>NC_043012.1:29165366-29235366 GCF_006345805.1 Octopus sinensis
CTTTTCAGAAGAATTTTCCTGCATGTACTTTGACAATGCACTGCTGTTTTCACCTTCAGTATCCGTGCGCTATATACATATTATGTATATACATAACTTTCCGTATTTTCGCATCGTTGGATTCAATTTCTGTGGACTTTCTAAAAACTCGCATGATTTGAACTAACTTGAACACTTGCACACAGACCGGAACTTTTCCTTAACTTGCGCCTAGTTTGATATTTCTGTTGCTTGCTTTTTCGTGTATTTGTTCACTTTCCTTTGCATTTGCTTAGTTTTGTATATCACATAATTTTTTATTTTTTAGGATATCTATTCACGTACATATATTTTTTACGAATATCTCTTATTATAAAAGGCAGATTTTATCTGCCTCCCTTTGTCACTTATAGAAATCTACAATATAGGATTTCTTCAATTACAATTTACCTAGCATTTTTAAGAGTAGAATGCATCGGGTCGTGCCAGGTCCAGTTTTTAAAATTTCAACCCCAATTAAGCAAAATTTAGAGAAAACTCACATTGTGGTGTATAAGTCAAATGCTTCTCTTAATGTGGGCTACAGCACTCGCACACACACACACACACACACAAAAAGGGAGCGATCTCATTCACTCACGCTATCACTCATTTCTACGACTTTCTCTTGCAAGTTTGCAGCGATTAAAGTGAAACTAATTCGATGAAACGAGAGAAGTGTACCTTAAACCACTACTAAAAAAAAAACAGCAAACAGAAACAAATAAATACATAACGATTTACTCCTCACGCAATTTCTTCAATTAGAGTGTACCCATGATTTTTCAGAGTACTTCCAGTGGGTGATGCCATAAAAAATTTCTTTCAATTTTTTCCACCAATTAAGACAAAATTCGAGAAAACTCAATATTTTAACATTTCACTCCGAAAGCATTGATGTACATGTGTGCGTGCGTGAGTGTGTGTGTGTCATTCCTCACACACACGCATACACATACATATATGAGAGTGGCAAACACAAACGTTTCAAACAACTACATACAAACACGTGTGTGTTTGTTATTAGTAAAAAAGGCGCCAAAACACAACTCACTTATCATTCCAACACATTTGCAAAGACACACGGACGGTCGAATTGCTATAACAATACAGAAAAGGTAAATTGGTTTTTATTTTACGCTGTATATATTTTATTATATAATATTATATATAGATATATGTATATATAATTGCAGTATGAAACAGTGTTTATGTATAAACAGACGACACTTATATATAGTTATTAATAAATGTATGCATCCGTTTAACCCTTTCGTTACCAAACCGCCCGAATTTACCTATTCATATTTAAATGAGAATATCAGAGTAAATCTCTTTAGTACATTCGTGAAAACACGTATTATACTTCGTAAACATTTCAACTACAGTTTTGTACAAAAATCGAAGTGTAATTTTAATTCCGTGAATTATGGGAGATTTTTTTTCCGAAATTTGTTCCTATTGTGTTTTCAAAATTTGTAATTCTGACAAAAAATGGATACGAATTTCATTATATCAAGCAGCGAGTCAAAATTCGAAGGATTTTCTACTGAAGACCTTCATAAATCTAACTCTATGACTGAAAAAAAAAAAGCATCTTTATATAAGAGTGAAGTTGTGTGTCTGTCTCCTACGATTTAGATTCGTAACTACTCCCACATTTTGCGGTGCAGTTTAACCAAAAGCGGGTATCTTATAGTCGTGATTCATATCGAGCCCTTCTGGGTATTGGCGCGCGTCTACGATGAGTCTACGATTTAAAAAAAAATTTACCATCATATTTTTCCATTTTAATGCATTTTTTCGCTTTTATATAAGGGAAGTAACTCTCTAAAAATGCTTATATAGTTATTTCCCTTACAACCCGAGCAACGCCGGGCGATACTGCTAGTTCTGTATATTTGTAAAATTGTCTCAACGTTCGCAAACATGCTTGAATGCCTTCACCCAGTTATATACATGCACCATTGACCATACTTTTGGGTTGCTTTCTCATGCTCACCGCGCCCTTATAAGACACAACTTAACTCTATTAGACCCCTGGATGGTCACGTTATAAATAGAGAGTTGCCCGTCTCTTGCAACGCGCCACTCTGCCTTAGTCACGCTCTGACTGGCATTTTCTGCACTCTGCGCACGCAAGACGACACTGCTATTCGGACTCTCTCAAATAAATCCTGTTCTCTATACAATTGTCGCTACCTCTATTTTGCAAGCACACACACATACGTTACAGAAGTTTTAACGTTGATTTTTCACTTTGGACCTGAAATATTGCATTTATTCCCTTCTGTTTTCATCAGGTTTTGACATTTTATGATGTATACATTTTTGTTATTTTCATTATTGTATACTGTTACCTCTGCCTAAGGGGTGTGTAGCGGTAGCTAGATAGTTGAATGATCTCCCTTGCAAGAAAGATTATAGAGTAACATCCCTTTCTAAGTTTCTCGAAGCATCTGTGTCATGAGACGTGATTCTTAATTATTCAAGAAGCCTAGCCTTTCTCTTGGAAGTTTCTAGAATGTCTAGCGTTCCATTAATAAAAATAGCTTGCTAACCCTGCTCCTTGTTTCTTAGTCGACTAGACTCTGAGCCATTCAAGTCATTGCTATGTCCGTCTATTTCTCTACACCACATGACTGAAAGCCACCACGTAGCTGTTATTTCTATATTGCCTATCTCTGAACTTTTTGCATAGATTGCTTCATTTAACTAGACTCTACATTTTGATTATGTATCATCATCGACCAGTAAATAAAATATATTTTATGTAGTAAATATATAGGTCTTGAATTTATTCTTCATCTCTATATGAACTCTTGTAATAATATACACGCAGCCATATCAACACCTGGTACTGAATATATATTCCCACTACAAAGGTAATGGAGAGATCACCACAAGAATCAACCATTTTGGGGTCTGGGGTGATTGGTGTAATGTATTACTTAGCCACTATGTGCACGGGCTGCTGAAATAGGTAGGGCCGAGGAGGAGAGTGGGGAGTAAATGAGGACTTTCTGTATGAGTGTGTTTAATGTGATAGTATGAGGCAAATCTAGTAACTTTTTTGCAAATTACAACTTATAAAGTCATTTGATTCAAGATTAAGAATATAAGATTCTCTTGGGAAAATACCAGTAAGTCTGAGAATAATTATGAGAGAGCTTCAGGGTTGTGTGTTGATTTGATTTCCGATGGTCGTTGTAGGAGTGAATGATGTCAATCTCATTTAAATTCCTAGTAACAATATCACCTGTCTAAGAAAATTTGCAAAACCTCGAAGCACTGTTTCTTCCGCCAGATCCAGCAAGTAAAAAAAGTGCTCCTTGATTCACCGTCCGTTAGCGTACGCACACACACTGGAAAATCAGTAATACAAGCACAAGCACAAGGTAGAGCGCTTAAAAGCACGACTAAGCGCGTTTAGAATTAATACTGAATAAAAGCAACAAAAGAATTGAAGAAAGCACAGACAAACAGACAGGCAGACACACACACAGAAACTAAAAAATCGCTCGTAAGCAGGTGCGCATATATACGTAACATGCTTATGCATTCTACAAACCTATATACAGGAACACACATTCGTGCCAAAATGACACGGCATAATACTTGCATGCAATCGCTCAAGCCATGCGAAACAACGATTCAATTTTGCTCAAATCTTGCTCTTGTTGTAAACAAAGATTGCAACGTACTATCTTGATATAGAAAGATAAAAGACGTGATGGTCATGGCAGGAACATCGTTGAGGATTGGTTTGATCAATGAAAGATGATCTGGGATACATATACGGACGCACGGACGTATATACAGACAAATGCAAACATAAGAGGCTATATATAGTTTTTCGAGGCAGAGAAGAAAAAGAATGTTCCGTTCTAGGAGTCAGATAGTCCGCTTATGTGAAAACCAAAGAGAAAGAGCGCAACGAACAAACAACTGCTTCGAAAGCTCCAGCTTCTATACTCGAATTATAAATTCATATTGGGACCAATAATAACTGGTACGCTTGGTTTTGTTAGTAAGTGCCTATGTAATGATTTAGAAAAGCTTGGGTTTTCAGAAAAAAAGGAATCAGTCAGCTTACTTGCACATTATAAATACAAGCGGAACAGTAAAAATATGCCAGACTTTTCAAAAATCCAAAATCTGACATTGGTTTTGTTATCTACATTCCAACGACGTTACTTTGTATCTTAGTTCGAAAGCAGTTCCTTCTTCATACGGTGATTGGAAATAATTAAAAACAGAACATAGATGCAAACAGCCATAATGTATACATACATACATACAAACATATATACATACATACAAACATATATACATACATACAAACATATATACATACATACGTCTTCCAAAGTCTGTATATTTTGACCTTAAATTCACCACTGTGATTTCTTTTACAAATATCCAAAGGATATGTCCTGGGATCCACAGCAACAAGAGACATTTATATTTTTCATAATATATCTACAATCTGTGCCTGAAATATATATAATGCCGTAAAGGAGCTGGATTTAATCACGTTTTCTATTAATATGTGGATGAAGATTGGCCCAAAGAAATGTGGGAAGCGGTTCCCTAAGCACCATATCTCTACATAAATGGTCTCTCTATCTCCTCTTCCCACAAAAGGATTACTATGAATACTTAGGTATTAATAAAAATATATTATAGAAAAGCATATATGTACATGTATCTTTTTTCTTTTATTAGACTGCGGCAATGCTGGGCACAGCTTTGAATTTTGGTCGAAAGAATCAACCTGAGTAATGTTTTTTGTAAAGCCTGGTACATAAACAATCAGTATTGATTGTCAACCAGTGGTGGGGTACAAACACAAACACAAAGACACACACAGACATGCAGATATATATACGACGGGCTTTTTTTAGTTTAAGTCTACCAAATCCACTCACAAAGTTTTAATTGGCACAAGGCTATAGTAGAAAACACTTGCTCAAGGTGCCACGCAGTGGGACTGAATCCAAAACTATATGTTTGGGAAGCAAACTTATATATCATATTTACATATACACAGGCGCAGGCGTGGCCGTATGGTAAGAAGATTGGTTCCCAACCACCTGGTTTCAGGTTCAGTCCCACAGTGCACAACCTTGAGTCTCCTACTATAGCACAACGTCAAATAAAACCTTGTTAGTGGATTTGGTAGACGGATAGTGAAGATTGTTGTTTGTGTGTGCCTCTGTGCGCGCGCGTGTGTGTGTGTGCGCGTGCGCGCGTGTTTATCGTTTGTAGAAAACATAAATCCAGAGAAGCACGCTCTAAGGTGTAGAGCAGTATATATTTTTTTACTGGGGAAGGCCAGTTTATGGGATTATCCTCGGTTTCCCATCCATAAAGGATTTAACTTTATGGCATATCGCTAGATCCCAAAACCTGTTAGCTTAAGACCTGTGTGTATTAGAGCGTGCTTCTCTGGATTTATATTTTCTACAAACGATAAACACGCGCGCGCGCACACAGAGGCACACACACACACACACACGCACACAGAGGCACACGCCCCCCCCCCCACACACACAGAGGCACACACAGACAACAAGCTTCACTATCCGTCTACCAAATCCACTCACAAGGTTTTATTTAACGTTGTGCTATAGTAGGAGACTCAAGGTTGTGCACTGTGGGACTGAACCTGAAACCAGTGTATGTATGTATGTATGTATGTATGTATGTTGTATGTATGTATGTATGTATGTATGTATGTATACGATGGACTCTATTATCGAAGACGACATATGAGCGTTTAGCTTTTGTCGAACAACCCGCACAAATGGCTTGTTTATAGTGATCAAATGTTCGTGCTGCACATTATCTCATTCTCTCCATCAAATCGACCTTGGCTCAAGAGGTGAATTGTATACAACACGTCAGTTGTCGAATAAATTGCAGAGTAACATGGGGTGAAGAGTTTTGCTAAAGAACATAATGATTAATGAAGCTTGCAAACAGTGACCAGCCAAATACATAAATATCCAAACATGAACTTTTCAATCCACTCCAGTGTGTGTGTGTGCGCGTGTGCGTTTGTGTGTGCGCATGCATGCGTATATATATATATATATATATATATATATATGTCTCTCTGTGTATCTTTCTTTCTGTGTTTGCCCAACATCACCGGTTATCATTTGGTGGTGGTGTGTTTACGACCACGTAACGTAGCAAATGTCCGATAGAATAACTACTAGGTCTTACACCCAAAAACTGGGGTCGATCGTTCGACTAAACCCACCGCCTAAGGAATTTTCTAGACATCCTACTGAAACCCTTGCTGAAATACATCAAAAGTTTCATTAGAGATGATTTAGACATGCTCGAACACCTACCAAAAACAATTAATGAAGAAGCAATATTGGTCACCCTCGATGTTATCAATCTTTACACCAACATCCTCCCATGACTATGGAATAAAAGCAATTAAATTCTGGTTAGAAAAGTACCCCAAAGTACTCCTGGAACGCATAAATCAGATCTTTATTATTGAATCTTTAAAATTTATACTTCAGAACAATTACTTCCTATTTGATGATACTTATTATCGTCAAAAATGCGAAATTGCGATGGGAACGAAAGCAATTGCGAACCTGATAATGAGTTATTTTGAATTCACCATATATGAAGTGTCACTTCAAAAATATGGTTATCCATTTCACCATTACATAAGAGAAAGCTGGAAAAGATACATGGATGACTGTTTTATCATTTGGAAGGAGACTATTGACAAACTTTTGCACTTCAAATCGACACTAAATGATATAATTAGTAACATTCAATTCACAATGGAATTTAGCAAAGAGCAGCTCCCATTTTTGGATGTTATGATAAAAAAAGTCAACAAACAAATTACAACTGAGATCTATCATAAATCAACGGACTCGAAACAATATCTCCTCTTTAGCTCATGCCACACGAAACACATCAAAATAGACATCCCCTTTAATTTGGCAAAAAAGGATTTGCACAATAGTGCCTGATAGAACTACTCGGGACCTTCATCTTGAAGACCTCAAAACTACAGTAAAAGAGAGACAATATCCACCTTCACTTATAGACGATGGAATTGAGCGTGCCAAGAAATTAGACATAAAAACACTAAGGACAACAAAGCATAACACCACACCTCATCTCAAAACACTACTGTATATGTCAACACACAACCCTAGGAACAATGAGGCATACAACACAATTGTGGAAAATCTCCCTTTACTAACTAGAGGCCCAAAAAAGAACAACATCCTGAAAGCGCATAAACTCATCAAATGCAAAAGCAACACAAATCGCTAAAGAGACTTCAAACAAATGCGAAGCTTTACACAACAACCACGAACCCAAATAGAAGATCCGACTTCCACAATACCAACAAATTCCCTTAAGTGAGCACATAGAGAAATGTGCAGGTAACATTAAACCAAATTTCAAAGTTTTCCCCTTCTACCAGTGCAAAGATACAATTTCTTTACAAGAACGTTTGAATAAAGAAATTTTTTTATCGAAAAATACAGAACTTGTCTAAATATGTACGCATAACCATCTTTGATCTCTTTACATATTTTAATTCACGATTACATACCCATCCCTTTACATATTTCTCCCCACTACTCTAGTTTTCGAATTTTTGTGTATATATATTCCCTCCCCCATACTGAAAGCTGAACAATTACCTCTCCTGCCCACAATAATAACGACAGCCAATTACCTCCCCTTAGATTTTTCTAATTGTTGCATCATTCATTCATAAACTTCACACACAACATGGACAAAAAATTCTTCTTAAAAAAATACGTATTTAAATAAAGTTTAATGTCATGAATAGCGAAAGCGAAACCGGTCGGTAAATACAATACATGATATATTAAAAATTATATTAAAACTATGTAAAGTGTGTGCATTTTCCTTCTTTAATTTCTTTCGTATATATATGTATATATATATATATATAATATATATATATATATATATATATATATATATATATATATTATATATATATATATACACTACCGTAAGAAATTAATTAGCACCTTTGATTTGCTCTTCACTCAAGGTATGTGCTGTCACCTAGTGGCCATATCTCGAACTATTGCTTTGTTGCGAGTTCACTGTTGCGCAGAACGATGACGTAACTTTGTTTGCAGAGCAGTTTGAGAGTCTACAGCCTTATGATGTTGACATAGCAGTGCAACAACAACTTGGAGTGCGGATGCAGACAAATCTTCCTTTGTTTAATAGATATAGGTAGCGCCTCGCAAGGACCGAAATCACACCATACTAAGTTTTCTCATCGCGTAAGACGTTTTGAACAGCTCATAGGTTAATTGATTTAACCTATTTAATGTAGAAATTTGAGAAGTGCTAATTAATTTCTGACGCAAGTGTATATATATATATATTTATATATATATGTGTATATACATACACACACACACACGCATATATATATATATATATATATATATATATATATAATATATATATATATATATAATATTATATATATATATATATATATATATATAATATATATATATATATATATACACTACCGTAAGAAATTAATTAGCACCTTTGATTTGCTCTTCACTCAAGGTATGTGCTGTCACCTAGTGGCCATATCTCGAACTATTGCTTTGTTGCGAGTTCACTGTTGCGCAGAACGATGACGTAACTTTGTTTGCAGAGCAGTTTGAGAGTCTACAGCCTTATGATGTTGACATAGCAGTGCAACAACAACTTGGAGTGCGGATGCAGACAAATCTTCCTTTGTTTAATAGATATAGGTAGCGCCTCGCAAGGACCGAAATCACACCATACTAAGTTTTCTCATCGCGTAAGACGTTTTGAACAGCTCATAGGTTAATTGATTTAACCTATTTAATGTAGAAATTTGAGAAGTGCTAATTAATTTCTGACGCAAGTGTATATATATATATATTTATATATATATGTGTATATACATACACACACACACACGCATATATATATATATATATATATATATATATATATATATATATATATATATATATATATATATATATATGGATATACGGGAGTGAGCTGAAAGTTCACATAAGCTGACCAAATACTCTCATGGAGTGTGACCAAATGAGGTTTATTTTTCAACATGTGCCCTCCTCTCTTGCGATCCGCACTCTTCTATCGGTGTTGCAGTACTTGGATCCCATTTGTGAAGAGGCTATCATCCTATTGCTCAAAAATGTCATGAACAGCAGACGTAACGTCATCATCACTGCGATACTGGTTCCTAGGCAAGTTGGTTTTTTTTTCTGCTCGAGAACAGATGATAGTCCGATGGGGCCAGTTCAGAAGAATAGGGAAGGTGATCAACCATTTCAAAGCGGCAGTTACGCCTGCAGTCATTGAAACGAAGGTCTTGTGTACTGGAGCATTGTCCTGATGAAACAAGAACCCATCATTCAGATTCCTGGCTGTTTGGTCTTGGTAGTCTTTCGTAACTGCCTAAGCAAGTTAGCATAGTACTCACCATTGATGGCGTGACTCTTTTGAATATATTCAATAAGAACAATCCCTTTTGTTTCCCAAAAAATTAAGTCCATTATTTTCCCTGCAGAAGAAGCGATTTTGACCTTCTTTAGAACAGGTGAAGAGGATTGATTCCATTGCAAGGATTGTCTCTTTGTCTCTGGCCGAAAGTGAAGCCAACACTCATCCTAGGTTAAGAAACGTTCAAGGAAAGCAGCTGGATCTGCCTCACACAATGTCACATTTTTAACCGTGATGTGATCAGCCTGGTGCACTTTTGATCAGGTGTCAGATGACGAGTAAACCACCGAGCGGAAGGCATCGTCAGGCCAAGTTCATTGGGCAGAATATTCTCCAGTGTCACGGGATAGGCTAATAGCACTGACATTTTTGATTTAATAGTCAATCGCCTTTCATCCATCACTATGTGTTGAACATAATCAATGTTTCCTTGGTGGTTGTAGTTGCAGGATATCCAGACTCCGGGATATCTTCAAGACTCACCCTTCCCTTCCTAAATTCAGCTGCCTACTGTTGATAAACCTGGAGCCTCATTCCTTAATGTAGCGAGCATATCAGCATGTCCACGGGGCGGGTGTGTGTGTGTTAAACCCCTTTTCTGCAGGTACTTGTAAGACCACGAATCCAAATTTTGTCTATTTTAAAGAGAAGTCACTACTAGTTATTTTTGCAGCCTTCTTTGAACAGTCAGGTGTCACTTTAGCTGGAAAGAAACAATTAATAAGAACAGTTGAAGTTAATACATTCAAGATTTCACAGCTGTCTCATCACTCCTTCATAATCAGCCTATGAACTTTTCAATCCACTCCCGTGTGTGTGTGTGTGTGTGTGTGTGTGTCTGTGTGTGTGCGTTTGTGTGTGCGCATGCACGCGTTTTTATATATATATATATATATATATATATATATATATATATATATATATATGTGTCTCTCTGTGTATCTTTCTTTCTGTGTTTGCCCAACATCACCGGTTATCATTTGGTGGTGGTGTGTTTACGTCCACGTAACGTAGCAAATGTCCGATAGAATAACTACTAGGTCTTACACCCAAAAACTGGGGTCGATTCGTTCGACTAAAATTCAAGGCGGTGCCCCAGCATGGCCGCAGTCTAATGACAAACAAATAAAAGATAAAAGACAAAAAAGTACATAATATCCACATACACCTATATGTATGCATGTGTGTACATATGTATACGTGTGTGTGTGTGTGTGTTGTGTGTTTGCGGGGGGGGGGGAGAGTCCACAAGAGATAGGAGGAAGCACATAAGAAATACTTGGAAAAAAGAAATACAGTATAATGAGTAGATAGACCACCGACAGACACACAGACAGAAAGACAGTCGAACAGACAGACAGACAGATGGATAGACAGACACACAGATATATATATATATATATATATATATATATATATAGAGAGAGAGAGAGAGGAGAGAGAGAGAGAGAGGGGGGTAGTGTATGTGTGAAATGATAAGTAGGCAGAGTCAATGATATAGAAGAGGGACATATAATAAAGATAATTTACATCCTGAGAAAAAATAAATAAATAACGAAGAAAGAGTAAAAAGAATTGAATGAAAGAAACTAAGCAAAATCGAGAGGACAGAAAGAATGAGAGAAGAATATAGAAATGAATGAAGGAGAGATGGCAAGTTAGGGAGAGAGCGAAATGAAAGAAAGCAAGCAAAACGGAAGGGAGGAGAGTAAAATTGGAAACATTTTCTGCCCGAGTTGTTTCAGTGATTGGACTCATTCCGGATGGCATCAATTTTGCCATTCGTCTTACTACAGTATCATGTCTTCCATCGGGGAAGAGATGTAAAAAACGAGAAGAGTGACAGAGGAGGGAAGTGTGGTGAAGAGGGAAGTGTGGTGGCGATGGAAGTAGGGGCTACTTGTCCATCCAAACAACACAAGCTGAAGAGTTAACACAATATTCTTGTTTGAGTGTCTTCCAATAAATATAATACTGTTATTACTATTATTTTCTTTCTTAAGGCGGCTAGACACCCCCCCCTCAAAACTTCACGTCTTGTGCCTATAAGCGAAAGGATTCTTGAGACGGTGAGCTAGCAGAAACGTTAGCACACCGGACTAAATGCTTAGCAGCATTTCGTCCGCTTTTACGTGGTCGACTTTACCTTTCATCCTTTCGGGGTCGATAAAATAAATACCAGTTACGCACTGGGGTCGATGTAATCGACTTGTCCCTTCCCTTGAACTTGCAGGCCTTGCGCCAAAATTTGAAACCATTCTTCTTCTTCTTCTTCTTCTTCTTCTTCTTCTTATTATTATTATTATTATTATTATTATTATTATTATTATTATTATTATTATTATTATTATTATTATTATTATTATTATTATTATTATTATTATTATTATTCTATGTTTGACTTTTGCTTTACATTTGCGCAAGCTGGCTCCAAGTCTCACCCAGAGACCTCAAGAGACAACAAGTTGGAAGTTCATGTTGGTATTATGCCTAGGGTGCCATATATTTGGTTCTGTACTTAGTGTTGTACTAGTGAATGCCTAAAAAAACCATACGAAAATTATGTTTGTTTTAAAACTTGAGATTACAAAGAAAGTATTTTGCGTAGGATATGAGCAGTTCCCATGAGCACTATTTTTTGAATTTCTGCCATTTTGGGGTTTCCTGGTATCTGAGTTAGGTAGCAATCAGCCCCTTTTGCTATCATTCCCAGCGCACCTATGACAACAGGTATTGTTTTAGTCTTCAGGTTCCACATTTTGCTGATTTCCATTTCAAGATCTTTATATTTGCTCAGTTTTTGGTAGGTCTTGACAGATACGTTTATATCGACAATGAGGAGACGTTTTTTTACTATGATGTCTGGCCTATTCGCATCTATCTTTCTGTCAGTTTAAATGGTGAAGTTCCAGGGGAGTGAGATGTGGTCATTTTCAAGCACTGGAGGTGGTTTGTGTTCCCACCAGTTTTTATCATGGGGCAAGTCCAGACTTTTGCAAATTACCCAGTGAATATATTGTGCAGCTCTATCATGCCTGTTGAAATACTCTGTAGGCGCAAGAAGAATGCATTTGGAGTCAAGATGATCAATGGTTTCATTTTGTTGTTGACATACATGTTGGGCTACTGCCGTTCTTTAATATGTTGGCCTGGTAGTTCCTTGTAGGTAGGCATTGATCTTGAGCTGCTATGATAAACCCTTCTGTTTCAGATTTTAAGCCAGAGGCCATTAGCCATTGATGGGTCAGGGCTTTGTCAACATCGGCATTATTCACTCTCTTTGGGTATTTGCCATTGAGAGGTTTTTCTTGCCATTTATCATTCAGAATATCTAAGGCAGCAGTTTTAGCACGAGTTTTTATGCGCTTAGCTTTTTCTGTTCTTGTTTCTTGTGTGTCTAATTCCGGAATTTGTTGTATTTTTGGAATTTGATCACTTAGATATTCCTTTGCTTGTTTTGTTACTGAGTATGATGCTTTCTTGTTTTCATGTTTTGAGACAAGTTTTAACATCCAGTCCTCTGAGTTTTTCAGGTAGGTGTCAAGGCCAATTGTAGCAACCTTCATTGTTATTGCCAGTTGTAAAAGTCCACGGCCTCCCTCTTTTCTTGGTAGATAAAGTCGATCTATATCTGCCTTAGGGTGGTGCATTCTATGCATTGTCAACAATTTTCGTATTTTTCTGTCAAGATTACATATTTCAGTAATTGACCAGTTAACGATATTGAAACTGTAAGTCACGACTGGTGTGGCTAAAGCAATGATCGCTTCGATCCTGTTTCTTACATTCAGCTCTGTCTTGAGTATTGCTCTTACTCTGCGATAACATTCTCTCCTGATCCTTTCCTTCATCACTGAATGCCTTATTCCATCCCCTTCAATTACCCCTAGGTACTTGTAGCTCTCCGCTGGGTCTAACTCTTTTATGACATTCTGCTGGTCGAGGTAAACGTTAGGTGTTTCTGTCATTTTTCCTTTGATAAAGGTAGCTTTTGCACACTTATCGAGGCCAAATTGCATTCTGATGTCATCGCTGAATTGTTTAACAATCGTTAGTAAGCCCTTGAGTCGTTGGTCATTTTTTGCAAAGAGCTTTAAATCATCCATGTAAATGAGATGATTTATATTTTTATCCAACATTTTATATCTGTACTGTGCGTCATTGAGCAATTTTGAGAGAGGTATTAAGGCTAAACAAAAGAGGAGTGGTGATAGTGAGTCGCCCTGGAAAATGCCGCATGAAATTTTTACATCACCAGCATTTAGAGATTCATTGTTACTGTTAAAAGTTAGTGTG
The DNA here is from genome assembly GCF_006345805.1 of Octopus sinensis. NCBI lineage: Eukaryota > Metazoa > Mollusca > Cephalopoda > Octopoda > Octopodidae > Octopus > Octopus sinensis. The sequence continues at coordinate 29,179,245 of NC_043012.1, forward strand.
GTTCTCCATGATTTCATACTTATAGACAAGAAGTTTCGCAGAGTAGGTGCTAATTTATACATTTCCAGGCATTTCTTAATCCAGCTATGTGGTAGGCTATCAAAAGCCTTTTTATAGTCTATCCAGGCTATTGACAAGTTTTTGTGTCGTTTGTGACAATCTTCTAAGATAATCTTATTGATGAGTAGCTGATCTTTACAACCATAAGATCCACGTTTACATCCTTTCAGTTCATTAGGGAATATGCTACTGTCTATTAAAAAACTATAGATATATTCCGTCAGGACAGATGTTAGCGTTTTATACATGGTTGTTAAGCAGGTTATGGGTCTATAGCTTTTTGGTTCATTTGTTTCTTCACTTTTTGGGAGCAAGAATGTTAAACCATTAACTAGCCAAGCAGGCATCCTACTAGGGTGTTGCAAAACATCATTGTAAAGTTCTGTTAGCAGTTCATATACTCTCTGGGAAGGCATTCAACCAGAAGTTAGGAATTTTATCCTTTCCTGGAGACTTCCATTTGCTTGACCTCCTGAGAGCAGATCTTACATCTTCTACCTTGACACCCTCCCTCTTTTGCTCCTCTAAGGAGTACAAGTCCGTAGCTATTCTATCAATCCAAGGGGCCTTTTCGTTGTTTGTTTTTTCTTCTGCCCAAATTTTATTAAAATTGATGGTACAGACTTTACAGTAACTGGTGTTTTCCCTATCTTCCTGTAAAAACTTTTGGGGTTATTTTTGAACATGTTGTTGTCCTTGAAGAATCTAACACGCTTTTCATACCTCGCTATGCGGGCAGCTTTAGCAGGTATCTTTTGCTTGATGGTTTCTATGGTGGCATCAATATCAAGTATAGTTTTCATATATTTTTTCTTTAATTTTTGCGATTTTGTAGGTTTGCTAGTCTTGTCAACCTTAAGGTTTTTCAAGCATTCAATGTCAGACCTAAGTAGTTTAATTTGATGTTGGATACGCTCTTGCCAAGAAGGCTTTTTGTGGGAATGTTGCCGTTTTCTAATCTTTTCACCACATAGGATCGTTGAGATTTTCGCGGATGCATAGTACAGGTGGTTGAGATCTGTGATATTAACATCATTAGCTGAAATTATATCCTTAAGTGCAAGGCAGATTTTACCAATTATTTTCATGTTTTGGTTAGAGTTGCGGATTGTAGGGAGTATATCGCGTTCATCCATACTGGTTTCTTTAAATTTCAGCCATTCAATCATGATTTGATTCTTTAGTTCACATAGTTCAGTTGGGTCAATATTTGTGTGACTTTCTTCTATTTGATGTTCATTTGTCTTAGTGTTTATGATTGGTTCAGTGAGTATTTCACTTTGCCTATCAGTTATACTAGCTCTTTCAATCCTCACTGCGTTTTTATCAGCCATGGGCTGGTCTATAATTATTTTCTCAATTATTATTATTATTATTATTATTATTATTATTATTATTATTATTATTATTAAGGCGGGGCGCTGGCAGAATGGTTAGCACGCCGGACAAAACACTCAACGGCATGGCAGGTGCAAAGATTAACGCGGAAAAGTTTGTGGGCTTGCAACTGGGCACCTGGAGAGGCAAGTTCATGCCGTCCAACAGCGTCGTAGGGCGCTGGACTGACGGACCCGTTAAACTGCTCGGGGTTTGGTTCGGTCCGGACCTCCAGGTGGATAAAAACTAAGAAGAAGTGACGAGCAGGGTGGCCAATCTCACCCAGAAATGGGAAGTGGCGAATGCGTACATCGCATCCGTCATCTATTACCACTTGACCGTCGTCTCTTGTCCCAACCGCTGGTTGGCCAAGCTGGTGCGCTTGCTCTTTGACTTTTTGTGGAACGGTCAGGTACCACTGGTCAGGCGATCCATCTGCTGTCAACGGCCGCTGAACGGAGGCCTTGGCATGCCGTGGTTACTGATGCGCAGACATGCGCTCAGGCTACGGCATCTCAAGTGTTTCCTAGGCTGTGAACAGGTGTGGTCGTCTTTTGTCAGACGCGACTTTCCGCAGCTCGTCTCTTTGACAGAGCTGCAAACCTGGATCAAACGCAGACCGAGAAAGGGCGCTTGGCACCTCGAGTGCCGTCAAGCTCTCTCCGCCCTCCACCAAGCGGGCAATGCTATCGGTCGTGTTTCCACTCTAGCGTTCTATAGAGGGTTAGTGGAAGAAAAGTGCGACGACGTTCTTGGGGAAACTCTAGGCGTTGACGATAATGTATTGAACAGTCTGTTTGGAAGAACTTTCGGGCCGGGGCCAATGGACAATTTCCAAAAGTCCCTCGCCTGGCAGTGCCACCGAGGGGCTCTGCCTGTTCGAGATAAACTCTACGGGCCTGCCCGAGGTGCGCCCAGGACAACGAAACCGTTCTGCACGCATTCGTCCAGTGCCCTAGTATTGCTGAACTATGGGTTTATGTCGAACAGCTACTGTCGCGTATAGGACGGATCCGGCTATCAGCTGAATCCATAGTGAGGATTGCCCCGTCGACCTCCTTTAATAAGGAGGGAAAGGCCGTTTTCCTTTGCCTAGTGGCTGTAGCGAAAGAGCTGGTATGGTGGACCCGTTTGAAAGGGCTAAGGTCAGACACTTTCCTCTTTGGCCAGGGCCTCTTCAACTTTTTCAAATTCCACTTGAAAAGGAAGGTGAGAGTAGAGAGGAAAGTGCTGTCCAATAGCAAGTTTACTGAAAGGTGGGTAAATGTCACAAGAATGGCCAGTATAAATGAACCAATTCTGAGGATACACCTGTAGTATAAAAAAAAGTATTATAAAAGGAGAAAGGGGCTCTCTACCCCACTTTTGACCAGGCTCCCGTAGCTTTTATGGGTTTTTCCACGAGTAACCTTTCGAAGGGCCTCCCCCTATTGGGAATTTCAGTTGTTATATTTTCGTTGTTATCCTGCTTTTGTACACGTTTTTTTTTGTAAACAGACAAAACCCTTTGTAACTTTCGTCCTGTGTTTTGTCCCTTTATGGTTTAATTAATTTTTGTCAGCCCTTGTGGCCAATAAACGAATTAATTATTATTATTATTATTTTTTTTTTCTTCTTTCAAATTTGCTTCCATTTCTTGCCGAGTGTCTTCCCGACTCCTAGGGCAAAGAAACTCATAGTATACATTGGTAGGCCATTAAACTAAACTCAATAGTTCGTTCATTAAAAAAAATAAATTTTTTCTTAAGTTAAATTAAAATACATGGGTAGTAATAATTCTCACATCGACAATGCTCTTCTCAATACGTGCGATGTACCAGTTAAGACAATCTTTTGCACTTCTTGCTGGGATGGTAAGCCAGGGATCATTCTCATATAATTTTCGGTTCCCTTCTTGATCATTCCTAGTGCTCCTACGATCACTGGTATTGTAACCGCCTTGAGATGCCACATTTTCTCAATTTCAATGAGTAGGTCTTTATATTTTCTGAGCTTGTCAAACTATTTCGCTGAGATATTATGATCACAGGGGATGCTCATGTCGATCAATAAGCAAACTTTATTGTTTTGGTCTTTCACAACGATATCTGGTTTATTGACATTGATGGTTCGGTCTGTATGTACTGGAATCCCACAGAATCGTTACATTTTCTCCTTCAGTTACAGCCTCAGGGTGGTGATTATACCACTTGTCGGCAGTTTTGATATTGTAATGCCGACTTATTAGCCAGTGGAGATATTGGCCAACTCTGTCATGTCTTAATTTATACTCCACTGGTGCTAAGACTTTACATCCAGAGATTAGGTGGTCCACTGTTTCAATCATGTCGTTGCAGAATCGGCATTTTGGGTCTGCTCCATTTTTCATCACATTGGCCAGGTAGTTCCAGGTTAATAGGCTTTGATCTTGAGCAGCCAGGATGAAAACTTCGCTCTCTGCTTTTAGCCCTGAGCTCCGTAGCCACTGATGGGTTTGCTTCTGGTCAACATCAGCTTGTTTGCTGCGGGCCACATATTTGCCGTGCAGAGGTTTCTCCTCCCACCTATCAGCCAATTGCTCGTGCGCTTTTTTCGTTGCCATTATTTTCACCTTTGCAACAACAGTTGCCATACTTCCCTCGGGTTGTTCAGTTTGGGTATCCTGCACGAGATCAATAGCAAATTTTTTGCTTTCCTTTATGATAGAATGAAGCTTCTTTCGTCTCTCGTGATTTTCCACGAGCTTTAGCATCCAGTCATTCGTTATTTCAAGATATTTGGCCAGTCCAATTGTGGTTGTTTTGTAAGCTAGTTCAAATTGGATCAGGCCTCGACCTCCTTGGGCTCTGGGGAGGTAAAGGCGATCTACGTCTGCCTTTGGGTGGTGCATCCTATTACAACTCAGCAGCTTGCGTATTTTCCTATCTATTTTCTTTACTTCACTCATATTCCAGTTCAACACATTGTAGCTATAAGTAGCAACTGGAACTGCTAAGGAATTTATAGCTAACACCTTGTTACATGCATTTAGTTCAGATTTCAGGACTGCTCGAACTCTCCTATAACATTCCTTCCTGATCTTCTCTTTCATGCTTTCATGCTGAATACCAGAGCTTTCATTTATCCCTAAATATTTGTAGGTTTGTTCTTGCTCAAGCTCTCTTATGACTGTGTCAACATCTAACACGACTGAATTTGTGGTCTTCACTTTCCCTTTCTGGAAAGTGGCCTTGGCACACTTCTCAAGCCCAAACTCCATCCCGTTGTCATCACTGAATGCTTTCACAGTGCGCAATAGGCCTTCAAGTTCATTATTGTCTTTACCATAGAGTTTTAAGTCATCCATATAAAATAGATGGCTTTTCATTGGTAATTTTATACCCATACCCTGTTCTGTTTAATTCACTTGTAAGGGGTATTAGGGCTATGCAGAATATTAAAGGTGAAAGTGAGTCACCTTGAAAAATTCCACAGTTGATGTTTATATTTTCTGAGGCAAGTACTCCATTAGAGTGGTATAATTGGAGATTCGTATTCCACAACGACATATTGTGCTTCAGGAAGTTTGAAATCACAGGGGAAATTTTGAAGATGTCCAGCGATCTCAAGATCCATGAATGCGGTATACTGTCGAAAGCCTTTTTTATAGTCAATCCATGCGGAGCTGAGATTTCTGCGCTTGTTGTGACAGTTCTCAAGGATCATACGATTAATTAGCAGTTGATCTTTGCATCCGTATGAGCCTCAGCGGCACCCTTTTTGTTCAATGGGGAAAATATCGTTCTTCTCCATGAATGCATATGTTTTCTCCGCCAGGATAGATGTTAGGATTTTATACGTGGTGGATAAACAGGTTATAGGCCGATAGTTTTTTGGAAGTTTGGTTTCGTTATTCGTTGGGAGTAGGTAAGTAATACCACTTGCTAACCATTCAGGTGTTTTCTTTGGGTCTCTCATAATTCCATTGAGCAGCTGAACTAGCTTACCGTGTGCGCATGGGAGCGATGCGAGCCAGAAATTCGGCACCCTATCTTTACCGGGGGATTTCCAATTATGGGCCTTCGTGAGTGCCTTTCTTAGGTCTGCTATTGTGATGTCTTCTCTTGGTGAGGATCCAAATTTTCTCTTCATCTTTCTTCCTGTTCTGGATCTTACATCATTTCCACATATTAGTTCATTTAATATTGATATTTCCCCTCTCATAAATTCAATCTCTTTTTCAATTTTACTTCTCCAGGTTTGATTTCTTCCCAGGTTTGGTTTTCTTTGTTTTTTCGGGGGCATACAGCTGGTTTCAATTGCCCTAGCAGAAGCGTAAATAATTTCATTTAACTCAGTAAAATCAGGTTTTAATTCTTGTATTATTTCATTTGTTACATAGTTGCCAATTCGGATTTGTTTTTTTATTTTGGTTTGTATTTGAGAGTTTATGAAGTGGTTCTCTATCATTCATACTTGTATGCCTTACAACTTCAAGTGTATTCAGGATTTTCTGCCTCATTTCTGCCATAGACTCTCTGTGTTCTTCAGCAAATGCGAGATCTTCAGTTACTGTTGTTTTATCATTTTCCTGGCTATCTTTAACAGGTACAATAGAATTTCTTGTATCTTCAGGCCTTTGCTTACTTTGGTCAGATGGCAGTCTTTCAATTAGGCCTCGTGGCGGGCTATACTGTTCATCTGATTCTTCATTTCCTTTGTGTCTTATATTTATGTCATTTTCCGTTGCATGCTTGATCGCGCTTATTTCACTGTCTGTGAGTCTGTTATTTCTAAGGATATCCCTCCTCACATTTGCCAATTTGTTCTCGTCCAAATAGGGCCTACTGTCTTGATTCCGTGTTCTCCATATACTGTAAAAGTTTGCGGTGTGTCTCTCTTGAGATGGCCTGCCTAATGCATAGTAATAAGCGTATATTACTTCTTTATACTCTTCTCGGGTCCATTTGTTCCGCTTACATTTTTCTTTCTGTGGTGGTTGTGGTGGTGAACTTGGAGGGCTCGAGTTGGGGGATTTCTCGTTCAAGTGACCATCCATGTCCGTATTCGGAGAAGAGTTTGTGCCAGTTGATGACTTTTCAATCCCAGGCTGGCTCTTCCCTGGGGGACGCGCTTCCAGATTAACCATAGGACAAGCGATTTGGTATGCTGATTTAGTTTCCCTTTTAGTTTCCAAAAACGTTTTGGTGCTACGATAATGTTATCATTTTTGAGCTTTGATTGGCTCGTGGGGAGACGGCCATCATTGCCGTTACAATTATAATCGTACCATTATAGCAGCCGTAGTCGGTTTATTATTGTTATTATCATCACCATTATTATCACTATCATCATTATCACCACCATTACCATCATCATTATTATCATCACCATCACCATCATCATCATCATCATCATCATCAATGATATTGTTTTATGTGTAGTCACAGCAGTATCTTATTATTGTTATTTTTTAAAAATCATTATCACTATCACAGTAGTGTCTGTCTGTCTCGTTGGCTGTCTTGGTGGTTGGCTGGCTGGCTGTCTTCAACGCCAGAGTTCTTGCCTGTCAAATAATACTTTCATATTTGGTTAACATCTAAAGAGCCGAGGTGAGGTTTGTGTTGGCTGAACTCTGTGAGTGTGTGTGTGTGTGTAGATAGATAGATAGATTATCAGCATTATTACTATCATTATTACTATTACTATTACTATCATTATTATTATTATTATTATTATTATTATTATTATTATTATTATTATTATTATTATCATCATCATCATTATTATTATTATTATTATCATTATTATTATTATATTATTATTATTATTATTATTAATTATTATTATCATCATTATTATTATTATTATTATCATTATTATTATCATTATTATCATTATTATTATTATTATTATTATTATCATCATCATTATATTATTATTATTATTATTATTATTATTATCATTATATTATTATTATTATATTATTATTATTATTATCATTATTATCATCATCATCATCAATCATCATCATCATCATCATCATCATCATCATCATCATCATTATTATTATTATTATTATTATTATTATTATTATTATTATTATAGACGTCGCTCAGTATACAATATCGGGAGGTTGTTGATTGAAGATATTGGGTCTACTCAGGGGTTGTACTGTCTGTCAAGTCACAACAAGGACCTCAGACAGACAGTACTTTACGCAATATGCATGCAGTTCCAAGTAATGCCAACTTTTGCAATACACCTAGATTGTAGGGTATTTCTAAGGTTTCCAGCTGGTTTTTTACAGATTGGGTGGTTTTGAACCCAATGCTCCAATGACAATAGGGATAACCTTTATGTTTGATTCATGTAGTTGCCACATCTTAGCAATCTCAATTCTCATGTCTCCATATTTATCAACCTTTTCTCTTTCTTTCGTGATGATACGTTGATCTCCTGGCACCGCCACGTCAATTATTAGGCACTCTTGTTTGTCCCTCCTAAAGGTTACTATATCCGGCCTTCGGTGCTCTAACACTGTGTTTGTGTGGAAATCAAAGTCCCAGAAAATGTTTGCCTTCCCCTTTTCGTCTATTACCTTTTCCGGTGAAAGTTGGTACCAAGCACCCGTAAACTTCTATTCATACTTTCGTCATGGTAGCCAGTGGAGGTTTTGGACCACTTTGTCGTGTCTACGCTTGTACTCTTTCGGCGCAAGACTTTCACATGCATTAAAAATGTCACCCACACTTTTGACCTTCCCACACATTCTGCAGAGATTCGTTGCACTTGTGTGGTATATATTCTTTTCCCCCGAGTTGGTATCCAATGTCTGGTCCTAGACCGCGATGATTAGGCTTTCAGCATTCTTTTTTAGGTCACCCTTGTTGAGCCACCTCCATGATACTTATTTTGTTATTTTCAAGGTGGAACTGACCATGTAATTCCATACAAAGTAGGGTTTCTTCTCTCTCGTCGGCTGTTCTTGTTCGGAATTCATGAACACTCTCGAGTGCATTTTTGTTAACTCCTTCTGCACCAACAGCATACTGTAGCAGGTCTTCTTTGCTTTTTACCAAATATTCTGCCATGTTTCTTCTTTCACTGCTGATGCACTCTCGTATGCTAATTAGCCCACGTCCATCCATACCTCTCTTCATGTAGAGCCTATTATTATTATTATTATTATTATTATTATTATCATTATTATTATTATTATTATTATTATTATATTATTATTATTATTATTATTATTATTATATTATTATTATTATTATCATTATTATTATTATTATTATTATTATTATTATTATTATTATTATTATTATTATTATTATTAAGGCGGCGAGCTGGTAGACTCATTAGCACGCCCCAGGCAAAACGCTTAACGGCATTTCGCCCGTCGCTACGTTTTGAGTTCACATTCCTCTGAGGTTGACTTTGCTTTCATCCTTTCGGGGTCGATAAAATAAGTGCCAGTTGAACACTGGGGTCGCTGCCTTTGTGGCAAAATTTGAAACCATTTAAGGCGGTGAGGAGGCAGAATCCTCAGCAGGCTGGACGAAATACTTAGCGGTATTTCGCCCGTTACTATGTTCTGAGTTCAAATTTCAACGAGGTCGACTTTGCCTTTCACCCTTTCCAGGTCGATACATTAAGTACCAGTGAAGATGTTATCAACTATCCCCTCCCCACAAATTCCAGGCATTGAGCCTATAGACGAAAAGATTATTCATATTCATATTCATATTATTATTATTATTATTATTATTATTATTATTATTATTATTATTATTGAGTGACAGAGCAGTTCATGCCATCAAAATGACACTGGGGTAAAATATACGAAGCCCAATATACCCATCATGACTACCCGTCTGATAAAGGTACACCAGGCACATGCATCACAACCATATGTGCGCGACATGGTGATCTCATATCAAGATAAACAGCACATGACCTTGCAGGTGGGGCGCCCAGTTAGAATTTTCTTCAGGTTGAGTAGCCCATCCCGCTCAAACGATCTCTGAATAAGGGTTGTTTAAGGATGTTGAAAGAACCACCCATGTTTCCAGAGGTGAACTATTCAAACCCCAAAGAATCCCTCTCAACACATGGCTATGATGCTCCCCCACTACTTCTGCTCATGATCAGAGATGCACGTATTGTCAGCCACTAAGGGACATGCTCAACTGGTTAAGGTCAAACAACTGTCAAGCAAATCTGTGGTATTGAGCAGAATATTTGCTGTAGCCCATCTTTTATACCAAGACAAAACAATGTACATGATAACACTTCCAATCAGTTAAGATCAGAAGCCATGAGAGCCACTGCCTGGTATATTATTATTATTATTATTATTATTATTATTATTATTATTATTATTATTATTATTATTATTATTGAGTGAGAGAACAGTGCATACCATCAAAGTGACACCGGGGTAAAATATACGAAGCCCAGTATACCCATCATGACTACCCGTCTGATAAGGGTACACTAGGCACATGCATCACAACCATATGTGTGCGATATGGTGATCTCATATCAAGATAAACAGCACTTGACTTTGCAAGTGGGGCCCAGTTAGAATTTTCTATTTAAATTCCACTATTATTTCTCTTTTGATAATTTTTCTTTCCTCTGTTTATACTTTATCTAATAAGAATAATATAATACACCTGTTTTTTTTCCTCTGTCTTCCCTTCTCTGGATCTTTCCTTCCCCCATGTTTCCGACGAAGAGCTCCGCTCGAAACGTTAAACCCTCCTTCTTCCCTTCCTTCCTGAGCGTCCAATATTTGTTCCACGTCCTCCCGTTGTTGTGTTTTTTGTGCTTTCTTGTTTGGATTAACTTTAATAATAATAATAATAATTGATTCCGTTGTATGCATATACATATATATATATAAATGTAAAGATATGTATTTATGTATATTTATGTATATGTATGTATATGTAAATGTGTGTATATATGTATGTATTTATATTTATGACTTAACCTTATGAACCTTCTAAACTCTCTGACGACGCCTAGAGGCACATTCAAGTACCTTAATCTTAGCTACCTAATACTTCAGTTCACTGAAGGGATGGAAGTAAAATGGGGTACTATGACCTCTTGTCTGAAACAGCTGTAAGGGACTATCCTACTTTCTATGCTCTACGTTATATATTTTAATAATTACTGGTATTTTTATACATGTAAAGCATAATATGTTATACATGTATGTATATTGCTATAATTGCTTTTCTAAAAATTAGTAATTAATAAATAGACATAATATAATGTCTAAAAGTTGATGAATACCACCTCTTGATTCCCTTCTATTTTCTTATTGCCGTATACATTAAGGGTAAAACAACTTTTTACCCTCACCCATTTATTACATTCAGTAGTGTACTTCCTATGCAATAAATAAACACTTGTGTATTAATAATTGGGTATTCTATCAGCTGCACATTGGATAGATAGTATCCCTTAGTTGGTTGGATTCACAACCTCTAACTCTCTTGGAATTATACACACACACACACACACACACACACACACACACATACACACGCACACACACACTCACACACATACACACGCACACACACACATACACACGCACACACACACACACACACACGCACACGCACACACACACACACATATATATATATATGTATATGTGTGTGTGTATGTATGTATGTATGTATGTTTGTATGTGTTTGTGTGTCTGTGTTCGTCCCCGTAACTTAGCGGTTTGGCAAAAGTTACCGACAGAATAAGTACTGGTGTCGATTTGTGCGGCTAAAGGCGGTGCTCCAGCATGGCCGCAGTCAAATAACTGAAACATAAAAGAATAAAAGAATACATGCACGCAGACACCCAATTATCGTCTTTTACTGGCCTCAGTGATTGTGGCTCCATTGAAGCACCGCCTTGAAGGGTTTCGTCAATGAAATGGAGCCGATCCAAATCGGCGCAGACGAACCAACACTCGTTCTGGAGCAGTCAGGAGACTAACAAAACCGCAGACACGCGGACAGTCGCACCAAGCGTTCACATACACATATATACATATACACACATACACAAATAGCACGGACACACACACACACATATGCACACTCGTGTATAGGAGCACTCCGTCAGTTGCGACGACGAGGGTCCCAGCTGATACGATCAACGGAATAGCTTGTACGTGAAATCAACGTGCAAGTGGCTGAGCGCTCCACAGGCACGTGTACCCTTAACGTAGTTCTCGGGCAGATTTAGCGTGACACTGGGTGTGACAAGGCTGATCCCTTTCAAATACAGGTACTACTATTTTTTGCCACCTGAGTCGACTGGAGCAACGTGAAATAAAGTGTCTTGCTCAAGGACACAACGCGCCGCCGGGAATTGAACTCACGACTATACGATCGTGACCCGAATGCCCCAACCACTAAGCCACGCGCCTTTACACACTCGTTTATACATACATTCAAATATACATACACATTTGCATATATATGTGTGTGAGTATTTACAAGTATACCAATTATACATGGAGGCGCAATGGCTCAGTGGTTAGAGCAGCGGGCTCGCGGTCGCGGGATCACGGTTTCGATTCCCAGACCGGGCGTTGTGAGTGTTTATTGAGCGAAAACGTACTAAGACCACGAGGCTCCGGCAGGGGATGGTGGCGAACCCTGCTGTACTCTTTCACCACAATTTTTTCTCATTCTTTCTTCCTGTTTCTCACATCGCCTATATACTCTTAGCCCATCATAAGCACTCGAATTTCTTACTTTCTTCCATGAGCGTGCTCACACACACACACACACACACACATCGTCACATATATTAGCATGCACATCCTCACTCTGATACCATGCTAAATTAGAGGTTGATAAACAGACAAATTATCTAACACTTCTTCGTGTGAACACACCGTGACTTGTTACTGTGATTCGTTAGTGTGACTCATTAACTCTCATTATCATGATGTTTCACTATACTGTCTCAGTATTTACTTCAAAGGCCACTCAATTCATTAGAATGTGTCGGCTTTGAAGACTTTCACGATCAACCCTACTTTGCTTTATAATATCATATGCCTGTGTGTGTGTGTGTGTGTATTATATATATATATATATATATATCTATATATATATTATATATATATCATATGTATATGTGTATATCATATGTATATATATATATATATATATATAATATATATATTATATATATATATTATATGTATATGTATATCATATGTATATATTATATATATATATATCATATGTATATATATATATATATCATATATATATATATATATATATATCATATGTATATGTGTATATATATATATATCTATATATATATATATGTATATGTGTATATATATATATATAATATATTATATGTATATGTGTATATCATATATATATAATATATATATTATATGTATATGGTATATCATATATATTATATATATATATATGTATATGTGTATATCATATATATATATATTAGATGTATATGTGTATATCATATATATATATATATATTCATATGTATATGTGTATATATATATATCTATATATATATGTATATGTGTATACATATATATATATTATATGTATATGTGTATATCTATATATATATATATATATATATAATATATATATATATATATATAATATATATATATCATATGTATATGTGTATATAATATGTATATATATAATATATATATATATTATATGTATATGTGTATATCATATGTATATATATATATATATATATTATATGTATATGTGTATATCATATGTATATATATATATATACACATACATTTACGTATGTGTGTGTGTATGTAAGCATATGTTTCTATGTGTGTTCCTTACTCTTTTCCTATATGAGATTGAGTGTATTTCGCCATGCTGTGATGATGTATCCATACGCCAAACTATGAGTAACAGCGAAAATCCCGCTTACAAACAATAAAACTGTTCTCAAAGGGTATTCAGTACATTCACACACTCGAACATGCGTATATAAAGAGAAATGTGCATATAAGTACATAGACGCTGAATAGAAAGGTATCGCTGCCCAGGTACGCGAAAGGCGAACAAGTGTAGAAAACTTTGGATCGATTTGTAAACGTCATTTTCAGCTTGTTTCAATAATTTCGTAGGTGCGCGCGGGTGTATTGCTGTTGTTATTAATATCATTATTACCTCCGCCTTCGCCAAGGTGGACGTATTGTTTGCACTCGTGTTTGTTTGTTTGTTTGTTTGTCCGTGGACAAAATATCTCAAGAACCGTTGGATGGATTCGGATGAAACTTTCAGGGATGTTTGGCCTTGTGACTAGCACGAACTGATTAGATTTTGGGATCGATCTGGTACCGGGCAAGGATTCTGGATTATTTTACCGTTATTTTTTTTAAACTTAGTTTTTGAGTGCGGTTGGGTTCATTTTTAGTATTCTCCTTTGTGAGAGCGGTTGAGTTTATCTTAGATATTCTCATTTTAAAAATCATCTCTGGCTAATCGTTGAGAAGACGTTGGTAATAATAATAATAATAATAATAATAATAATAATAATAATAATAATAATAATAATAATAATAATAATAATAATAATGGGTCGACTACGCTACATTGACAAAGGGCAAATACCCTGAAACGCGTCTGTAGCTGTCTGACTAGCAGTGTGAAGCGGCTGACCTCCCTTGTTCGAAGGTATAATGGACACAGTTTGTGTGTCAAATAGCTATCTTAAGGCGATGGCCTCATGGAGCTAATCAGCGACAGCTTTTAGTCTTATATCTATAAGACTGCCATATTAATATGGCGATAACAATTAATTTCCAGTAACGCTGCCGTAATCTCTTTTAGAGAGACTTAGTAATTTTAATATTTCTATTATATATACATATATATATATATATATGTATGTATATGTGTATATATACAAAATCTGCAGTAATCTCGTATATACCTATAGTGATTAAATGCACGATTATATTGGCAAGACGCTTGCTATTGGTGACAGTTTCCGAAAACTATTTTAAAATATCGGTGCAGTTCTTAGATTATAAAAGGATGAGTTCGTTCAGCTATACAAATCATAATTAATCTAACTGGTTTCTATGATTTCTGCTCACCCTGGGGATGCAATTCTTAGTCTTCTTTCTTTTCTTTTCTCTCCTTTCTTTTTTTGTTTTTATTCACCTTTTGCCTTTTCGTTCTGCTTTTGCCTCAACATATTCGTTTTATCTCGTTCTTTTTTTCTTCTCGTGTTTTCTCACGGACCAGAGTCCTAGTTTTCAAATAGAGCTATGTGCACTGAGCCTAAAAGGTCGTTTGGAGACATGGTACATTATATAAATCTGCCTAATTATCATGTCTCATTGACATGAAACTATCAGTAGCTCTTACTTAAATACTGTACATTAAATAAAATTTATCTCTCACGGGATGGAATACTTTGTTGATCCTACCGATAACAGAAAAGTAAACTATCCAACGTTTCGGATAGCGTCTTTCTTCAGGGAAAAGTCGAAATGAGAAAATAAACGAGAGATAGTACAGCTTTACATCCTCTGAGTTAAAAGCACCGGCACACGTTCACATACACACGTGTACATACAGTAGCTGTCAGTTTGTTTCTTTTTAACTTAGAGGATGTAAAACTGCTATCAAATCATTTATTCCTTTTTGTTCTTTTCTTTGAAAAAGGACACTGTCCGAAGCATTCGATTTTTCTCTCCTCACAGCAAGTTCACTGTACTCTCTTTAACGATTTTACTGCTGCTACTACTACTACTACTACTACTACTACTACTACTACTACTACTACTACTACTACTACTACTACTACTACTCATGTAACGAGTTCAGAAAAGAACGGCAAATACGAAATTATTTCCGTTTCGAAAGATGGTAAACGAACGCAGGGCAAACACATGAATAGGCACTTATGTGTGTGTGTGTGTGTGTGTGTGTGTGTGTATACATATATATTCTTTTCTCCCTTTTACTTTTACTCATTTCAGCCATTAGACTGTGTCCATGCTGGAGCACTGCCTTGAAGAAGTTTTGCTTGAATTAATTAACCCCAGTACTTATTACACTTTTTTAAAAGTCTGGTACTTGTTCTAACAATCACTTTTTCCGAACCACATAACTACAGTGACATAAATACACCAGCACCGGTTGACAAGCGGTGCTAGGGGACACACAGAGACACAAAGACACACACACACACACATACACACACACACACACACGCGCACACACACACACACACACACACACACACACACACACACACACACACACACACACACACACACACACACACATATTACTCATTTGTAGAAATATTCGGGGAATAACTTTCGTGCCACTGTCTCTTTTCCTTTATTTTGCTTCACTTAATTTCCTTTTTTTCTCTCTCCCTCTCTGTCTTTCTCTGTTACCATTCTCCCACAACCACGTGACCTGTGACGACCTAAGGTGGTGTCATTCTTTTACGCGTTGCCTTCGACCGTACTGGACACGATTTTCTGAGTTCCTCGCTCTACCCCTCTCGAATATAGTCCTTTAGGACAGTTTTCACTTCTCCGCGTTACCCATTTTTGTCTTGTCTTGCAGCTCCAAGGTTTTACGTTGTATATGTATTATCATTATTAATTGTTGCCTTCGTGTGGCCATAAGTCTTTATTCTGTTTATTGTTTTCGTAGACCGTCTGTCTACTAACAGTCTCGTCTCGATCCCGTTTCGTTTTGTTATGTTTAGGTCCTAATCCCGACAAGTTTCTTGTCGGTGTCTCCAGAGTGGAAACAATATCATCGATAATAGCCGAAATTGCGTTTGACCCTCTGGCCGATAACTGACAAAGAATTGGTGACATTCTGTCCGTTTGTGTATTTAGTATATGTTCGTTTGTTTATTTACTGAGGTTTTTAAAATTATATACATAGTTAGGTCATATTTGCCGTTTATTATTTTTTTAATTTAATCCTGAATATATATATATATATATATATATATATATATATATATTATATATATATACGACAGGCTTCTTTCAGTTTTCCATCTATTAAATCCATTCACGTGACTTTGGTCGAGGCTATAGCAGAAGACACTTGGCCAAGTTACTACGCAGTGGGTCTGAACCATGAACCATACACACACACGCACACACACATTGCATACATACATACATACATACATACATACATACGTAAGAAAATATATTGTTTCTTTCCCCCCTCTAATGCTGTGAATGGGCGAGTGGGGTTGATATAAAGTGGGCAGTACGTTGCGACTGATATTGAAATGTAGAGCATGACAAAAATATCGTTTGTCGTCGTCGTTATTTGGAAGCTTCCAGTATGTCTTTTAAGAGTGAGTGGGACAGCTCTGACTTGTCATATATGAACACATCTCAGAGATAGCGAGCACGTCTTTGAAATGAAATTTGACGTATACAACATCAACTGAAATGCGCAGAGGACATACACATACTCATGCACGCACGCACGCACGCACACACACACACACACACACACACACACACACACACACACACACACACACACACACACCACATACCTACACGCAAGCAAACACGTGCGTATATATATATTTATATATAATTATATATCCAAAGGCCGATGAGTTTTATTGTTTTATTCTGTCGTGGAAAAAGGTTTAAAGCCATCTTAATAACAATTACACTACACCCTCTTCACGCACACAGATATACACCTACGCCTACGCGCACGCACACGAGAACATATATACACCCAAATGCATCTATAGTCAAAGCGATACAATGGTCAAAATATATTATGTTAAATAACCGAATCTCCATCAATTACCAATCAATGTATTCCTGTTCGATTATTTTATTACCAAGATGATTGACAGGCATGGCTATGTGGAAAGAAGTTGGCTGCCCAACCACATGGTTCCGGATTCAGTCCTACTGCGTGGCACCTTGGACAAATGTCTTTTACTATAGCTTAAGGCAGACCAAAGCCTCATGAGTGGATTTGGTTAACGGAAACTGAAAGAAGCCCGTATATATATATATATATATATATATATATATATATATATATATATATATATATGGTGACAGTCCGTCGGTTACGACGGCGAGGGTTCCAGTTGATCCGATCAACGGAACAGCCTGCTCATGAAATTAACGTGCAAGTGGCTGAGCACTCCACAGACACGTGTACCCTTAACGTAGTTCTCGGGGAGATTCAGCGTGACGCAGCGTGTGACAATGTTGGCCCTTCGAAATACAGGTACAACAGAAACAGGAAGAAAGAGTGAGAGAAAGTTGTGGTGAAAGAGTACACCAGAGTTCGCCACCACACGCTGCCGGATCCTCATGGAGCTTTAGGTGTTTTCACTCAACAACAAAGTCCGATTTGGGAATCGAAACCGCGATCCCACGACCGCGAGTCAGCTGCCCTAACCACTAGGCCATTGCGCCTCCACACACACACACACACACACACACACACACACACACACACACACACACACACACACACAGCGCAATTATCGCCATTCCAGAAATTTGGAAACGACATGCTGTACTGCTTGGCATTCGCGCCGGAAGCTCCAATACGAACATTTCAGAGTGTTTGGGTGTCAATCTGAGGAGAGTGCAGAGGATTTGAAAAGAGTTGGATGAGTCTGATGGTGATTACGGAAAACTTACTCTGATTGTTCTGATAAGAAAAGAACTCCCGAGTTTGTTGGTGAGATCCAGGTCATGACTGACAATGATCCCTCCAAGTCAATCAAGTTCATCGCTAGGGACATGAGAGTATCTGAGTTTATTATCAGGCAGGTAGTGCATGAAGACATTCGGTATTCTTTATACAAGGTGAGAAATTTTTATCCCAAGCCATCAAGGACAATTGGAAAGACCGCGCTACGAAGCTTTTGAACAAACTCAAGCATCTCCTCCAACCGAACATGCTTTGTTTTTTCTCAGACGAGAAAAATTTCTGCCAGGATCAGATGGTGAACTCACAGAACAACCATTGGTTTGCCGTGTCCGAAAGTGATAAAAATCAAACATCCAGTCAACATCATAGTGTTTGATGTGATCACTAGTGATGGCGACGTTATGACTCTTCCCACACGGCCTCACACTCAACACGGAGGACGCCTACATCAAGTGACTGGAGGATGTGCTGCCCTGGTTCAAGAGGGTGGCTGCTGGAAAACCCTATGTTTGGCAACAGGACTCTGCACCATACCACACAAACAGGAGAACCCAGTCATGACTGTCAGACAACATCTCACTCCTCAAACGGTATCCCCCTGATTATTATGTGAGTAGCACGGTTGAGCGAGAGCCCAACAAGACTTCTTGTAGCACCAAAGATGAACTGAAGGCAAGAATTATGGCAGCACTCACCAGCTTAAACAAGGAGACGGTCTAGAAGAGTCGCAGGTGATTCCGAAGTCGTCTGGGGGCCGTGGTTGAAGCCAATGACGATTTTATTGAATATATTTACTCTTTAGTATTTCAAGATATTTTTATGTAATTTTGGTAAACATATCTATTAAAATGAGATGTCTGTTATTTTCATTTTTGCGTAAATTAGACGACATCTTATTCATCGCACCCTGTATATAAATGTGTGTGTGTGTGTATGTGCGTGTGAGTGCGTCTTTATGTGTGTCTTTGTCCTCACTGCTGCTTGACAACTGGTGCTGGTTTGTTTATGAGCCCGTAACGTAGCGGTTCAGTAAAAGAGACCGATAGAATAAATATTAAAACTGAAAAGTAAATTCTGGGGTTGATTTGTTCGACTAAATCCCTTCATTGTGGAACCAGCATGGTCGCAATCAAATGAATGAAACAAGTAAACGATAAAAGATTGTCGCTTACATTAGTTTATTTTTTAGTTGCTTCGTATCTATAACTAAGTTTCAGCTGTAGAATCCTGTTTAGTTTATTTTGCATTTATTTCGTTGCTAAAAGAAATAATCTAAATAATTCCAGTCGCATATATGTTTTCCATCTCAACTGGATCTATAACTGCCCTGTCTGATTTAAACCTATTTCTGAAAACCAAAACCAATACAGAGAGAAAGGTTATGAATGTAATCACAAAAGTTGTTTTTTTCTCAGATTAAGTATAGAAATTAGAAGGGGAAAGAGGGAGTGGAGAGAGTGAGAAAGAGAGCCAGATCGAGAGAGAGAGAGAGAGAGAGAGAGACGAAGAGAGTTAGAGAGAGAGAAAGAGGGAAAGAGAAAGTGAATGAGAGAATGAGAGAGTGGGGTGAGAGAATGATACAAATGGAGAAAGAGAGAGGGAAAGAGAGTGAGATAGAGACAGAGAGGAAGAGATGGAAGAGGAGAGAGAGGGAGGGAGAAGGAGGGAGAGAGAGAGAGAGAGAGATTGAGAGAGAGAGAGAACGTTGAATAGTTTCATTTGCTTTCCCGGTTATAAGCGTCGATAGTGATTTCTTGTCGAATACCCGAATTCAAATGTATTCTCCACTTTTATGAATTCATGAGGGTATTTTGTTTTGGATACTCTGTGTTGTTCCTAAAAGACGGAAGGGCGACGGCCTGGTTGTATCTCAGTTGTACTGGATGATGGCTGTTCTGGTTACTTCATGGGAGCAGCAACATTACGGTTTCACCTAGCCAACCAAAGAATCTATGCCAGCGGTTGGCAACAGGGATCGGATCGAGTATTAATGACGGATAGCGGGCCGGGCGAATGCCATAAAAGAATAATTAGGGAAAATTACACAAGCTAAACTTTAATCACGAGTGTTGACTATACTAAAAAGTAATTTGTATTAACCACAGATGACTGTAGTAATGGAAAAACATCCTCTATTCAATTTAAGACATCGTTGGAATAATTTCTTTAAAAAAAAATCGTGAAAATACATAGGCGCAGGAGTGGCTGTGTGGTAAGTAGCTTGCTAACCAACCACATGGTTCCGGGTTCAGTCCCACCGCGTGGCATCTTGGGCAAGTGTCTTCTGCTATAGCCCCGGGACGACCAATGCCTTGTGCCATTGCTGGGGCACCATCATTTGTGATGCCAATTAGTTTCGAAAAATCAAACTTCATTTCTGATATCATTTTCAAGAAAGCTTCAAAGATGTCTGCTCCGGTTACAGTTTCCTCCACAGGAATTAACTGAATAAACTCTTCAAAGATCTGAAAAGTTGAAGTCCCTCCTCGCACAAAGACAGCAAGTTGTGCAGTGTCACTTAAGCCTATATTCTCATCGACTGCAATTGAAAAATATTGTAATTCGCTGTAGGCGTTGATTAATTGATTTTTAACATCTGCTGACATTTCATCAACCCGCCGTGTGACCATCCTCAGAGACAGGCTGATAGCTTTAAATAAAACCATTTTTTTTTGACAAACATTATCCAACACTGCCAATAAGCAGTCTTTAAAAAATAACCATCTGTAAAAGGTTTCATCTTTTCAATGATGTGTTTTGAGACTTCATTGCTGGCAATTACTTTTGCCACATTTTCGCCTTTTCTGTTTTTAAAAAACGACGTTTGTTTTCCAAAACTAGACTTCAACTGTTCAACTTCATCTTCCCTTGCTTGTCCAGTAAATGCCCTAAAATTTTCACAATGGTGCGTCTCATAATGTCGTCTTATTTGCTACCTCATTCACAGCAATGCTTTCTAGACATATGAAAGAAATCGGGTTCTCACTGTGCTCAATGAATCTAAGTAATCTAATATCCAAGTTTCTTAGAAAATTCGGCATTCAGCATCTACCATTCTTCGTTTTGCGTCCGTGGTCATCGAAAATTTTTCCTACAGATTAAATTAAGATTTAGATTAAAAATTTTACATCTGAATAATTCTATTTTTTTTTTAATGGCAGACCTTTTATTGTATGCGAAAGCCTCGTCTCTCATATTACAATTGTAAAAATACCAGTTGGTTATGGCTAATAACTCGTATAATGTGGGTGATAATGATGATGATGATAAAGGTGGAAATAGTTAAGTGTATGGTGGCAAGGACAAGAAGAAGAAACAAATGAGATTTTAAACGATGACAATAAGTGGATTGTTTGAAAAATACAATAATGAATTAAATCAGTAAAAGTCTCTTGGAGAAGAGGAAATGTGTAATAATAGAACAGAAGCCAACGAAGAATTCGAGCACGAGAAATTGAGTGTTTGTAACTTACGGTAGGTGGCGGGGGTAAACTGTTGTCGGTTTCACGAATCAGAGATGAGGGTCGCCGTTGACGGAGTGAAGGCAGTATGTCGACTGAGACAATTGTCCCTTCGAGGCAGCCATTTTATGTCTGTCGGCAGTCTCGAGTTAGCTCTCAGCGGTTTGTTTTATTTTTTATGCGGGAGTGGTGGTGGTTGGGTAGAAATGTTGCGGTATTCTATTGTTATTATTATTATT
This sequence comes from Octopus sinensis, assembly GCF_006345805.1. Lineage (NCBI taxonomy): Eukaryota > Metazoa > Mollusca > Cephalopoda > Octopoda > Octopodidae > Octopus > Octopus sinensis. The sequence goes on from NC_043012.1 coordinate 29,201,097, forward strand.
GTGATTATTTTTGTATTGTGTGAGCAGAAATGATGTATGGAGCTCTGCGTACGCGACATTTTAATTGTGTTTTTACTGTCAAAGCGTTCACATCCGGTTGGTGGTGGACATTAGGTAGAATGGATCGGAAAATTTGTAGAAGAATGTAACAGCAGGCCTTTTGTTTAATTCGGAAGTCTCGTCTCTCATATTACAATCAACTTAGATTTTAAATCAGCAACTCATTGGGCATCGGTTCTCGTCGGCCGGATCCGGCCTGCAGACCGTTGCCTGACGACCCCTGATCTATGCAGTCACTCGACTTGCTAGAAATAATAGCCAAATCTCCTTCGTATCTATCAGACCTACCTGTCTTAAAGTAGGATATATTGAAAAATATTAGTCCTTAGTACCACCAAAAGACGGGCGGATCACGTCTTTTGTTCCGGGCTCTTCCTAATGGGGTTGACTTGGTGCAGAAAATCAAAATCGCCATGAACTTCATCATCATCATCGTCATCGTCACCGTCATCATCCATCATCACCATCATCATCCTCATCCTCCTCCTCATCATCATCACCATCGTCATCATCGTCGTCATCGTCGTCATCATCATCACCGTCATCATCATCATCATCATCATCATCACCATCATCATCACCATCATCAACAACAAATAACAGTTCGAATGGACAAATCGAGATCAATAAAATAAAGCACTGGCCATATAACAGAGATCGATCCAATTGGTTATGCTTCTTTTGTTTCAATGTCTGGTTCTTATGATTATTAAAACTGGAAGCCATTGTATATTGTAATTCTTTTGGTGTTCAGAGTTTAGTTAAAAAAGAAAAATCTTCGTAACATCCTCCTCCTCTTCCTCCCCTCCTCTTCCTCCCTCTCCTCTTCCTTCCCCATCTCTATTATTCTCCCATCTCCTCATTCTCATCCACTTTGTTGTCTTACATTTATGTTGAAACAAGAAAGTTAATCTACGGTTTTTTTTTAGTCCTGCCACTTGTTTAAAAAAAAAGAATAAAGAATATAGCAAAATATCATCATCATCATCATCATCATCATCATCATCATCATAAAAAAACATCGAAATGAAAGAAAAATAGGGAACTGGAAAGAAAAAGGAAGAAAAAGAAGAAAGGAAAGACGGAAGGAAACAATCTGGGCAGGAAGACGAAAAGAACAAAATTAGTATAAAATAGAAGAATATCAACCAGAACAATAACATAACCACCTACAAAACAACAACAACAACAGCGGCTACGACGTTGACACCAGCAGCAGCAGCAACAAGAACCTGAAAGAAAAAAGTTCTACTGATAATAGAGAGATTCACAGAGCTACTACCTTCCATAAGCTAATTATTGGCCCCTTATCAGAAGTAAGGCGTTCTTTGAGAAACACATTTCTTTCGACCAAGCCGTCCTCTTGTCGAGTCACATGAATAATATCAGTGCCATATGGATATGAATCTGATACAACATTGGGTGACTGATATATTTTCTCTGTCATCGAGCCTGCCTTCATTCTTCACACCAACACGCCAACACACACACACACACACACACACACACACACACACACACACACACACACACTCTCTCTCTCTCTCTCTCTCTCTCACACATACCCACCCAACTCCCAACGCCAACCATCCGACGCCCACCCGGTCGGCTAATTTCTATTAAGTCGACTATAAATGGGAAGAACGATGATCACATTGAATTATGAAAACAAAACTAGAAGAGCGACCAACCGTAGAACTCACGCCCGGACATTCCCTGTCTCTTTCATTTTTCATCATTCCCTGCCTCTCTTTTTCATATACATACATAGAGACGTACGTACGTAGTACATACATACATACATACATACATACATACATACAGACGTACATAGTACGTATGTAGTACATACATACATACATACATACATACATACATACATACATACATATCCTACTGCAATCATTTCTCCTTCGTCCCACCTGTTCTCTGTCAGCATCGTGGCACAACAATTTCCCATCATTTAAATAAGCTATACTTTTCTCGTCAAATACGGTAAACTTCGGCAAAGTGGATCTCTGAAGCTCTCAGATACTTATTACATTCTACTTCTAAAAACGTAAGTGGCTTTTGAATAAGAGTAATAGATGAATAGAAATGAGACAGTGTAACGTTCATACATTTCTGAAGGGTATATGGTGGTGTAAATGAAGACATCATTTTTATAGATCCTAGAAATTATTTGATAAGTCAGTTGTTATGTGATGTGAAACATCTACCGTAAGAGACCTTGTCTTTCGTCGCAGAATCAAGAAGAGGTAAAAACATTGTTCTTCACGTTGGTGTAAAGCAGCCAGAAACTAAAGAAGTGTCACACTAAGTCTGTTACTCTCGGTGGCTCATTATCTTTTAAACTGAAGTATATATCGGTAGACAAGAGGGATATTTTCATCTTCAAACATTTGTGAAAGTCATTATAAGCATAACTTAAGGAATAATGGCTTGAATTTAGCGATCCAGTGATTTATCATGTTAGCTATGTCAGTCTTCGCTGTGTAATTCAGAATATCAGTTTCATAGTCATAACATATGTTCGGAAGGAGCAAACGAAGTACATACAAGCCGCTGACATTGTTCGAGCGTTGGGCGTAAAATAATTATTTGCGCACGCCTGTGACGACGGCATTTGTGCCAGGCTGCATCACATCCCCCAATCTGTTTGTCTGATGACATCGGTGGAGTGCAAAGGGGAAGAGAAACTTGTTGCTTGTGAAACTATTGGTTGCCTATATATTAAAAATGTCGGAGTGCCGGTCAGATTTCTCCATGTATCTGCATGGACAATATGCATACATACGTACATACATGAATACAGATAGACATACGTATGTGTATATGTATGCATGTATATATATATATATATATATATATATTATATATATATATATATATATATATATTATATATTATTATTATTATTATTATTATTATTATTATTATTATATTATTATTATTATTATTATCATTATTCAGTAGTCTTCTTTTTATCTCGTGCTTTCACTGCATTACCGAGCGCATCCTGTGTGCGCTGGGTATGTGCTGTGGTTTGTTGTGATGCTCTTATTTTTGCTGTATTGAAAGTGTTCTACGTAGGATGTGTGCGGTGCCTAGTAGTGCTATTTTCTGTGTGTTATATGTACTAGTTAGTCTTGGTGCTCTTGTTATGTTTTTGTCTGAACGTTTTTTATCATATCTAGGAATTGCTTCTGTTTTTAGAATCCACATTCAAGTTACCTCCATTTTCAGATCTTTCGAATTGTGTCCGCTGCTCTTATTGGTTGGTTTTGGTGCAGTTTAACTCTTGCTTTATTTCGCGCCAATGTGTAAACCAACCAATCGCAGCCTTCTGATAAGGTCCTATGACAGTCTTCTAGGTTCTTTTCTGGAGCCCACTAATCTCTTTAAAAGCTAGATTAACAAACCGTAATTCGTCTTTGGTTCTAGTCCTTCTTAGGACTAACCTCTAACTACAGCGACTCAGCCATGTTCCAGCGACTGCGTCACCACCACCATCACAGCAGTATTTTAGGACCTTTCTCCACCGTCGCCTTATCGACACCACTAACATCAATACGTGCACAGCCATTTCGCCTAGGTTTAACTACACGCTGTTTGTGAATACCTACCAAGGTTAACAGCCAACCCTACCTGCGAGAACCTTCTGTATCAAGTAACCCGACACAGCATTGAAGCCACAACCGCTACACGACATGTGTTCAACCGGTATCTGCCTAGTGACCCCAACTTCATTGTTACAGAACATCTGCTATTGTGTATCTTACTACGAACTGGTATAATCTTTTACCTTGTGTCTGAACATTCATCTAGCGTCCTGATTATAGACTTTCTATGCTCTGTATTTTATCTCACTCACATATATCTTGCTTGAACACACACATTATTGACGGCCTGTCTATATTATTATTATTATTACGTATGTACTTATGTCGATCACACAGACACACACTTATAACTCAAACACGTACACAGACACTCTGCTACCCACATGTCAACACCTAAATAAACCTCTCTCTTAAACATATCAGTTGTGTCTTGTCTCTTATTCCTTTTGGCACTTGTTCATTTACCCATATTTTGGCTTTTATTGTAAGGCGACCGTGCGGTGTTTAAAGGAGTCATTCATTCGTCACCATCTTCTTTCGTACGGTCGTTCCACACATCCATTAATTATTACTATTATTAAACCCTTATGGTTGATAAAGAAATTATTATTATCATTATTATTATTATTCAGTAGTTTTATTTTTATAGCGTGCTTTCACTTCACTACCGAGCGCAGCTCTGTGTGCCTTGGGTATGTGCTGTGATTTGTTGTGATGCTCTGATGGTTATTGTATGGAAAGTGTTCTGCGTAGGATGTGTGCAGTGCCTAGTAGTGCAATTTTCTGTATGTTATATGTGTTTGTAAGTCCTAGTGTTTTTGTTATGTATTTGTCTGAATATTTTTTTATCATGCCTAATGCACCTACTATGATAGGAATTGTTTCTGTTTTCAGATTCCACATTCTAGTTACCTCTATTTCCAGGTCTTTGTATTTTGAGAGTTTCTCCATTTCTTTTAGAGACACGTTGTCATCAGCCGGTATTGATACATCAATTAGAAAGCATTTTTTTTCTTCATGGTCTCTGACAACTATATCTGGTCTGTTGGCCTTAATTTCTCTGTCTGTGTGTATCGGCATATCCCAGAGTATGGTTGCTTTCTCGTTTTCTTTGACCTTTTCTGGTGTGTGCCTATACCATCTTTTTTCTGTTGTTATTCCATAATGTTGGCATAGCTTCCAATGTATCTAGGTTCCAACTCTGTCATGTCTGTGAGTATATTCCTTCTTAGCCAGGACTGGGCAGCTAGAGATAATATGATTTATTGTTTCTTGTCCATCTCAACATATTCTGCAGTTACTTGTAATATTTCTTTTCATTACATGTTTTTGGTAATTTCTGGTGAGGAGGCTTTGGTCTTGTGCTGCAATTAAAAATCCCTCTGTTTTTGCTTTGAGTCCTGAGCTTCTCAACCATTGCTGGGATTTTTCTTTGTCTATTTCTTTTGCGTTTAGTTTAGTCCAGTATTTACCATGAAGGGGCTTTTCTTGCCATCGTTTTATCATGGTTCGTTGCTGTTCTATTTTTAGCTTGGATTTCATTTGTTTTATAGCTTTTGTTGTTTCTTCATCTTCTTCTTCTTCTTCATGTTTATTAGGTGGTATGATTTCTTGTTTGTATTTGTCAGCTTCCTTAAATACTGAGAACAGTTTTTTGTTTTGCTCGTGTTTTGCCGCTATCTGGATCAGTTTTCCTTCCTTCTGAAGTAGATATTTTTGCAGTCCTATGGTGGTTATTTTATAGTAGTTTTCCAGCTGTATAAGGCCTCTACCACCTTCTATACGTTGTATATATAGTCTTTCTATGTCAGATTTTGGGTGATGCATCCTAGATCCTGTCATTATTTTTCTTGTTTTCCTATCTATTTTGGTCAGTTCATTTCGTGTCCAGTTAAGGATATTGTAGCTGTAACTTATAACTGGGACAGCTAAAGTGTTGATACCTATTATCTTGTTTTTAGCATTGAGCTCTGTGTTTAGTATTGATCTAACTCGTCTATAATATTCTTTTTTATTTTCTCTTTCATTGTGTGTGTTGTGTCTTATCTAGTTCATGGATTCCTAAGTATTTGTAAGTTTGGCTTTGGTCTAATTCTTTTATTTTATTGGTTTTATCTAGTGTGATGTTGTTACTCTTAACTAGTTTTCCTCTTTTCATGGTTACTTTGGTGCATTTTTCTAATCCAAATTTCATATCTATTTCTTTGGTAAATCCATGAACTGTCTTTAATAGTGTTTCCAGCTGTTTGTCATTTGCAGCGTATAGTTTTAGGTCATCCATATATAAAAGTGGCTGATCGTTTTGCCGTAACATTTATATCCGCATCCAGTTCTATTTAGCATATCAGATAGAGGTGACAGTGCCAAGCAGAAAAGGAGTGGAGAGAGCGTGTCTCCCTGGAATATTCCTCTTCTAATGGGGATGTCTTTGGTTTTCATGAGTCCCTCTTTTTGTTTGGAGGTGTAGGACTGTTTGCCATTTATTCATAGAGTGCTCTATGAATTTTATGATTGTTGGTGCTACTTTGTTAGTGGCTAGTGTTTCGAGGATCCATGTGTGGGGGATGCGATCAAACGCCTTTTTGTAGTCAATCCAGGCCATACTGAGGCCTTTCTTCTTTCTGTGGCTGTCTTCAGTTATGGTTTTATTAATCATTAGTTGATCTTTACAGCCATATGAGCCTTTGCGGCATCCTTTCTGCTCTTCTGGGAACAGTTTGTTTTCGTCCAGGTGTTTGTTCAGCCTTTGTGATTTCACTGCAGTAAATGCCTTGAACATAGTAGGGAGGCAGGTTATTGGTCTGTAGTTTTCTGGTTTTTCTGTTTCATTTGATTTGGGAATTAAGATGGTTTTCCCCTTCGTGAGCCATTCAGGCATTGTCTCTGGCTCTGCTAGTACGTTGTTAAAGTTTTCAGCCAGCTTTTTGTGCATTCCTGTTAGATATTTCAACCAGAAGTTGGGGATCTTGTCATGCCCAGGTGCCTTCCAGTTGCTTAGTCTTTGCAGTGCCTGGGTGACCTCTTCAGTTGTTATGCCGAGTTTGTTATTTTGATACTCCTTTTTTTTGGTGGTTCGTTCGCCGACCATATTTCTCTCCAGAATTCTTCCAATTCTTCTGCCGTTGGTGCTGCAGTGACTTCTATTTTATTTTTGCCCAGTTCTTGGTAGAACTTTTTGGGGTTGGAGTTGAACTTTTTGTTTCCTTCAAAGAAGCGTTGGCGTTTCTTGTATCGGCGGATCCTTTGTGCTTTGGCAAGGATATCTTGCTTCAGCTTTTCTTTTATTTCAGGCAAATCTTTCTCTGTGATGTTATATTTGCGGAGTATTTTTGTTTTCTTTTTGTTGCTCAGTAGCGTTGATTGTTTGCTGATTTCATTAAGAATCGACAGGTCTTTTCTAATTTTTTATTTTGCTTTGGATGTTATTTATCCACAGGGATTGTTTGGGTGGTGGTACTCTATTATTATTATTATTATTATTATTATTATTATTATTATTATTATTATTATTATTATTATTATTGTGTGAGAGAGCAGTTCATGCCATCAAAGTGACACTGGGGTAAAATATACGAAGCCCAATATACCCATCATGACTACCCGTCTGATAAAGGTACACCAGGCACATGCATCACAACCATATGTGCGCGACATGGTGATCTCATATCAAGATAAACAGCACATGATCTTGCAGGTGGGGCCCAGTTAGAATTTTCTTCAGGTTGAGTAGCCCATCCCGCTCAAACGGTCCCTGAATAAGGGTTGTTTAAGGATGTTGAAAGAACCACCCATGTTTCCAGAGGTGAACTATTCAAACCCCAAAGAATCCCTCTCAGCACATGGCTATGATGCTCCCCCACTACTTCTGCTCGTGATCAGAGATGCACATATCGTCAGCCACTAAGGGACATGCTGAACTGGTTAAGGTCAAACAACTGACAAGCAAATCTGTGGTATTGAGCAGAATATTTGCTGTAGCCCATCTTTTATACCAAGACAAAACAATGTACATGATAACACTTCCAATCAGTTAAGATCAGAAGCCATGAGAGCCACTGCCTGGTACTGCATCAGGGCATTTATTATTATTATTATTATTATTATTATTATTATTATTATTATTATTATTATTATTATTATTATTAATAATAATAATAATAATAATAATAATAATAATAATAATAATAATAATAATAATAATAAAGTTTCAATATCGACAGAAAAATAAGAAAACTGTTGACAATGCATAGAATGCACCACCCTAAGGCAGATACAGAACGACTTTATCTGCCAAGAAAAGAGGGAGGCCGTGGTCTTTTGCAACTGGCAATAACAATGAAGATTGCTACAATTGGCCTAGACACCTACCTAAAAAAGTCTGAGGACTGGATGTTAAAACTTGTCTCAAAACATGAAAACAAGAAAGCATCATACTCAGTAACAAAACAGGCAAAGGAATATCTAAGTGAATTCCGAATACAACAAATTTCGGAATTAGAGATAGACATACAAGAAACAAGCACAGAAAAAGCTAGGCGCATGAAAACCCGTGCCAAAGCTGCGGCCTTAGATATTCTGAATAATAAATGGCAAGAAAAACCTCTCTATAGCAAATACCCTAAGAGAGCGAATAATGCAGATATTGACAAAGCCCTGACCCATCAATGGCTAATGGCCTCTGGCTTAAAATCTGAAACAGAAGGGTTTATCATAGCAGCTCAAGATCAATGCCTACCAACAAGAAACTACCAGGCCAACATATTAAAGAACGGCAGTAGCCCATGTCGTGTATGCCGACAACAAAATGAAACCATTGATCATGTCTCTAAATGCAGTCTTCTTGCGCCTACAGAGTACCTCAACAGGCATGATAGAGCTGCACAATATATTCACTGGGTAATTTGCAAAAACTTGGATTTGCCCCATGAAAAAACTGGTGGGAACACAAACCACCCCCAGTGCTTAAAAATGACCACATCTCACTCCTCTGGAACTTCACCATTCAAACTGACAGAAAGATAGATGCAAATAGGCCAGACATCATATTGAAAGACTTCAAACAAAGAACATGCCTCCTCATTGATATGACTGTCCCAATCGATATAAACGTATCTGTCAAGACCTACCAAAAACTGAGCAAATATAAAGATCTTGAAATAGAAATCAGCAAAATGTGGAACCTGAAGACTAAACAATACCTGTTGTCATAGTTGCCCTGGGAATGATAGCAAAAGGGGCTGATAGCTACCTAACTCAGATACCAGGAAACCCCAAAATGGCAGAAATTCAAAAGATAGTGCTCATGGGAACTGCTCATATCCTACGCAAAATACTTTCTATGTAATTTCAAGGTTTAAAAGAAACATAATTTTCGGTTTGTAAAAAAAAATTTTTTTTTAGACATTCATTAGTACAACACCAAAACCCCCACCACCCCAAATATATGGCTCACTAGGCATAACAACAACATGAACTTCCAACCTGTTGTCTCTTGAGGTCTCTGGGTGAGACTTGGAGCCAACTTGTACAGACATAAAGCAAAAGTCAAACATAGAATAATAATAATAATAATAATAATAATAATAATAATAATAATAATAATAATAATAATAATAATAATGATAATAATAGCAACAGATTATGCGAAGAATGCAATGTAATAGCCATAAATATTTTGTTGATTTGAACGAGATTTCGACAGCTTGCCTGTCTTTGTCGAGTTCAAAATGAAAAGGGATACATAGAAATTATAAATTATAAAAATTCAAATTCAAAAATTTGAACGAGGGGAACCTGCATTCTCACGTTGACAGAATGACATCATCAGTCCTCAATTTTCAAATTTACAACTGGTAAAAAGAAAAAGAAAGATAAAAATGCGAAAAAAAACCCCAGTTTTGTGCAAATATTATGAAATTCCCCTTCAGGGCGTGATGCTAATAACTCACAAACATATTTCTCCTCATGCATTTTGAGGACTGAAAGTATAGCAGATTCAGAATATTTTCTGAGAATATGCACGTTTAAGTGTTTTTCAAAGTTTCAAAATTGCAGCCGTTTGATGAAAATGTTCGGGAAGTTCTGTCGAACTAGTGTTATTGTGCCTGACCTCATATCTGTGCTCATTGAATCTTTTACTTAATTGTTCTGTTGTACAACCAACATAAATCAAGTTGTGTTCGGTGCATTCTGTTGCGTACACTAAATAGGAATTTCTACACGTCTCACCTTCCGTGTAAATCATAACATTTCTGTTATGATTCCTGATGGAATTCACTTGACTCATGTTGTTGAACAACGAACAAGGTTTACTTCTCTTGTGGCTGTTTTTCAAGGTACAGCGTGCAGAAACTTCAATGTTAGTTTTCTTGGAGTCAGAAGTAGAGCATTTACATTATTTTCATTCGACGGATATATGTCCTCATCTTGTTTGTTGTTAACACAATGTTTCGGCTGATATACCCCCCAGCCTTCATCAAGTGTCTTGGGGAAATTTTGAACCTGGGTTCTCATTCCTAAGGTATTTTTCGATGTTATTGTTGTTGTTGTTATTATTATTATTATTATTATTATTATTATTATTATTATTATTATTATTATTATTATGATTATGATTATTATTATTATTATTATTCAGGTCACTGCCTGGAATCGAACTCGGATTCTTGGGGTTAGTAGCCCGCGCGATATGCTCGTGGGCATGTGGCGTAGTGGTTAAGAGCACGGGCTACTAACCTCAAGATTCCGAGTTCGATTCCAGGCAGTGACCTGAATAATAATAATAATAATAATAATAATAATAATAATAATAATAATAATAATAATAATAATAATAATAACATCGAAAAATACCTTAGGAATGAGAACCCAGGTTCGAAATTTCCCCAAGACACCTGATGAAGGCTGGAGGGTATATAAGCCAAAACGTTGTGTTAATAAGAAACAAAATGAGGACAAATATCCGTCAAATGTAAATAATGTAAATAATGTACATAATTCCTCGAACTGCATTGTCAAAAGTAGTGGTTAATGGTTCTCTTATATTTTTATTCCGTCTAAAGGCTACAATAGGCGGCTGAGGAAATATATGTTTGAAACGGGGGTATTTTTCTGCAACATGCTGGCAACGTTCATGTAACACTTTTGAAATGCCAGCGAAATTTTGGTGCCAGTTAATTACTAAAGGAATTCTGTCACATATGGTACTTTGTATTCTAAAATTATGCGTGGAAGTTTGACTTTCTTTGCTAATCTTAGCTATGTCATTTGCAATCCTGACTCACTGTAACCGCGTTCGACATAATGCCGCACAAAATCATTTGCATGCTTACAGTAACTCCCTATATCAGTACAAATCAGTTTTATCCTCAAAAGTTGTGATTTGAGATTTGACCGAATTATATGATGTTGATGATCGGAGCGGCGGTGGAGGTAAATGTGGATTACGTGGGCTTGCAAAATAACTATTCTGCCTCCAGAAAACTTAATTTTTGTGTGCTAAAATTCAACGCAAGTTTTTGAAAAACTAGACGTAAATTTTAGCATAACAGTCACAGAAATGCAACAGGTCAATTAAACTATCCTGTGATCCTTCCCAGACAAAAAAACATCATTAGTGAACCGTAACCGGAGTATTGGTTCATGACCATGTAGGCATTTGAATGTTACTGAAGTAACTATGTCTTGATTTTCATTTCGTACTCTTCGTATTATCTATTGGGAGTTACGTTAATCCTTCTAAAGTATAATAATAATAATAATAATAATATTAATAAAAATAATTCTTCTTCTTCTTCTTCTTCTTCTTCTTCTTCTTCTTCTTCTTCTTCTTCTTCTTCTTCTTCTTCTTCTTCTTCTTCTTCTTCTTCTTCTTCTTCTTCTTCTTCTTCTTCTTCTTCTTCTTCTTCTTCTTATTATTATTATTATTATTATTATTATTATTATTATTATTATTATTATTATTATTATGTGAAGAAGGTTCTTTTCTCTGTTTGGTGGGGTTGCAAAGGAGTCATCCACTTTGAGTTGCTACCAACTAAAGCAACAATCAATGCTCGAATCTACTGCCAGCAATTAGAGTGTTTGAACGCTGCTTTGAAGAAAAAAAGGCTTGTTTTAATGAATCGAAAGGGAGTGGTATTTCATCAGGACAATGCAAGATCACGTCACAGAAGGAGAGAAACTTGGCTGGGAGAAAATTACTCATCCGCCATCATTTGGATGGATTAACTCAGGAAAAAACTGACCTTCCAGAGTTCTTCTCTTCGAACTAATGGAATTAAAAAGCTTACGCGTAGACGGAAAGATGTCATAGATAATTATGGAAACTATATTGAAGATTAAGTTTCTTTAAAATGTAAGATTTGATCGCTTATTTTCCTTATTTAAAATCTGGACATTACTTATGAGAAGGCCCGTGTGCACCCACTTGTGACATATCTATGTGTGCACCTACTTTTTCGACAATGGAATCGGTAAGAAATATTCACTCTATTTTAGAAAATGAAGCTTTAATCGTCAAGTCCTGCCAGCGATGGTTTGGCCTGCTTCACAATGGAAATTTCTCTCTTGCAGCAGTATTGCCTTTGATCTGGAGGACCGAGGGCTACCAATATTGTGCTTCTGAAAACTGTTTTTGAGAAAGCAAACTGCGTGAGAATTAGCAAAGCAGTTCAGTTCAGATCATACTTTGATCACAAGGCAACTTTGATCAAAAGATAGGAAAAATGTCTAAACGTGGTTAGTGCTCTCTAGTCATCTGACTGCTTGTCAGTCGAATAAAAATAAAATTGCCTTCTTCTCGTCTTTAATGAGTCGACTTGCTACCGAATCGTTCTTGGGTAAAGTCATCACAAGTGAGGAAAAACGATTTCTCAATAGTCATATCCAATGAAAACGACAATGGTTGGTACCCAATGAAAAACGAAAATCCATCTCCAAACCTGGACTGCGCCCCAAAACAATTATGGTCTGTAGTTGTTGATATAAAGGGTATTAAAACAAAAAGTAACAGTTAATGCAGAGTAGTATTGTCGTCAAGTGGTCAATCGTAAAGAAGTTTGCTTTTACACAAGAATACAAGACCACATATTGCCTAAGACACCCCGGGAAAGATTATAGCATTAATATGGAATATAGACCTGAGAAACATTTGTTTCGTTTACATCTTCAAATGAGACAGGACTTTCTTTTTAACTTAATATATTATATGATTTGCATATATGTACATACACACAGAGAGACTTGTATGTGTGTGTATACATATATACATATATATGTAAGTATATATGTATATTTGTATGTAAATATACACACATACCAACATACGAACGTGCGCACACACATATACAGGATGTTCGGGATAAATTTGACAGTTTGTATGAAAGGAAATGAAAACAATATCGTATACAAAATTAAAAGTATTTTAAAACATCAAAAAATATCAACTGGATTATGGCCAAGAGATAGTTTACACAAAGTAGTCACCCTCAATCTGCTGCCACGGCAATTTTTATTACTGCATTAAATAAGTAAAATTCTACCAAAGCCGTTGTAAATTTTAAACTCCATTTGCGTTTACATCTTACGCGCACACACACACACACACACACACACACACACACACACACACACACAACACACACACACACACACACACACACACACGCACACACACACGCACACACACACACACACACACATGGTTGTTTTGTTGTAAGTGGCACTCCGTCGGTAATGACGACGACAATGGTTCCAGTTGATCCGATCAACGGAACAGGGAGCTCGTGAAATTAACGTGTAATTGGCTGAGCACTCCACTGACACGCGTACCCTTAACATGTACCCACTCAGAGAGTTTCGGTGTGACACAGAGTGTGACAGGTACTACTCATTCTTGCTAGCTGACTGGACTGCAGCAACGTAAAATAAAGTGTCTTACTCAACGACACAATGCAATCCTGGAATCGAACTCACAGCTTTGCGATCGTGAGCCGAATAACCCAACCTATATGTGTGTATATGCATATTCTTTTATTCTTTTATATGTTTCAGTCCAATGACTGTGGCCATGCTGGAGCACAACATCTGTTTGTTTTGTACACCACCTGTCTTCGTCTTTTGTTTTTTTCGTAAACTCTCCCTATATATATATATATATATATATATATATATATATATATATATGCAGTGATACCTTGCAGTTCGATTTTAATTCGTTCCATGACCGAGCTCGTCTTACGATTTACTCGTTTTGCAAATCAGTTTTTCCCATTAAAATTAACTGAAATGTAATTAATGCGTTCCGGCCCCGCAAAACCACTCAAAAATAATTTTTTATCGGTTTTAAAATAGAAAAGAAGTAGCTACAAGTATAATATTATTATATAGAAGAGAATGCGAAAGAAATATGTAAAGTGGTTTTATTAGCTGAATTACCTTAAAGATGGGACGATTCGTGTGTTCGTACTGCGGATTTCCGCTCGTACATCAAGACAAAAATTCGCACGTCTCTCCGCTCGTACAGCAAATTACTTGTATAATGGGGCACTCGTACTGCAAGGTTCTACTGTACATATATATATATATATATATAATATATATATATATATATATATATATATATATCTGTGTGTGTGTGTGTGTGTATGTATTTATATATATATACACATATATACGCATATTTTATATGTATGTGTGTGTATAAGTGTGTGTGTGTGTGTGTGCGCGCGTGTGTGTGTGTGTCATTTATGTACAAGTGATTGTGTGTATATATTCATTCTGTGAAACTAAAAGATATTAGATCTGGAAGACGTGAGTCAGTTTGCTTTATACTTTCTTAGAAAACCTCAACAGTTTGAGACGAATGCAAATATGCTGTTATATATTGGCCGTTGTATCTATGATATTAGGTACAGATTAGAATTGCTTAGCCATAAAAAAAGAATCTATAATTGGTTTACCATAGATGTTCTCTTTTACTACAGCTTTAGACGAGACATTCACATCAACCGAGTAGCTAGGCCCTATAATAGTACAAGAATTGTTCGATATCCCATAGAACTATATTAGGTCTTTTGTGTTCGAAACTGGTATTAGGATGTTCCATCAAGATTCCCTACTTTAAAATCTGTCTTTACATTCTGATTCTGATATATCTTTAGCATGATTGTAGCTGGTATTGGTAATTCTACCACAGAGTAGAAATTTGGAGTAATCTCTTTTATTAATTATCTCTCTTATTGGAGTATCTCTTTTATTGATAAATTATTCAGTAAGTGTTATGTGTAGTTTGGGTTCTAATGGGATAGACAACCAAATGAAAACCATTGTTATTGTTACGTGTTTATTTTCTATTCATGATACACGGACGACGACATTCAGCGTAGTGATACATTATATACTTTACACACAGTTGTACTGTTCACTAACAAAATAGTGCCAAGAGTGGGGATGTAGTTTGGCATACGCAAACACATAGATATGAATGTGTAACATCCCTTCTTCTTGAAAAAAATAAAGGGGACTTCTGGCAGTGAAGACAACTATGAGTAGTCTCCCTTGCTCTATGGATTGTCAGCCTGAGGTGGCAATCCTACAGCAGAAGTCGTGAGATTATTCTGCCTCTGCTTTTCATTTTCCCTTTTTTTTCTTTAACGGTATCGAACCGGTGGCAGAATGTTCTTTCTCCATCTGGTGGATCTTGTGCTTCGCACCGGTGTCTGAGGTGTGTTGTTGGGCTGCTGATATGTGGTTGGTGCCCGTTGGGGTGATGATTCTGTGGGTGTTGTCACCAATGCAGCAGGTGTTGTACACGTTTTCCTCGACAGCTCTGGTGTTGGGCGGATGTGGGCCCTGTTGCGTCTCAGCTGCCTACCAGATCCCGTTTCTATTATATACGATCTTGGGATTTCAGCTCTACTGACAATCTGTGCTGGGATCCATGTTTTAGTTATGGGATCTTGAGTATGCACATG
This sequence comes from Octopus sinensis, assembly GCF_006345805.1. Classification (NCBI taxonomy): domain Eukaryota; kingdom Metazoa; phylum Mollusca; class Cephalopoda; order Octopoda; family Octopodidae; genus Octopus; species Octopus sinensis. Next base: position 29,216,755 of record NC_043012.1, read on the forward strand.
TTGTCCTCCAAGTATCTCAGGTAAATATTGTGCATGTTTGTTGTAATACCTCTGTGATTGTTCTTGAGTGGCTGCTAACTTTGCCCTTGTCTCTTCCTGGTCAATAGGAGGTTGGATCTTACTTGGCAGGGTAGTTTTGTACTTCCTGCCATTCAGCAATTCTGCTGGGGATTTCATATCAGCTCTCACTGGTGTCGCTCGTAGGGACAGAAGTGCCAGGTGTGGGTCTTCCTTAGTCTCTCGGCATTTGACTAGTGTTCTCTTCACTGTCTGCACCTGACTTTCTATAAACCCATGGCCTTTGGGATAGTGTGGAGATGAAGTTGTAATATTGAACCCATACTCATCGGCTAGCTTTTTGAATTCTTGTGATGTGAACTGGGTTCCATTGTCACATATGATCTGCTCTGGTATTCCTTGCTCTGCAAGGAGTCCTCGAGCCACTGTAGTGATTGTTTTGGCTGTCAGGTCTTTCACTTTTCTCACAAATGGAAATTTGGAGTAGTAGCAGGCCATTATCAAATACCATTCTTGGCCCTCTGTGAACAGATCTACTCCAATAGTTTGCCATGGCCTTCTTGGGATGTCACTAGATATCATTTCCTCCTTTTGTTGTGAGTTTCTGTACTTTTGACAGATGTGGCATGTAGAAACTGTCTTTTCTATGTCTTTGTACATGCCTACCCAATATACTGCTGACTTGGCTCGGAGCTTGCATTTTTCCATTCCGAGATGCCCTTGGTGGATCTTGTCAAGAATCTCTTCTTGCATTGACTTGGGTATAATTATTCGGGATCCAGCCATCAGGATCCCATTCTCCACTGATATATCATCACGGATGGCCCAATATTCACGAATCAGGGGTTGCACCTGATGTCTCTTTTCTGGCCACCCCTGAATCACCATCCGAGTAAGGAGCTGAAGTTCTTCATCTTTTCTGGTCTCCTCTTTGATTTCTGCTAGCTTTGTGGTTGTCACATTTACAATGTGGTGGACCTTTAAGCTTAGTCCTTCCATCTCCTGTTTATCATGTGAGGATAGTCTGGAAAGAGCATCCGCCAATATCATGTCTTTTCCTGGCTTGTACCTGATATCATAGTCATATGTTTGAAGCCTTAACAGTAATCTTTGCAGTCTGGCTGGTGCTTTCATGAGGTTTTTTCTATGTATTTATTCTAGCGGGCGATGGTCTGTTTCAATATTGAAATGTCTGCCATACAGGTATGTATGGAACTTTTCGCATCCATATACTACTGCCAGGAGTTCCCTTTCAATATTCGCGTACCTTGTCTCTGTGGGTGAGAGAGCTTTCGAGGCATATGCAATGGGTTTACCTTCCTGTATCAGTGCTGCGCCAACACCTCTCATAGAAGCATCGACTTGGAGTGTTACTGGTTTCCGTCTGTCATAGTATTGCAGAGTTGTCTCCTTACCGATGAGCTTTTTGATTGTGTTGAAATCCTGTGTGTGTGAAGCACACCAATCAAACTCTACGTCATCTCTGTTTAGTTCTCGGAGATTTGCAGTGTGATCGGCCAGCTTGGGTGTGAAGGGTCCCATGTAGTTGATGAGTCCCAGGAAGCTCCTGAGTTCCTTCCTGTCTTTAGGATCTTTAATGTCTCTGATGGCTTCCACTTTAGCGGGGTCTGGCTTAACCCCCTCTGCAGAGTATATAATTCCAAAGAATTTGCACTCCTTTTCTTTTATTATACACTTGTCTGCATTGAGTTTGATGCCTGCTTGTCGGGTTTTCTCCATAGCTTCATGTAAATTGAAGTCATGAGTGGTCTCATCCTTGCCATGCACTTGGATGTCATCTGCTACTCCAATTGCTCCCTTGCAGCCTTGGTAGGTCTCATCTATTTGGCGCTGGAAAACATCTTTGCTCACCTTCAATCCTAATGGGAGTCGGTTGAATCGGTATCTGTCAAATGGTGTGTTGAAGGAAGTTAGCATGGATGACTCTTTGTCTATTTTTATATTCCAGAACCCATTGCTGGCATCCAGTTTGCTGAATATTTTGGATCCAGCCAATGATGGTGTGATTTCTTCAAGGGTTGGAATTGGATGGTACTCCATTTTTAATGCCTTGTTCAAGCCCCTTGGGTCGAGGCATATCCGTAGGGTACCATTGGGATTTTCCTTGATCACAATCGAATTTACCCAGTCTGTTGGTCGTGTCACTTTGGTGATTATTTCCTTTTTTTCCATTTTGTCCAACTCTGTCTTCAGCTTCTCTTTTAGTTCTAGAGGGACGCGGCGAGGTGGGTGAACAATTGGGTTGATACTGGGGTCGACTGTTATATGATATCGACATTTCACAAAGCACCCAAATGTATCGTCAAAGCATTCAGGGTACATGCTTATCAGTTCCTCTTTGTTTGTGATTTGTGGTCGATCTTTGATAGGCATATCACTGTCTATCCTGCTTGGAGCTGCTTTCACTTCAGTATTGATTGATACAATCTTTAGCTTTTTGCAGGTATTGAGTCCAAGAATTGCTGGCCCTTCTGTTCTTGTGACATAAAAAGAACACTTAATTATTTTCCTTTGTGTGTCCCTGCGATAGTTGTTTTACCCAGTTGTGGAATCCTGGTTCCTCCATACGCAGTGAGGATTACATCACTTGGTGTGAGGATTCCTTGTTTGACTTTATCCTCTTTTGATATGTGTTCTGGGAACATCTTTTTGTAGAGGTTGACATGTAAGATATTACTCTGGGCTCCAGTGTCAATCTTTAGTCTTAAGTCTATGTTTGTTCTTTTCCTTCCGGCCTTCTTTTGAATTCTTATTGTCGTGTATGCCTCATCTTCTTTCTTCCGGTCGTCCTTTCCCATCTCATGCACATTTATTATGCCGACTGCCAAGAGTTCCTCCTCTGAGGTGTTTTGTTCCTGTTGTTGTGCATGTATATCTCTTCTATTTCTGCTCCTCTTTGAAAATTGGGGCTTGTATCTCTGGGATTTTGTTACCCTACACATTTTTTTCCAGTGGTTAAGTTTTTCACATCCTTTGCAGTGTGTACCGAATGCAGGACATTTTTTTCGGTTATTAAATTCATGCTCTGTACCACAGTACTGGCATGTTCTTTGTTTGTGGGTATGTGTCCTGTGCCTAGATACAGTATCTACACTGCTACCAAGTGCTACTGAGTGAGGCCATCTGTTTGGTAGTGGCTTCGAATGCTCTTGCAGTGTCTACTGCTTCTACCAACTGGAGAGCGTCCTTACCTATTAGTGATTTTTGTACTTCTTTATGGGCACACCCCCATATTAATTGGTCTACAATTCTCTCCTCCCTGTCTTTGAATTTGCATTTCTCTGCAACATTTTTCAGTCTTGACAGGAAATTGTCAATTGTTTCTTGTGGGGCTTGTTTCAGGCCCTGGAATTCGTATCTGTGAATTCTATGGTTCGACCTGGGCTCTAGGTGCCTTTCAAATTTTTCAAGAAGTGTGTCTGGGTTATTGCAGTCTGATTCTGACATATCCCAGCTATTGAATAGGTCTATTCCTTTATTACCTGACCACAAAAGGATATAGCTTACCTTCTCATCGTCAGTTGTGTCTTTCAGGAAACTTTTGAAAGCTAGTTGAGCTTTTTGTTTGAATTTTTAAAATGCTTCTAAGACATCACTGGAATACCAATTCATAATCGGATGTAGATTCATCTGTACGGCGACGGGGGTCGCCATCTTGGATCGTCGTGTTTATTGTCCTAAGACGAAGCGATGTTTTGTTTGTTAATTCCTCGTTCGCTGTGTTTCTGTTTCGTTGTAAAGGCACAGTTTCCGATTAATTATTTACCGCTGCCACCATGTTATGTGTAGTTTGGGTTCTAATGGGATAGACAACCAAATGAAAACCATTGTTATTGTTACGTGTTTATTTTCTATTCATGATACACGGACGACGACATTCAGCGTAGTGATACATTATATACTTTACACACAGTTGTACTGTTCACTAACAAAATAGTGCCAAGAGTGGGGATGTAGTTTGGCATACGCAAACACATAGATATGAATGTGTAACAGTAAGTATAACTTTTTCTCGAATAGCAAATGCTTATCCTCCTATGTAGGATGTAACATAATATCTATCAAATGATTAGTCGAATCTGCTCTTCCAGTCAATGTTAGCATCCTCTAAATTGTAGGATGTGTACTAATGCATAAATTTTTATTTGAGTACTTTCGTCCAGTTACCCGCGGATCACACAAAACAACTGTACACTCAGACTATACCTTTTAGCTCTTTAAGATGTTAATTTCATTGTCTGTACATTGATGTACTCATTTCTCCCTTTATTGATCAGTAAATATATGCTTGCATGATTGTATTTATGAATGTTGTATACATGTATACACATGTGTGTGTGTGCATATACATTTGTACATGTACATGTACATTTCTCTGCCATCTGTATACATTCGTACATAATTTTTGTGTCTAATGATACACCTGAGATAAAATATTTCTGTGAGTATTCAAACTAGATACAAATATGATGAGGTTTCATAAGACTTCGTGAGTACCTGAGAAAAATGAAGGAGGTGTAATGAAAATCGTTAAAATCAACAGAGAACTTCTGGAAAGTGTAACTTCTAGAATTTAACGAGGAAAGAATAACAGAAAACTTAGCTTATATACACATATGCTGTTTATTTATTCAGTTCAAAGTGAAGTTTAATAAATGTTTATGTATTCGCTTCAGGGGATAACAATTGGAAATATGGTTACACAGGTTTTTCCTCGTATAATTTTCGTGTAATTGGCGCCAAATAAATTCAGCCAAGTGACATATGCACACCACACTCCTTTCTGAGATTGTTTAAAGCCTTTCCATGTGTTTTTCATAATTTAATGTGAACATCAGTTAATAATTCATAAAACAAATAATATTTATCGAGTTGCACTATATGGCAGATAACTTGAAAAACTAATTAATTGTCTCATTTTCTTAATTTATCGGTTAATTTTAGCAGTTTTCATTAAACTACACGCAAAGCCGGTTTACGCCTATATTTTTAGATACTTTCTTTTTTAATACACATATGTGCGTGTGCGTGTGCGTGTGTGTATGTGTGTGTATATACGTGTATGTGTGTGTATGTATGCGCGACATACAAACAGGGAAAAATTAACTATCTTCGTAGTTAGAATAAGAAAATAATGTTCAGGCTTAATCGATTTTCAAACCTTAATGAGTTATCGATATCAAAGGTATCTATATCACTTCACTTATTCCAGACGAACAAGTGGCCAATCTGCTTATAAATACAACATATAATCCAGTAGCTTCTGAGAATTGAGGTACTACCTTGCTATATAAACATATACACACATGTATGTATATATATGTGTATGTATATATATATTATATATATATATATATATATATATATATATATATATATATAATATATATTATATATATATATATATAATATATATATATATATATTATATATATATATATATTATATATATATATATACTACTAGTTTAACCCCAGGCAGATCTTCCGCCAGCTGGTTATCCGTGCAAAGCTGTACCCTTTATACACAATATATATTGCTAGCAAGGGGAGTGAACCCCTACCATCCTCTAGTAGACAACATGACCGCGAGACTGAGTCAGTTTCCAGCTGGTTGGCTCATCCTCAGTCGCGAACACGTGGTTAGCAGAGCGATAGCCAGAGTCTGTTCCAGCCAGCAATATATTGTAAACAAAGTAACCATCGGTCACCGATTTGCAACAAGCATAAAGAGATGAGAGTAGTAATTATACGAACAAGTTAAGTCAATCGCCACATCAAAGTGGCTGTTCCATGTTACTACTAGTTTAATCCCAGGCAGATCTTCCGCCGGCTGGTTATCGGTGCGACGCCGCATCCCTTATGTACAATGTATATTGCTATATTTATTTATAAACATACACAGGAGGGGGTGCTGAAAAGTTCCAGGCTGTAAGCGTCTCACGAAAGGCCTGGCTGGAGGCCCAACCTTCTCAATTCTCTCACAGGACTTAGAAAAACAGGTATATATGGAATAAAATCATAACCAATCTTTCTGTACTTTCTTTTAGCTAGAATCAGGAACTTTTCAGCACCCACACGTAATTTTACATACATACATACATACATACATACATACATACATACATACATACATACATACATAAACACGCACACGCACGCAAACACACAAACACACAAACACACACACATAAACACCCACCCACATATACACACATACATACATATACGTTTATATAAATATACATACGTGTATGTGTGTACGTACATATATATATATATATATATGCGTATGTATATATGCTCATATGTGTGTACATATAAGAATATATGAAACGTGTGTATATATGTCTGTCTGTCTGTCTGTCTGTCTCTCTCTCTCTATCTATCTATCAGTCTGTCTTACACACACATGCATACATACATACATACATACATACATACATACATACATACATACATACATACATACATACAGTACTGAAAAGTGAAGTGAGCAACATTGTACGAGTTGGCAGTGAACTCCTCAAGAAACACTTTCTTCCGGATGATCTCTTATACAGCTCCAAAACAGCTGGGCTCTTTTACCTCAGGGACGACCTGGATGGAAAGCACTCAGCATACAAAACAAAAAATAAACAGACCATACATGGGTATGTTGCCCGGAAGCTTCAAGTTGACACAAAGCACAACCTCTCTTCGACACCAGACCACTGCATCGTATCACACTTTGAAGGCTATGCGTTTGCAATCCAGGAACAGGAGATTGTCACAAAATAACTGGTGAACAAAAGAGAGGGACAAGTAATCCCAAGGTGCAACCGCATGTGTAGGCTATGTCATGTTTCTGCGGAAGACATTATGCATGTGATTAGCAACTGTCCTAAAATGTCGTCACGGTACTACCTCCCTATGCGGCACGATGTTGTTGCTAAAACAATTTACAATGCCCTTCGCATGAAAGATTGTCCTGAAATAAACTTAGAAAATCCCTCTGTAATGGAATACATTCATAAACATCAACTCAAGAAATACTGGTGGAATATTCCCATCAAAACTTCTGTCAAATGTAAGCATAACAGGCCGGACATTGTTGCTTGGGACAGAGGAGCAGAGATATGTTCCATCATAGAGGTCAGCTGCCCTGCAGACATAAATATTTCTATGAAAATCAAAGAGAAAGAGGATATATATGGACAACTGCTTCGAAACCTCCTGCTTCTATATTCAGACGGTGAATTCGTATTTATACCAATAATAATTGGAGCATTAAGATTTGTTAGTAAATGCTTAAAGGAGAATCGCGATAAACTGGGATTCTCAGAAAGAGAAACTGACCGGCTAATTCGTACATTACAAGTTCAATCTGTGAGTGGAACAGTAAAAATATGCAAGACTTGTCTCAAGTTTCAAATGTGAATTTGTCTGTGTTAACTACATCCCAAAGATGGAGCCTTGTATATTTGCTGGGGAACGGCTCTCTCCTCAGTGGAGGATTTATAATAATTAAAAAATTGAAGATACATACATACATAAAGCAGTAAAATGTGACGACCGATGAAGACTTTGTGGAGTTAACACCGAAGATATTACCCTCATCATAAGTAATTGTAGGACATGCTGTAATGAAGTCCGGAGGAAGGGTAACCCCCGAGGACAAAGAAATAAGAATCGCGGTATGGTAGAAGCCATAGCCACTCATAATAAAAAGCAGTACTGGAGGAATGTCCCAGTGAAAACCTCAATAAAATGTAAGCACAGACTTGATATAATGCGTTGGGATAGAGAAGAGAAACTGTGCATAGCTGTGGAAATGTTCTTTATTCGGCTGTAATATTCTTTAGCAGAGAGTTCTGAGGTCCAAATTCTCTTCATTAGGCTGTAATATTCTTTAGTGACACGTGTTTTGTTACAGGTTCCATTGTAAGATATGTTTTCATCAACAACTAGATTTGTCGTCAGATAAGGGGAAACAGTCAAATCATTGATGGAGATGTTACTAGTCTGGTTTATAGTTTTCCCCATTTTCACTACCATATAACATCTATCCCGACCAAACTCCAACCCTACATCCTTTGGGAATGTTGTAACTAGGTCAAGACTCTTTTCATCTCATGCGTATTCTTTGCATAAAGTTTTAAGTCATTCACTTACACAGAATATCTGTATATACGGTCGTTTTTGTATTATCCGATGCGTCTTCTCTTAAAACAGTTGTTTGTGGTATGATGAATATTTTCCTATTATTGGTAGTAGTTAAAAAAGAATTGATTATTGGTATGCAAACTCGAACAACACCAACCCACCAACAAAGATCAGAATTACACTTCTTCGACGTCCCGAGCAACATGCATAATTCGCTTAGGCTGGTCTATGAAGGAGTGAAGCCAGAGCTATGAAATCTTGCTCGCATTAATTTCAACTTTCTTATTAATAGTTGCATTGTTTCTTTCCAAATAAGCTGACATTTGACTGTTCAGAGAAGACTTAAAATGGTAGCAGTAGCGACTTTTCTTGAAATTCGACAAAATTTAGCATCATGAACTTATCAAATACCCGCAGAAAAATAATTTAGTCGCCAAGAACATTCATGGCAACGTGGTCGCTACATTAAAGGATGATGCTCCAGCTTTATCAATAGTGCAAAAGTGGGAAACTGAATATCGGAGGGAAAGGAGAGTCAAGATATGTTTGGATATCCTGCAACTACCAAGGAAGACATTATGTTGTACAGATATTAATGGATGGCAGGCGACTGACTATAAATCAAATGACCAATGTTATTTATTAGCTTGTGCCGTGAGACAGTTGAGAATATTCTGTACATTCAGTGGGTACCACGTCTTCTGACACCTGGCCAGCTGGTTTTCTTGAACCTTTCCTAAGCCAGGACGAGTGTTGAGGTCATCACTGAACTAGAGAGAAAGAGACAATCCATACAGTGGAAACGTTATGGATTGTCTCTACAAGAAACATGTTGGAACGACTCCTACCAGTAGCGGAATCTGCACTCTTCTACATCACAGAACTGATTTCACCTGCTGGTTGCCACACAGTGGACATAATTTTTGCCATCTGTCAACTGCAAGACAAAGCCGAGGAGCTCCACAAGCCGCTACATCTTTTGTTGTATGATTAGACTAAAACTTTTAACACAAGATGCCGTGAAATTTTTGAAAATACTTCAGTAGGTTGGATTTCCACTGAAATTCCGTGTTATCATCTCTTTTCTTCTTGATAACATTGTATATTATCGAACAGGTATCAGCTTTTTTGAGGTCAAAACTCGTGTGAAGTAAGGAAATGTCTTAGTACTGACCCACTTCTCTCTGTTTCTCTGTGAGGTTTATTTGGCTGCTGTAAATGAGAGACATTTTTACGCACAGAACCAGGTACAATGAAAGTGTCCTTAATCGAGGCCCGACGCTTTATCGGAGCACAAAACTTTTATTGAAATGCAGTATGCGGATGAAAAGGCTATATTCAATCATAACCAAGTCCACCTTTGACAATTATGTGACTGATGGGTTTCAGAATATGAATATTATTGCCTAACAGTTACATCAACAAGACATCAACCCGAAGACCGTCCCAGTAAAAGATCGAAATAACCATCAAAAGCAACCTAATGAATTAAGCCGCCTACTTTCTATATCTTGATTTCAACATATTTTCAAGTGCAACTGTAAACTGTGAGATCAACAACAGGTTACATGTAGCCCATGCAGCACACAGAGAACTTAATCAAAGGGTCTTCAAGAACTACAGATTCAAAATTAACAGGAAGCTGTTCGTTTACCGAGTGAAATGTGCCACCATATTTCTTTGTGCGTGGGGCAGGGACTCCTTATCGATTTCACATAAAATAATTTGAATTGTTCTCTTAATTAAAGTTTTAGTCACTTCCCGATATCAAACAGGAACAAAATGCATCCTATAAAAGCAGAAATGATAAGTATCGATGCGATATTCTTTAGCCATCAACTATACTGGATAGGCAATGTTCAAAAGATGAAGAACAAACAACTCCCAAAGAGCATCTTTTATTCTAAACTGACATTACCATAGGAGATCGCAACTGAGGTTCAGAGACATCATGAAGAGAATTTTCACCCTCAGCTACATTGCACAACAGAATTTCGAAACTGTCCCAAAGGAGAGAAAGCAATGGAGAAAACTGCCATATTAGCTGTTAACTCTTTGGGTTAAACGGAAAGACATGGATTACCAGATACGTCAAATTAGAAAGAGAAGACAAGCCTCCGTTAATATAATACCAACAATCCCACGAAGAAAATGCTATCGAATGTTTCGATCAAATCTGGTTCTCCACAGCCACTTGCGAGCCAAAGTTAGAAGGAAATGAAATGAATATAACTGAAGTAATCAGAGAACTTTTCAGTTCGACTTATCCAACAACGACGACGATGTGTATGCATGTCCGTTTGCATACTAATAGAATACTGTCCAAAGCTTAAAAGTAGCTTTAATTGACTCAGAATTGATGTTAATAAAGACATAGTCGAGTTAATAGAATACTATTGGATATAAGGAATGACACTCTTTCCCAATACATTTATAGCAGTACAATGTCTAATGTACAGTACAACTGATAGATATTCAATATTAATAGTATATTTTGTAATTGAATGTGTAAATAACATTCATATGTCTATTTCAAACATATCATAAAGAGCACGGATTTCGGTAAATGCGAAGAGTCTTATTTCCTTTGAAACTATAACTGGATAAAATATATTACTTTTTGTTCTTGAAATTCTATAAAATTTGAAATAATTTGAAAAATGAATGGAAACCAGAGTGTTCGGGGATAAATGACTCATGGTAATAAAATCTTTCTCAAAACGTATAAAAACCAAAGTGCCCAGAGGAAAGAAGTGATACACTAGATCCACCCGATATAAATACATCCTCGAATTAATTTATGTTCTGGGGGCGGCGAACATTTGTTTGGGGGCCACAAATACCAAAAATGCTTCTTTAAAGGGAACAAGAAACATTAATTATAACAAATTTCGAATAAAGGTGTATCAGCTAACACATTAACGGTTATCCTCTTAAATACTTGAATACTCTCGTTAAAACACTTAAATAAGTATATAACTCTGATCCGTGATTTATCGCCTTTTGAATTTAATATATGAATATTCTTCATTCTTGGCTTCGTGAATAACTTAATCTCCTTGGCAGATGTAATAGATATTTCTCTCTTCTTGGTAGTTGTCACTATTATGTGCATGAGTGCCTATGAGGTGTGTGTGTGTGTGTGTGTGTGTGTGAGATAGATAGATAGATAGATAGAGAGAGAGAGAGAAGATAGAGAGAAAGAGAGAGAGAAAGAGAGAGAGAAAGAGAGAGAGAAAGAGAGAGAGAAAGAGAGAGAGAAAGAGAGAGAATCTAAGTAATTTGGAGAGAAAGAAAGAGGGCAACAAAATTATGGAGTCATGCATTTAGAGTTTATTGTGTACGTTTGAGAAGTTTAGAAAAAAATTCACATCAAACAGAAAACTCACCCAAACAAAAAGTCTACTTGCAACAGGAAATTTACTTAAAAATTACATTAATTCAACTGCAACTGCAGTTGTAATGACGGGGGCAATGTTCATTCTTGCCAATATCACTTTCACTATCAAGCGCTGCAATGCAAGCCACACATCTACGCAGTCCCTTCACCAACAACCGACTTGTCTCATTCTATTGGCTTCGTTTCTATATCTTGAGAAAAGCGGCGAGAGGCTTTCTTTTCATTACCTCACTAACATCTTTTATTTTCGTTGTCACAAAATAACTACCGACGAAATAATACATTATTTACATTATTTACATTCGACGGATATTTGTCCTCATCTTGTTTGTTGTTAACATAACGTTTCGGCTGATATACCCTCCATCCTTCTTCAGGTGTCTTGGGGAAATTTCGAACCTGGGTTCTCATTCCTAAAGTATTTTTCGATGTTATTATTATTATTATTATTATTATTATTATTATTATTATTATTATTATTATTGTTCAGGTCACTGCCTGGAACCGAACTCGGAATCTTGGGGTTAGTAGCCTGCGCTCCTAACCACTACGCCATATATCCGTTGAATGTAAATAATGTAAATAATGTAAATAGTGTACACAATTCCTCATCTCTTAAATATAGAACTGGCCGAAATACGTGTCATGATGGAGTAAGCTTAGTGTTTGAGCAATAACGAGCGGAGATGCTGATGAAACTTTATCAGAACCTTCCCGTAGGGTGCAAATATATTGCCTGAGATAGAATACTAAGCTAAAAACCACTGATTTACAAATTTTCTCTTTTACTCTCTCAGTCCATTATATCTGCACCCTTTCTTTGGCCTCTGTTCTTCTTAAACTATCTGCAACTAGGATCACTGAATTAACCTTTGTACCTTTTGCCGTCCTTTTCACTTTTGTCTTAGCTTTCAAATCTTGCAACTCCTGAAGAATTCTGGAACGCATCTACTCAGGGTTTTTTTTTCTGTACGTATCGATCTGCAAGATGTTCAAATTGAAAATTAACCGCTCCAGTCTGCAAGAATCAGCAAATATTTTGGGAACTAATCTGCCTCTTTTGATAACTCATTAAAAAGAAAAATAAGCACATAAATCAAATCACGTGTCTGCCAGTAATACTAATCTGAAATGCAACCCCACGTACTAAAGCATGCATATTGCCAAACACTAGCCAACTTATTAATCCCCGTTGTTAAATATGTGATTCGGACAGGCCTACTGATTGATTGCTTTTTTTTTTTCGTCAAGACAAACATTATCTTTTTTTTCGTTTTTAAACCAGTTATGATCACAATCAGCTTAAACAGTCTGTCTCTTTACAAAAATAAACCCACTTATTTTGTGGATTATCTGGGGGTTATTTTTGACTTTTTTCGCAGACACTGATGTTTAAGGAATTTGACCAAGCAGCAACCACTATCACTTGATATTTCCTATCTTGAGATATATATTTTTCTACATGGCCGCGCTAAAACAAACAGCTAAATCACCTCCAAATCATAGCCTACACTTTGAACACTTTTAATTTTTCCGTTCCGTTCTGTACACTGTACAACGGGTCGTTCTTGAATGGTTCCAGAGACACATCTATCGTCCAATCCTTTTTCTTTTCATGAGGTAGAAATGTTGTACGCGCGTCTCTCCATGACCATTCTTACAACGAAGAAGGAGGAGGAGGAGGAAGAAGAAGAAGTAGAAGAAGAAGAAGAAAATAAAGAAAAAGAAAAGAAGAAAGAAAAGAAGGAGAGGAGGAAAAGAAGAAGGAAAAGAAGGAGAGGAGGAAAAGAAGAAGGAAGAGGAGGAGAGGAGGAAAAGAAAGGGAAAGAAAGGAAAAGAAGAAAATATCACAAGGATTTTTATCCGACGCTTCAACGACTCCTACAATTTGTCGTCACTTTAACCGTTTACCTACGGTAGTTAATGTGTGAGTGTGTCACCAAGGCCGTCAAGAATCGTGAAATTAATATTTCGAAAATTAGTTTCTAAACTTATTAAAAATAGAGTGTGCATGGAATTCGTAAATATAATATACGAATTACGAAAGTTGTATTTACAAATTCCATCCTACCGGTCTGACTTTAGCAAATCAGTTATTGATAACGTATATGTTTAGAAGGTTTAAAGAAAGCTGCATTGGATAATGTAGTCCATCACATGCTTCTTTAAACATGGAGTAGTCATAGGCGAAATGATTTTTGATGATAAGGATGACTTGGGGTAAAATAGCAAGAACTTTATAGTTAAGTGGACTCAGCAACTGATAACTAGCTTTTTGCTCAAGGTAGGATATGAATTGCCAACCACTCGGTTAGTTGCGCCGTACGTTATCGACCCACTTATCCGTACATCCAAAACTAGATGAGTTGGCGATGAATATTTCCTATAAGTCCCTATTTTCGTTTCCGATACACAACTAAAATTTCCAATAACAGAAAGAATTCACTAACATTTCTGAAGTAGTTTGATTCCTTGCTAACAATTCTCTCCTGATACCATTGACCACAAGGTGAATGTAATGATATGTAATAATATGGCTGCGTATGGCACGCGAAGTTTTGAGCAAAATTGACTCCATTTCGTCCTTTTCGCTTAATACGTTTTTCTGAAGTAGTTTGCTGCAGCTGTCAACTGCCGACTTTGATACCAACAATCCGGTATATTTTCAAGAAAATAAGATGCTTAGAACTTATTTTATACATAAAAGACAACACTAAGATCGATGGGAATCTAAAAGAAACAAAAATAGAAAAATAGATCAAAGAGAGAGGCAAAGTTGATCATGACTGGAGATAGAGAGTGAGCGAGAGAAGGAGAGAAAGAAAGAAAGAAAGAAAGAAAGAGAGAGATAGAGATAGATAGATAGAGAGAGAGAGAGAGAGAGAGAGAGAGACTCAGTCAATAAAAGGAAAAAAAACTATTGAAGAAACAAGGTTACAGAGTGAGAAAAATAAATATTTGACATCCCATATTTGCACATATTACCTCAATCCTAGACAGATATAAGACAAAGTTTTCCATAGCAGTTTTGAAATCAGAACCGTTAGCGCGCCGGGCGAAATGCTAAGCGGTATTTCGTCTGCCGTTACGTTGTGAGTTCAAATTCCGCCGAGGTCGACTTTGCCTTTCATCCTTTCGGGGTCGATAAATTAAGTACCAGTTACGCACTGGGGTCGATGTAATCGACCTAACACCTATGTCTGTCTTTGTTTGTCCCCTCTGTGTTTAGCCCCTTGTGGGTAATAAAGAAATAGGTGTCTTCACGCCAATCACTCGAGTAACTTTATTTGGAATGTCTCTTTCTGGGGCAGAGGTACTGTCTAAAACAGGGAAGCAGGACTCCATCATGCGTCCACTCTGAGCTTTATAGAGGTTTATTACTTGTCGTTGTAAAGTATTTTCTGTTCCTGGCAAAAATTTAGTCTTCATGGTGCAGTATCTGCTAAGTTGAGAATATACGTTGGCCAGGATCGATCCTCGCATTTAAAGAAACCTGGAAGGATTTCGTAACGTGCTCTCATGTGGGCTGAGCTACGATAATGTTTGTATTTTTGTTCTGTTAAAGGAGAACTGATTAAGATTATTCTATTGGTGGATGCTTTCGAGGTCAATGTGCTTCATGGAGCCAGTGTAGGGTGAAATACGTGAGACGTTAAATCAAACCTCAGGGGCATCAGAAATGACAGTGTCGGTCTGAGAGAGCTCCGCAAACACAGATCTCATGGTACAATCCGACAAAAAGCAACAACAACAAAGCAAAACAAAAAGAAAAACGTATTAAGCGAAAAGGGCCAAATGGAGTCAATTTTGCTCAAAACTTCGCGTGTCATACGCAGCCATATGTGTTATTAATAATGTTCAGGGCAGTCAGTGTATTTTCACCAACTTCTTAAAATTATTGAATCTCTAATAAATGTGACGTGTACGTTTTTTTTTTTTTGATTTCGGAGAATTTTATGGGTTAAAAAGAATCTGGCACGATTTGAACACAGAAGATACCAGTGCCAAGACTAATTACTGTAATATGCTCAGCTGCAGCTGTCAACTGCCGACTTTTATAAAACTAAGCTGCATCAATGTAGAAACCAAAGGGTAAATAAAAAGTAATGAAACCTAATTATTATATTGAAACAGAACTGGAAGTGAAATTAGCTGGTGGCTTGAACATCACGATATGCTTCATTATAAGCATACAGGCCACACACACACACACACACACACACACCACACACACACACACACACACACACACACATGCATGTGTATGTGTATGTATCATGTATGCGTATTTGATAATTTAAGCCTGAGATTAGTTCTGTATTAAACGCTGTTGCTCTCTTCACTTGTACTGCATAACCTTAAGTTCTTATTCCCATGCAGAGATGACTGTCTCGCTCTACACATCTCATACTAGCGAGCACCCCCCAGCGTTTAATGGTTTCCACCTACTCGCCCATATCACTTCCTGTTAGCCTACGTTTACAAAATAAGATTTAATGTAGATATATAATTGCATTATTACATGGGTCGTTGAGGCCCCACAGAAAACCTGTTTTCTTTGTAGGGGTTCAAGAAAGGAATAGGTTCCACCGGTTTCCTATCTGTTTCTTTGGCGCTGCATGTCGACTTAAATTCAGGTAACAAAAGCACCCGACAGTTTTGCTCTTCTACACCTTCCATCAGAAAGAGCCCCAGTCGTTTGAATCATTAGAAATAACAGTTAAATCTCTCACAAATTACATTCTATTGTTTTGAAAAAGAGAGATGCACACTGGATAGTTAAACTGCTCAGATAATGATATATTCGGCGTTGAAAGTTAAGATAAATGATTGCAAGTTTCACAGAATATGAACCACTGACCCATCGGCTTAGTATTTGACGCTTGATCCACCCAACCACCATCGTCCTCACATAATATCGATAGCAAGAACGAGGTAGAATGAGTATTTTAAAGTTGTATGTGTTCTTGGAAATATATAAGGCAGTGGATAGCAGTCCGCAAAGTAAAGGCAGAAGTCAGAACCAGAAGAGAGTGAAGAGAGAAAATTATTGCTTAAACTGATTTAGTAATTAGAAAATGTTGGTCAAATTAAATATGGTTGAAAATATACTGAATATGTATATGAGGCAGTGGCATAGATAGTGTGTGTGCCGTCCGGGGCAACTCTTGAGGCCCCCTCCTCCAGCATCTCAAACCTATACAGGCTTATACAGAAGATCCAAAAGTGCAGCTCTCACAAAAGTGTCACCCTAGGTAATTACCCTTCTCACTACCCCTAGTTGCCCTACGGATATGAATCTTACTAAATGTAACAGTAATGCGTGCTGTATTAATATCAACGTTATATACTACCGTTAATGTTTTTATGTTCGTGAGGTGACAATTAAAAGAAACCGTAACGAATATTAAATAGGAGAGTCTTAAGATACACCAATAGAATAAAATGAAAGACTGAACGAATTTATATCGAAATTATTTGTACTAAATGAACTAGCTAAATGTTTGTTAGATTATGTTATAGGATTTCAGTCTGAGAAGTCAAAGGGTTGATGAAGTACCTGTGGATGGAAAAACGGAAGAGATAAATGAAATAATGAAACTAGGTTAATAAATGAAATGAGGTATTTTGTAAACGGTGTCAAACAATTTATTAAAAGAGGCAATAAAATACTTGTGAATGAAAGGAGTGCAGTAATTAAATTGGATTATTAAATGGAAGGGAATGGAAGAAAAGGGGACAAAATATATAAATAACTAAATATAATAGATAAAGATACTTAATTGGTTAGGTGATAAGGAAAAGTAACAAAGAAAGAAACATTTTGCAGTGAGGATAAAATAAGGATCTCATAGAGAATAAACAGTGTATATGTATCGAGATAAATCGATTTCAACTTTTGGTTGATCACATCGACCCCAGTGAACAACTAGTTCTTATTTTATCGATCACGAAAAGCAAAGTCGAGTGAAATGCCGCTAAGCATTTTACCCGGCGAGCTAACGTTTCTGCTAGCTCGTCACTTTTGTATCGAGATAAACACCTATATACAAAAGTGAGAAATGCTACTCTGTCGGAAAAATGAAAATATGGGAAAAGAGTTAAACTCGGGATCAGTGACAGCTCGCAGATAAAATTGGGGCGGGGGGCTGCTTCAGAAAAGTTTAGCCGTTGTTTACACAATGTATAAAAGGAAACAAACATATAAAAAGAAAATTTATACGTAAACTTGATCGGTTCGAGTTTTAGCCACTGCCGAGTAGTGTGCTTAATTTGTTCACTAAACATCCCCGCGAATTCCCCCTTGTTTTTCAAAAATCCCCCTAAATCACAAAATGGGGTGGTGGTGGTGGGGATGTGCCCTATTTTTCAAATCCTGGCATAAACACTAGCTGGAAGCAGGATAATAATCTAATTCTACACTTTATCACATTCAAGAATATAAACACATTTTTAAGCACAACACACACGGAGTCAAAAAGAAACACTATCTTCCACCCGGCACTATCGTTCACGCAGCACTCTCTCTCCCTAGTATGAAGCTTTCTATCTTAGACATGTGAGCATGCACACAACAACAGTCAAACACTGCGTCGCTGGAACTGCGAAGCACACAGTTCTATACAAGGATTTTTGTATTTTTTTCATAAACTAGGGGACGGCTACTGACATTAAGCTTAAGGATTATATAATGTACAAGTATAAAGAAAGAATTAAAGAAACAAAGGGCTCATTATATTGAATGTTATCGATAGTATCGAGTGGAAATGGGGGGGGGGGCTGCAGTTCCGCAGTTCCTATACACGAGCCGCCACATACAATTCGATCAACCGAAATACACTGATATGAAACTGAGTCCCATTTCTTCTGTCCATGTATAGTTACGTAAGCGTGTTCTTGGGAATATATAGGGCAGTGAATAGTGGTCCGCAAAATAGAGGCAGAGGTTAGAAGCAGGATAGAGTTTTTAAAAAAATCATTGTTTAAATAAAGCGTTCAACCTTTTACGCAAATCAATCAATATTCTTC
>NC_043012.1:29240366-29290366 GCF_006345805.1 Octopus sinensis
TACATACATGTATTTGTGTGTGTGTGTGCGTGTGTGTATAAGAGTGTTGTAGTTCACTTGAAGCATTGTAGTACCGAACAAGAGAAAGAAAATGGAAATTAAGAAAGCTTCTGACAATGTGGAAAGTTTTATAAAAGTCTTTCTATTTCTGGCGTAAAAGACCATCCTCAGAAGGAAACAATCTGGGAAATGTTCAGTTACACAGGTTCTGTTACCCTACTTAAACTGCTCGGCATTATGTTAGTAGTAGTAGTAGTAGTAGTAGTAGTAGCAATCACTCTCCAACTGTTGGTGTAATCAACTCTCCGCGTTGGTGTATGCAATCCTTCAATTATTGGTGCAGGCAACTCACCAACTGTTGGTTGATGTAATGGGCTAGCAACAGTAGCAGCAACTCTCCAACTGTTGGTATATGCGATTCTCCGACTGTTGGTTCTACGACATATAATCACGTGGCGATGGTGGTAGTGGTGGTGGTGGTGGTTCATATTATAGTGTCCGTTGCAGTCGCAATAATGTTTTCATAGGAACCACCGGCTCAATTCCGATCAACAAAACTCTATATTAAAAAAAACAAACAAACTTAGGCTGAAGAACCTGGTCTACCTCCCCTCCGACAAAGGCAGAGACTTTTGTGTCATTACACAGCTCCCATATGACAATTTAGCGTTCCGGTACCTTAACAACAACAGTTAAAACCATTGGAGTCACTGCGACCATACTGGAAGACCTGATCAACATCTGTAACCGGTGTAAACTCCCAGCGAAGATAAAAAGGAACTTCACCACGCGCAACAGTAGAGTGCCTACATAGTACCATCTCATCAAAACGCATAAACAGCGACCTGACCGCCACATCAGACCCATAGTATTCTGCATAGAGGGATCATTTTACAAAATCCCGTGGCTCCTATCCAGAATCCTGTAAACCCTTCTGTCGATTTTCCCAGGTCGAACCCGACGTATTCAGACGCAACAAATATTCTTTCCTTTTAGACATCGTCTCACTATACACCTCGGTTCCTGCCCTTCCTGCAGTCGCTTTCTCGAACTTACACTGTTTCGGCATTCACCAGGTATAGTTATTACCACTCATTTCAGCTTGTTTGGCAACACGTATAAATAGTGTTCAGGCCGGCTTATAGGATCCAGCCTCTCAAGCCTGCTCGCTATTGCTTACGTAGACCGACTGGAGTATATGGCACTCAGTACCCGCCACTCATATGCTTTTCTCTCCATGTATGTGGACAACATCCTCATGCTCACTCCATCCCAAGTGGACGCTTCCACTATTCAGGCTGGAACAACATATTAGCTTCATCATCCAACATCTAAACAGCAATGATTCTTGCTTGACTCTCGGCTAAACATCACGGACGAGGGAAAAATTAAGACAACGTTCTACAGAAAATTTGCTAAAATGATCTACGTCCATAGTGAGATCGCCCAGATGCACAAAAGATGCAGTGACGTCACCAAGCAGGACGCACATAGTACTCAGTTCCTAAAGGTACTTGAAACCAACGGATATTCAATGTCCGTTACTAACTCTATACACGAAAACAGGTCAGTTAAACCTCGTAAGAGGGATCTTTCTAAGACCAGTTTCTCGAAGATTCCTCACTTCAATGAAAAGACCACTTCTATCATTTACAAGGCAATCCGGAGGGAAGGGCACGATATTCTACTGGCCCATTCAGGACCGTCCCTTTGTAAACACTTAACAACGAGGTGGTTACGTGCGAAAACGCACCAACGAACTGCCCCATTCGCAACACTAACATCTGCCTACGTACGTGCGTAGTATACCAAATACGATGCTCCAAATGCAACAACTACTACATCGGTTGCACATTACGACGACCACTCCACGTTTTACTCCCAACACGTCTTCCTTCCAGACGCGGCAACAACACTAAAGAGAAAATTAACAGTTGATTGAAGTTAGCTCCTATGAAAACATCACTGCGACTACAACAAACACCATAATATGCACCGCCGCCACCACCACCACCACCATTACCACCATCATCAGTTAGAGAGTCGGTGTTACTACTGCTAACCCGTTACATCAACAAACAGTTGGCGAGTTACCTACACCAACAGTTGGAGGGTTGCTTACACCAACGCCTGGAGAATTGTTTACACCAACAGTTGGAGAGTGGCAGCTACTACTGCGAACATAATGCCGAGCAGTTTGAGTAGGGTAACAGAACCTGTGTAACTGGACATTTCCCAGATTGTTTCCTTCTGAGGATGGGCTTTTACGCCTGAAATAGAAAGATTTTCGTAAAAACTTCCGCATTGTCAGAAGCTTTCTTATCTTCTCTTTTCTTTCCCTTATATATGTGTAGTGTATATATATATATATATATATATAATATATATATATATATATATATATATATATATATATATATATATATATATATATATATGTATGTATGCATGTGTGTGTGTGTAGAATGATTCGGAGGTTTCTTTATCATTTTTATTTTATAGAATATTAGAATGTTAAAGGATTTTTTAAACACCCTATGTATAAAAGCATATATAATACATTATGCCAAATAAGTCATTCATTGAAATTATTTTTGCATCAAGAGCAGGCGAATAAATAACTAGTAGACTGACTAGTAGAATAAATAACTAGTAGACTGACTGCAAAGAAGATAATTACAAGAAGCATGGATCCTCTGGAATTGATATAGCACGAACGAAAATTTTTGTTTTTTGCTTTTCCTGGAAATAAAAACACAACTACCGACACGTTTCTGCCTTACTGGCCCGCTGTGACGTTTTTCGCTTAGCTCATTTATATATATATATATATATATATATATATATATATATATATATATACAGAAGGGTTTATATATACATATATATATATACAGAAGGGTTTACAGGATATATTTATATATATATATATATTATATATATATATATATATGAGAGAAGGAGAAAATAGAATTCACGGCATTCTTTTAGATCATTACGATCGTTTTGACTCATCGGTCCCTCGTGGGTGAGATTATGTACAACTGGTTGTGGTGTATCATTCGGTGCAGATCTGCCTCTTCTCAAACGGAACCTCGCTCAATAAACTCGGTTTAATAAAGAATTTCATAAGTTCCATTTTCTCTTTCTCTCATTTGTTATATACTCAACGGACATTCAGAAATTTCTGAAGTAAATCCAGTGGGACTTATATAATACGGTTGATGACATCAGGTAGCCGAAAAGAGTGAATATGCTTTAAACGGCATACTAAGAGGTCTACACCAAAATTTTAAATTATTACTAATAAACGAGGTCTGATCAATAAGTATAGAACTGTTGCTTTAGTAACGAAGCTTAAAGCATGCTGAGTGAAGCTGTTTGACCTTGGACTCTGCTGTGCATGCGCACTAAGTTTAAGATTCTAGCTCACTTCCGCTGTTTACAGCAGTGCTTGGAAGGAATGTGTGTAGCACGTGATTGATGCATTGACCATGACAGAGAACGTTGCCATGTCGATACCTGCTCAGAGGCCTACACAAAGTTGCAGAAAGTGTATAGAGATGAGTGTATAAGCCGCACACAAGTGGTTCAGACGTTTCCAAGATGGTCGAAAAAATGTCAATATTGACGAACGTTCTGGGAGACCTGCAACCAGCAGAACTGAGAAAAAACATTGCAGATGTGCGCGCAGCTGTGAGGGGAAATCGTTGAATCACCATCCGTGAGTTATCAGAGGATTTGCAGATTAGTTACGGTTCAGTTCAGTCCAATATCACTGAAGATTTGGGTATGAAACGTGCGTCTGCCAAGTTTGTGCCCAAACTGCTTTCACCTGACTGAAAAGACACTCGGGTTTCGGTTGCACAAGATCTCCTTGATTGTGTCGAGAATGCTGAAAACTTTTTGAAAACTTTGGGTAGGCCTCTGAGCAGGTATTGCCAAGCTTTTGGCAAATTTTGATGCAGATTCTCTGCTCAACTTTGTTATAGTCAATGCGACGATCGCACGCTATACACCTTCATTCCAATATCTGCTGTAAACAAAGGAAGTTAGCTAGAACGTTAAAATTTAGTGTGCATGCACAGCAGAGTTCAAGGTCAATCTGTGCCAAGTGGCTTTACTCTGCATGCTTTAGCTTTGTTACTATGACAACAGTCTGGATATTTATTGATCAGACCACGTAGAAACACACACACATATACACAGATATACTTACACACACATATATACACACATATATATATGTATATGTACATGCATACATATATATGTATATGTACATGCAAACATGTACATATATTTATGTATATTCATGTATGCATGCATATATTCACATCCCATAAATTTATCGGTAAAAAGAGTAAAAACAAAGGGATTTCTTTCAGGCTGCTACTCAACGCGTATTGAATCTATAGAGTTATTAGCCTTTATCGGAGATGCCACTATAACAACTGTCTCCGACATATTTGACAAAGCCACTTGGTTGAAACTAGTGTAATGTGGTGTCTCTGATAAAGACAGCATCTACGTATGTATGTATGTATGTATGTATGTATGTATGTATGTATGTATGTATGTATGTATGTATGTATGTATGTATGTATATGTATGTATGTATGTTTGTATGTATGTATGTATGTAGGTATGTATATATGTATGTATGTATGTATGTATGTATGTTTGTATGTATGTTTGTATGTATGTATGTATGTATGTATGGTATGTATGTATGTATGTAGGTATGAAGGTATATATGTATGTATGTATGTATGTATGTATGTTTGTATGTATGTTTGTATGTATGTATGTATGTATGTATGTATGTATGTATGTATGTATGTATGTATGTTTGTATGTATGTATGTATGTATGTTTGTATGCATGTATGTATATATATGTTTCTTTGTATGTTTGTATGTATGTATGTATGTATGTATGTATGTATGTATGTATGTATGTATGTATGTATGCATGCATGCATGTATGTATGTGTGTCTATGTGTGTGTGTGTCTATGTGTGTGTGTCTACGTGTGCGTATGTGTTCATCAATATATCGTCGTCTGCATTCACTCGTATCCGAGTATGTAATCTGTAGCGAGTGACCGTCCTGATAGGTGCAAAAGCTGCCAGTGCCTGAGGTGGCTTTTCAAGCCAATGGCGGTATCGAAGAACCGGGGGGCATTTATCGCAGGAGAGGATTGGCGGGCGACGAGGAAGTATATATACATATACATATACATACATACATACATACATACATACATACATACATATATATATATATAATATATATATATATAATATATATATATATATATATATATATATATATATAAAACTTAGATAAAACTTAGATATGTTTCGACCAGGGATTGGTCCAGGCCATGTCTAACTTAATAGCACCACCTGATAGGATTATTCGAATCCTGTTTAAGTCAAGTTTTGTTCAAGTAGTGAGTTCTTGTTGGGTGAGTTGTATCCAATTATGGGTGGCTTGTCTGGTATTCTTTGAAGGAATCTATCCAGACTCTGTTTGAAGTTGATGGGATCCTTTTCCTCTTTGATCTCCCTCGGCACAATGTTAATAGGGCAGGGCCTGTCGAGGAAAAGAATTATGTTGCAGTGTACATGTATGTTGTGATCTTGAATTTGGCAGGGGACGTATAGCCCGTGGTCCAAGTCTCGGATGAACCTTGAAGCTAATGTTTAGGTCGTTTGGGCAAAGTTGGCGGTATATTTTCCACATCGTACAAATGATGTACCGCTCACGGCGACGCTGGAGGGAGTAAAGTTTCAAGGCTTTAAGGCGATCCCAATAGTCGAGAGCAGCCATGCCTTCAATTTGTTTAGTGAGAGCCCTCTGGGGTGACTCAATTCTGGAGATGTTTTGTCTTGTGTGAGGAGACCACAGTGGGCAGCAGTATTCAAGGTGTGGCCGTACAAAATACGTTTATATATTCGTTTTGCAATGATTCTTGATGTGAATTCGTGTGTTGAAACAGATGTTGTTGTAGTTGGGGATGGTCATGTTGCCAGTTTAGCCAATGAAAACTCACGCACTATATATTTGGTGTTCACTTGCTTGAGCTTTATTTTATGTTAATTTTATTTCGGACAGAGTTCTTTCGTCACACTTCTGTGACCTCATCAGTGGTCCTTTGCTTTCTTCTTTCTTTTTTGTGTGTCTCTCCTTACTAACGATCTGCCATTTTGTAATCCTGTAATCCTATTGTATTTGCGCATGCGTATATCCCTGTTTGTGTCTATGTTTAGTAAGTGTGTGGGGGGGGGATGTGCCTGCATTATCAGTATCCCCAGTTTATACACGTTCGTTTAATTTACGTTTATTTATTTTATTCATTTCTTTATATCTACTTACCTTTTATTTTCTTTCTTTTGTGTATTAATTCAACTTAATTTATTTTCTTTATGTATATAGTTATTTAATTCCATTTATTTATCTGTCTGTTGTATTATTTTCACATTATTATCAGTTTATGGGGATCTTATTCTGTCATAGGTTGTGGTGTGTGTGTTGGAGTGCTAGTGTTCCATTCTAGTTTCCTATTCAGGCTAGGTTTACCTTCTATTATGTGTGTAACTTCCGTAATTTGTGTAAGTGTTGCGTCTGTTCTATGCGTGGACAAGATTTTAACTTCTATGTTGTTGAGTGAGCCCCCGTGTTCCTGCTCGGCGTGCTGGTATAGTACCGATGAGCTCTTCTCTTCTTTAAGTTCCCTCCAATGCTTATTCACCCGCTCTCCTGTGCTCCGTGCTGTCTCCCCTATGTACGTCGTTGTCTTGTCACTGCGCCGTCCCTCTGTACATCTTATACTATAGACTACATTCCTAGTTTTACTGTTTGTCTTTGGGCTAAAGCTATATACAATACAGTGCCTATCAGTACAGGGGGTTCTACTAAAAGGGTAGGTTCTACCAATTAGAGATTTGATACATACAATAGGAATACAAAATGGCAGATCGTTAGTAAGGAGAGACACAAAAAAGAAAGAAGAAAGCAAAGGACCACCGCCGAGGTCACAGAAGTGTGACGAAAGAACTCTGGCCAAAATACCTTTCCTTTTTCTATGTTTCTGACGAAGTGCTTCGCTCGAAACATTAAATCTTCTTTCTTTCCTTTCCTGAGTGTCTAATAACTCTATACTTGTTCCACGTCCTTGCGTTGTTGTGTTTCCTCTTTGTTCATGTTTGGATTAACTATATATATATATATATATATATATATATATATATATATATATATATATATATATACATGTGTGTGTGTGTGTGTGTGTGTGTGTGTGTGTGTGTGCGTGTGTCAAATAACAACATCAAATTTACAAGTACACCAAATATTTCAAGACTATGACAAGTAAATTGGCTGTTGGCACTACTCCAGAAAACAATAAAAAATAATCTATCACTGACAATCGCACAAAATTGTACTAAATACTGAATGACGTAAGTGAAAGTGACGTCTTAATGTCAAGGATCACCAAATTAGCAATGCCTATATATTTTCAAAAAAGTTTGCAAATTATTCAAATTTCATAAACATATCATCTGAATGTGTATTTTTTTTTGTTAGGACTCCAGGTGGCCTGGATTCCTTTCCCCACGAGAACGTTAATTAGGCGCAAGCATGGCCGTATGGCGCGAAGCCTGCTTCCCAGCCACAAGCTTCAGTCCGTGTGTGACATTTGGGTTGACGGAAACTGAATGATTCCCATCATGTGTGTGTGAGTGTGTGTGTGTGTGTGTGTGTGTGTGTGTGTGTGTGTGTGTGCATACGAACACACACACACACTATATATATATATATGCAAATATATTGTGTGTGTGCGTGTGTTCGTTTGTGTTTGTCTACCACCACCGATTGACAACCAGTGTTGGTGTGTTTGCGTCCCCATAACTTAACGGTTCGGCAAAAGACATCGATAGAATAAGTACCAGGCTTACCAAAAAATTTAGCGCTGGGGTCGGCTCATTTGACTAACAATGATTTCAAATTGTGGCACTAGGTCTCCAGTTTCGGAGTTTGGGGATAAGTTGATTACATCGACTCCAGTGTTCAAGTGGTACTTATTTTATCGACCCTGAAAGGATGAAAGGCAAAGTCGACCTCAAAGGAATTTGAACCTCGAACGTTAAGACGGGTGAAATGCCGCTTAAGGATGAAAGGCAAAGTTGACCTTGGCAGGATTTGAACTCAGAATGTAAAGACGGACGAAATACCTATTTCTTTACCACCCACAAGGGACTAAACACAGAGAGGACAAACAAGGACAGACAAATGGATTAAGTCGATTATATCGACTCCAATGCGTAACTGGTACTTATTTAATCGACCTCGAAAGGATGAAAGGCAAAGTCGACCTCGGCGGAATTTGAACTCAGAACGTAGCGGCAGCCGAAATACCGCTAGGCATTTCGTCCGGCGTGCTAACGTTTCTGCCAGCTCGCCGCCTTTATTTTTATTTATTTTTTTCACCACCCCTCCCCGTCGGAGCCTCGTGGAGCTGAGGTGTCTTTGCTCAATAAACACTCACAATGCCCGGTCTGGGAATCGAATCCGCGTTCTTACGACCGCGAGTCCGCGGCCCTAACCACTGGGCCATTGCGCCTCCATGGACGAAATACGGCTAAGCATTTTGCCTGCCGTGCTAATGATTCTGCCAGATTACCGCTTTATCCCACTCATTCATAATGAAAGGAATATAAGGCTTTCAGAGCACCGCATTGCCTTATTCGATCTTATGTAGAATCACCATAATCAAAGCAAATACTAAAATCACCAGGCATTACAAATAGTCGCAGGTCAAAGAACCCATTAGCTTGAACTACCACGATTTTATTCTGGCTGATCCTCATTTTGACTAGCTGTTTTCACAATGGCTGGAGATCACACGTCTTCTCATCACTTACCTGTGATTTCACTCTTTCTATTAATTATTAAGGAAAACTCATTTACACAATCATATATATAATTATAGGCTTTTTTTTTATTGTAACGAGTTTTCAATTCTTGGTCCGAAGCGTTATGTATACACTTATACCAGTAATGCCCTCGCTGACTATACTTAGCCGACTGATGACCCTTTACAAGGTTGAGCCATCCTTTTCACAGGTCTTTTTTTTTTCTCTTGGATTTCTAGCAACCTTCATCTATTTGCTGGTTTCATCACAAATGACCTGATCATGTAACACATTGAAACGGATTATATCTTACCACTAATATTTACGAGTAGGTAGGTAGGTTATTACTCACCTGCTGACCTATCTACCTACCTACCTACCTACTTACCTATCTACCAACATACATATATACATACATACATACATACATACATACATACATACATACATACATACATACTTAGCAATCTCATTCTAGGGCTTCGTTGCTAATTTCAGTCTATTTTCCAAAGCTAATTCTCACATTCTTCTTTCCTTTCATCCTGATTTCTTTATTTCTTCATCTTCAACCCTTCCTCCTTCCCCCTTCTTTATATATACCCCTCTATCTCTCTTTACTTCTCCCCCTCTCTCTCTCATTTACTCCTTACTAAATCGCTTTATCCCTCTAAGTTTATCAACTATCTACGCTCTCTCCTTGTTTTACTCACTCACTATCTGTCTGCCTGTCTGTCTGTCTGTCTGTCTGTCTCTCTCTCTCTCTCAACCGTATAACTCTCAATAATTTGTTGAATTCCATGGTCGTTTGCTTTACTCATATGTTTAAAACACCTTCAGCCATTAACCATATCTTGCATAGAAACGCAGCCCACCCTGTTTTCAGTTTCATGTTGATCAGTACAAGTTATTACATCTGTTATGAAAGCTGCTGTCGCCCTATCTACATCTTTGTCCACTTTCATGAACTTTCTGAATACACATGCACACACATTGGCAAACTCTCACATATACTCACACAAATACACACGTCTCTTTAATCCTCTGCTCAAATTTCAATAATAAAATGCTATTTAGCACAAAGTAATGCTATATTAAGTTTCAAAAATTAAGTAAGATAAATTACTAATAAACACACATTGCCAAACACATGTAATTATAGACCTACAGTACACGTGTAGAACACATATATAAATAAATATAAATTCCTTGTGAACGGAGAGCGGTTCCAATTCTTGGTATGAAACGTTAAAAATTCATTTATGTCATAAATAACTTGATGGAAATGGATAAACGCAACAAGATTTTTTCTGTATTATTTTTTTCATTTCATTTATTGTAAATAGCTCTAACCACATATGGCTATACACTTCTGATTACATACGCACGCGCGCGCGCACACACACACACGCATGCCCGCACACGCACACACATACACACACACACATAGACACTTACACGCTTACACATGCACGCATGCGCCCCCACCACACAAATGCAACCCTGCGTTGCGGCTACCTCAGGTTATGGGATTACGGAAATTGTAAAGTTTGATCACTAAACTCCGGATTCGGCCTGCAATTTCGCTCGTACGTAAACTTTGATAAATCTTAACATTGAAAAAGCTACACTTCCTTCTTAGCCAAATGGCTGCTTCTCGCCATTTACATACATGAGAGAGAGAGAGAGAGAGAGAGAGAGAAGAGAGAGAGAGGGAGAGAGAGAAAGAGAGAAGAGAGAGAGAGAGAGATCAGTCTTTACTGACACTCCGATCTATCATCAACACCAAAACCAATATATATATAGTAAAGTCACCACATAAAAGTGGCTGTTGACAGTTACTACTCGTTTAACCTCAGGCAGACTCTCCACTAGCTGGTTATCGGTGGGACACTGCACCCTTTATATACAATATATTGTTGCAGATATCAGATATATATATATATACTCTATCTATCTGTCTATCTATCTATCTATCTATCTATCTATCTATCTATCTATCTATCTATCTATCTATCTATCTATCTATCTATCTATCTATCTATCTATCTATATATGTATATATATACACATACACACACGCGCGCGCACGCACACACACACACACATATCATAAAGGGCAGGAAAAATGACATGAAAAATTCACAGAAGATATACGTCCAAAATAATATTGTATTAATAGATAAATATATATATGATTATTTAAAAGGTTTGAGATATCTTACGATCGTTTCATGAATGTATTACCGTTCGAAATGAAATCCAAAATTGATAATCATTATTAGGTAATACATTCGTTCGTCAGAGAAAGGATGAATGTCCGTGTAGTCACTCGAATGAGAGAGATGCTATTTAAAAACGTATAATAAAGATGTTTAAAATAAGTTACTGGCATAGATGTACATTGGTACAAACTTGGGCTAAAAAGTTTAAAGAAATAATATAAATCCGTGGTAAAATCCTTTGTAGTAATCCATAATGTCTGTGTGTAGATAGAAGTCCCATAATTCCATTCTCTTCAATATGCAATCCATAAACGCAGAAAATAAAAGTCTTAAGGCTTAATTCAGAATTTCAAGGGACGAAATGTCCATGAGCAGGGTAACTCGCCAAACAACTCTGACCACACGGCTTGTGTGTCTGTCTCTGTATATATTATTCACCTAGAATAAAATAACTTTAGCCAGATAGAGACTTGAAACTTGCCACAATAGGTCTGATTGATCAGAATTGCCTTGGAGCTAGATAACATCACTAGACAATGTCGATATGGTATTAGAGACCAATGATTCTGTGTTTCATTGGTGCATGGCTTGCCTGGCCTTCACAGTTTACCTTTTTGATACAATCCAGAACACGTAATTATAGCGGACAATATTAATTGCATTTGAGTAGTACAGAGTGGTGTAGTATTAACAATAAACAAAAGGGCAGCGATTCAGTGAAGACTTACGAGTACTTGCGGTTGAATGCTGTAATAAATACACAGGCCAAGAATGGAACTTTTACGTGACAGGTCTCTCTTATGCCGCTCTACAATTTTAAACAAGACAGCACACATAGGATAATATGGTGGTAGATGTACAATGTGTCGTATATAAAACGGTATAATCATGGTTGGAATGCCATTAAACATAGGTTTGCTGAATCAGGGGCTGAATCAGGGATGTCCCAGGGTTAAACAACAGCAAACTTAACTTCAGGATTTCTGGAAGTCGTAATATCATTGGGTGGCATGTGTTTCTTATATAGGCACAAAGGGAATAGGCGACTGTATGGCATTCTGTACTTAACTCTTACTATATTTCATCGACCTTGGATGCAGAGCAAAGTTGACCTCGCATTTGATTTAGAACATAAAAACTGGATCAAATATCGCAAAGAATTTTTTTACGACGCTCTAACAATTCTGTCAGTTTGCCACCCCTGACAGTAATTAATAACATCAATGAAGAAGGGACTAGTAACGTAGGTGAAGGAGGTGATTAGTAACACATTTGAAAGAAGTAACTAGTTATATTAAGGAAGGAGATAACACCTGTGAAAGCGGTAAATAGGTAATAACTGTGACGGATGTAACAGGTAAGATTTGCGAAGAAGGCAATTAATTACAAGTGTCTGGTTGTTAACTGGTACATGCAAATACCTTAGAGTAGCTGTCAATGAAGTTAAATTTGGAGAAACAGTTTCGAATCTCAGCTCATCTCTTCTGTTCAAGGTTTCAGCGGCAGTCAACAAACTGGACAGGGCCAGATTAAGATGCCTCACCTATTCGCTCAAAGTGGTAGAAATAGAAACATAATATACTTCGAATTCCAAAATGATTAATAAAACTGGGAAGAATATTTCAGTTTGAGATGTCTCTAAAAAGATGGAGAAGTCATGGCAAGAATACCTCTGATCTACTGAATAAAGTCCTACCTGGGGCTGAATAACCATAACAAATTATATTATTTTGCTTTAAGAATCTTAATACAATTAGATAAAGGTTAACTGATATTTCCTGTCCATTAATAGCCAAAGAATATTAATTCAACTATCTTTTGGCAGCTCAGCGACGCAAACAAAAACACTGATACAGAAGAAAGCTGACATTCAGGAAGATAAATGTATCTAAAAACCAAATTAGGATTCATTATTATTATTTTATTGAAAGGAAAGAATAATTAGAAAAAAATTATCAGAAATTTTAGCCTTAAAGTTTTAAGATCTTAGCTTCAGTGCAGCCACAAGAAGGGAGAACTTTTTGGTGAAACACGCAGAAAAGACTCGAATATTTCTATGTGAGTGTGTGCGTGTGTGTGTGTGTGTGCATATAGGAATATATATGCACGTCCGCGTGCACACACACACAAACACACACAGACACACAGACACGAAGTCTTGTGGTTAGCATATTGGGTTCACGATTGTAAGGGAGTGGATTCGATTCTTGGATCAGGTAGAGTGTGTGTCCTTGACCATTGCGCTTCATGACACGTAGCTTCAGTCTACCCAACTGAAAATAAGTGTCCGCCGACTGCTGGTGCATGCATCTCTCTCTCTCTCTCTCTCTCTCTCTCTCTCGCACACACACACAAACACACAAACACATACACATGCACCATCTGACACACCTTCAGTGTTCTACTGGACAAGGCCAAGACAGTATCTATATCGTAGTAGTTAAAATACTTGACTAAAGCCTGGTACATGTCACCAAGTCATCTCACTTGCGAGTGACGGTTAGGATTTATATACAAATATATATGTGTGGGTATATGTGTGTGTGTGAGTGTGCGTGCGCGTGCGTGTACATTTCCATGTAAAATAATTTAATTCATAATCGTTTATCTGACAATATATATTCTGTTTCACCAGTGGCACTCACGATTATGGGTTAAATATTTTATTCACTCTCAGACCTACAAAGCTTCATTCTGAACTGGCCAATGCCTTGAATGTATCTATCTATCTATCTATCTATCTATCTATCTATCTATCTATCTATCTATCTATCTATCTATCTATCTATCTATCTATATATATATATATATAATATATATATATATATATATATATATAACAAAAATATGGATAGATAGATAGATAGATAGATAGATAGATAGATAGATAGATAGATAGATAGATTGATAGATAGATAGAATCCATCGCTACTGGTGTTACCTTCTTTGAAACGTCTGAACTAGTTTTGTGTACCACAGCTCGTTGTCAGTTCCCGAGCCTCCCACACCATCAATTCATTCTGCCGCTGCCCGTGCTCTCAGCCTTTCCCCCATAGGTTGCGTTAAATGGCTTGTAATGCAATTTTTTCACTTCTGAAAAACAATGAATAATTAACGTTTATATGTTATATATGAAAATAAAAAATAGAAACAATTCAACACATCGTGTGAAAAGCAACTTGTATCAAATTAATGATATCCTTTCTACTCTACTTGAGGCTATTTCATTTGAAATGGTCGCACCATCTTTGGGTACCGTCCAATTTGCAATATCCAACATTTGAATTTCCCTGGTAATGTTGTTCTGTCAATTGCCGTTAGTCCCTGTTCCACTAAATCGCCTGTTTCTTTGCTTTGATTCTTATCATTTAATAAATCTTTATACCCTCTGCCGAGACTCTTTACTGGTTGTTCTTTCACCGTTGGTATATCTTCACTTCCTATCCCGAATTTCATTTCTTTTTGGACTCCTTTCACGAAAGCCATGCTTCGAGATGTTTTGGCTTTGAATTTCCTTCTCGCCCATCCTATTAGTTTGTCCAACCGCTCTAACGTTCCATCTGCTGCTTCTCTACTTTCTGTAATACAGTAACGTCATCCATAAAAGCCTTAATGGTGTTTTTGTAAGAGATTTCTCACAGTTTATCGATCTTAGTACCATCTCCATGACTAGCACAAATAAGATCACTGACACCGTGCATCCAGCTGCAATACCTACTTCAAGCCGTTGCCACTTCGTCGTGAACTTTCCTGCGATAAATTTCATCCTCATGAGCATTCGTTGAATATCTGGAATCCAAAAGAAGTCCATAGCTGCTTGAATTAGCGCGTGTGGAAAAGATCCATATACATTGTCAGATCTAGCCATACAATGTACAGGGTTTTTTTCAGTTGTTTTGCACAGTTGATAGCTTTCCAGATGGCAAATGCATGTTCTATGCATTCAGGGATTCCAGGGATCCCTGCCTTTTAGATTGCTTCATTAACATATCCGTTATGCTGTACGAATCTTATGATTTGCCTGGCAATAATTCCAAACATGATTTTTCCATCTGTATTTAAAAGAGAAATGGGGCTGAATTGTCCTAATGTTTTTGCCTCCTTCTCTTTAGGTAAATAGATACCTTCATCTATGCACCATCACTCTGCTATGTCTTTCTTCTTTCACATTTCCTTTATCAGTGCAATCAGTTGTAAACGCAATTTCGGGCAATACTTATAAACCTTGTAGCTCACTCCGTCGTTCCTTTTTGAACTTTTTGCTTTTGCTTTTCTAATGAACTCATCCATTTCTTTCCGTCTGATGTCACTTAAATCGAATGGTACTCTTGGTTCGGGTGGTTTCTACAGCCCGAGCATTTCTGGGAGTACTTTATTTCTATCAGCGTCGCTGTGTGTCCCTTTAAGATGACATTCGAGCTCTTCTTTAGTGCAATCCAATCTTCTACTCTTACCTTCAGTAAACAAACATTTCGCATATTGGTACGGGTTGTTTACAAAAATACGATAATTCTTTTCTCTCTCCTTTCTTCTGTTCTTCCTTATGTCCTTTCTTAGTTGTTCTCGACGCCTCTTTTTTATCTCTTCATATAGCTATTTTAACCCTTCTCTTTGCTTCTCCTTTGCATCCCTCCATCTGGTTCTGAGATTTTTTCTTCTCTTCTCGTACTTTCTCTCCTCGATGATCTACCCTTTGCCGATGATTCTTCATTTCCTGTTGTTTCAAGTCCAAATCTCTTCTCTCCTTCCTGATAGATTAAATTAGCCAAGTTCTCAAGTTTGTCAGCCCTTTGAATTTGGTGGTCATTCTTGCTACCTCGTCGTCGAATTTCTTATAGCTCGCTGCATCAT
Source organism: Octopus sinensis (assembly GCF_006345805.1). Classification (NCBI taxonomy): domain Eukaryota; kingdom Metazoa; phylum Mollusca; class Cephalopoda; order Octopoda; family Octopodidae; genus Octopus; species Octopus sinensis. Next base: position 29,256,363 of record NC_043012.1, read on the forward strand.
TTACCTTCGGCCACTTAATCTTTGGGTTCTTCACGCCTATCTCTTTTCATGGCTGTTTCGATTCAACTGTGGAATGACACTAGTTATGGTTTCTTTCCAGGAGGTTCTAACCACACGTCTTCTGGTTTTTCAACGGTTTTTATATGTCTGTATGTATATGTATGCATATGAATGTAAGACTGTATCCGGTGCATATGTATGATTTCCATGTGCACAAGCTCCCGTCACTTATATGAATATGCATATGTTTGTATATATGCGGGTGTATGTGTATGTGTATGCAGGAGTGCAGGAGTGCGAATGTATGTCTATATATATATATATATAATCAAAATAAGCAACATATATATATATATATATATACACGTATATTTATAAGTATAAAAATGTCTAAATATATATGTATTATGTTACGTGTATGAATGTAAGCAACTATGTATATATGAAGATGAGGTTGCGTACATATATATATATATATATATATATATATACATATATATGTACGTGTGTGCGAGTCTGTATATATGTATATACATATACGTTTGTGTGTGTGTATGTACGTATACATGCTTGTGTGCATGTGTACGTATGTAAACGTTGTGAACGCAGGTGGTTTATGTCTACGTAATTTATTTTTTATGAGAATATGATTGTGTGTATATTTTTATATATTTCGTTATATATTTTTTATTCATAGATTTTTATCTTTTTTCTTTTACCATCTATTAGAGTTGCTTCCCGTATATCTAACGTTTTTACGTAGCATCTGTTGCCATTAATAGTCGACGAGAATGTATCGCATCTCTTCGCTCTGACATTTGAAACTCTGAGTACTATAATGACAACCGTTAGGTGTTTGCTCTAATTTATAACACACACACATACACACACACACACACACACATACACACAGGAACTCACTCACACGCACACACACATATATGTATGTATCTATTTTACTCTTTTACTTGTTTCAGTCTGCGGCCATGCTGGAGCACCGCCTTTTAGTCGAACATATCGACCCCAGGATTTATTCTTTGTAAGCCTAGTACTTATTCTATCAGTCTCTTGCGCCGAACCGTTACGTTACGAGGACGTAAACACACCAGTATCAGTTGTCAAGCGATGTTGGGGGGACAAACGCAGACACACAAACATGCACACATACATACATACATACATACATACATACATACATACATACATACATACATACATACATACATACTTACACACACACATATATATATATATATATATATATACCGGAGTAAACACATAAATGTGAAACAAGGTGGAAAAAAGAGTACTCAAATACCAGTGGTAGAGTAATATGCTTTATTTAAAGCAGCAGAAAATTCAACAAAATCTGTTACTCTGAGTTTCTCGTTGCCGTTCATCAGACAGTTTTTGCTAGAATGGAACCGATATATCAATTCAATCTAGACTCTTACAAATGCTACACCTTTAAAAAAATGGACTTGTTTGATTGGCCCTTTAGAAATAACGGTCAATCTTCGAGCGATAAACAAAAAAAGCTCAAAAATATATGTATATATATATAAAAAATTATAAAAATTATAAAATTCGAGGAAAAAACCTTACATTGAATAAAATATATATTGACGTTAATGAAGAAAGTATAATTAATGCATAGAAATTAAAACCTATTATAAATATTACACTGCAATACATATTTATATTAAAGTGTACATATATATATCAACATACACAGAAGGATGCGTGCAAACGCCATACATATACAGACGTATAAATATAAATCTAAAATATACACATAAATGCATGCGTACATATATGCACGCAATCTATCTCGCATGCAAGTTAAAATCATCGATGTAGCGATTCTCATATACTGAGTAAAGCTGAAGTAAGGGGGACGTAAAGTTGCATCAGTATCAGTTAGAGAAAAAAACGAAAGAAAGGAAGAGAGAGAAAAAGGAACGAAGAAGGGGGAAGGAAAAAAGAAAAAGAAGGGGTGGGGAAAAAACGAAATAAGAAAAATTATGTATACAAGCTGTGTAACCGCATTATTGACATATATGGAGACAAGTATACAAATACACAAGTTCGAATGGATACATACACATACAGTCGTGTATATGTGTGCTTAAGCACAAACATACGCTCACTTACACATACACAGATACGCATGCTTACAAATACATATCCATGGCTATACACATACTTATATCAAAATTCTAATTTTTGACAACATTGCTTTTTTAAAAAAAAATGAGTGCAATAATAAAAAATATATACGAAAGACATATAAAATAAAATATAACACCTTATTTTGGATCATCTATAAATTAAAAATCAAGGTAATCCTATGCAATACAATAACATGAAATAAACAAAGTCGAAGGTTTTTCCTAATGTATATGCAGAAATATAAGACTTTGCTATACGGAATGAAATCTGCATATACGATGGGCTTCTTTCAAATTCCATCTACCAAATCCACTCTCAAGGCTTTGGTCGGCCCGATGCTATAGTAGAAGGCACTTGCCTAAGGTGCCACACAATGGGACTGAACCCGGAACCTTGTGGTTCGTAAGCAAGCTACTTACCACACAGCCGCTCCTATGCCTATATACATATATAAACATAAATATATACATATAAAAATATACATAATTATATATATATATATGTGTGTGTGTGTGTGTGTGTGTGTGTGTGTGTGTGTGTGTGTATCTACACACACACACACACACACACACACACACACAGATGTGGGCGCCGTTAATTGAAAAGTTAATTTCGTTAATCGTTAATCCGTTAATTCTTTGAAAAAATGCAGCGGAAGTTAACGTTATTCCGTTAACATCAACTTTTATTGAAAAAAGATATAACTACAGTTTAATACCCCACCGATTGTGTTGTCTCATAACTTCCAGAAAAATGAACACGTTTTGGCGAAGCTTTCACCAAGTAATCGTTTATATCGTGTAGATTGATTGTATATAAAGATTTGTTGGAAAAACTTTTCCGAGTGGAGGGGAGAGGAGTTTCAGAAAATTTACACGACTCCACGTTTCCCCCTCATAACTTTCTGGAAAACAGGTATTTTTAAATGAAATTTTATACAAATAGTCTTCGATCGGTGTAGATTACGATTGCAAAAAATATATAGGCAAAATATTTGGAAAGATGAAGTAGGGAGGGGTTTCTGGAAAATAGAGTTTCGGATTAGACGGCCCACATTAAGTTGAAATGAAGGAAGACAGTTCAAAATGGCAGGAAGACAGTTCGAATGGCACAATTTTGCTACTCTGGTAATCCACGTGAACGTTAATAATCCGTTGCAGCACAAGATATTCTACTTTCATCCAACTCTGGCCGCCTCCGTAAATCCAATGGTATATCCAGGGCACGAATACAGTCAAAAGAAGACAATTTTCACAATAATTTTTCCGGAGGTATACGCCTCCCCCCAAAAACACAATTCTCACTACAGAGTGAGTCTTTTCGCACGACCACAGGCAGACAAATGTCTGGAACCCAGTGGAGACCCTTGTTCGACACAAATTATTAATACAAACAACAGACTCTACTAAGGCCCCCAAAAACCAAACGCCTTACCCGTAGTCGTGCTTCAACTTTCCAATATTTCAACGTCGAATGACGTGACTTAGGAGCGTGACAAAAAACCACGCACTCAAAACAAACACGCAAGCTACTTACCACACAGCCACTCCTACTCCTACGTCTACATATGTTGAGGATCTGTCGTAGCTTCGATTGCTGGAAGCATTCAAGGCGCTTGAATTCACGGCGGTACAACGTCTAAGTCTCACAAGCGTAGAGAAGAGTTGAGAGGACAATGGCACGGAACACCATGATCTTTGTCCGGATGGTCAGAGCGTGATTGAAGAATACGCGTTGGCTGAGTCTGCCGAAGGCGGAGTGGACGCTCCAATCTGGTTCTCCACGTCCCTTTCACACATGGGAGTCTTCGTAAGGATACTTCCAAGGCATGTGAAATGTTCAACTTCTTCTCGGGGTTGACCGTTGATGCTAATGTTTGTGGGTGAGCTGTTCTGGCCTGGTGCAGGTTGGATCAGTGTCTTGGTCTTTAATGCATTTACTTGCATCCTGAGGCGTTCGTAAACCGCGTTGTAAAGAACGGCCGTCCTTTGCAAGTCATCTGCGGTCCGGCTCGGAGTGGCATTGTCGTCGGCAGACTGCATCTCAGGGACTGAGATAGCGGAGGTCCTCTCTTTGCACGGTGGCGTGCAAGAATGCCATCCAAGCGATCGCGCATGTTGATGGAAGGCGAGTCTAGTGGGATTTCGCTGAACATGGCGGCCATGTACAAAGGGAAACTGGTTGGTGCCAGGACGCATCCTTGCTTAAGACCCCCCCAATGATGGGAAACGGGTCTGTGAGGGCAATTTGATGACATACCCTACCCACTATGGCGTCGTGGAGGGAGCGGATCAGGGCAATGAAGTCCTCCGGACATCCATACCGGGCAAGGACGGCCCACATTGCAGGACGCGGGACCCTGTCAAGGTATTTCTTTAGATCCCAGAAGATGAACATTACAGGCTGCTGTTGTTCCTAACACTTCTCCTGGAGTTGATGGGCACAAAAAAATCATGTCAGTTGTGCCTCGAGAGGGTCGAAATCAACACTGGGACTCAGGGAGCATGTCATTCGCGAGGATGAGGAGGCGATTGAGTAGGATACGGGCGAAGATCTTACTTGCAATACTCTGGAGTGAGATGCCCCGATAGTTGTTGCAATCCTCTCGGTCTCCATTCTTGTAGATGGTGATGATAGTTGGATCGTGGAAGTCGTTGGTGGGGCTCTTGCTTTCCCAGATCTTGAGGATAAGAAGCACCAGATGATTTCTCAGCTCAGGACCTCCGTACATAAAAAACTCAAACGGGACGTTGTCTGGTCCTGGAGCTTTCCCTGGTTTCATGCGCGCAAGTGCTTTGTTGAAATTCATGGCACGAAGGCGGCAGGGACATCCGATGGCGATGGGGAGATGTGGGGGTGTTTTGGAGGAGATTGTCAGGAGTGTTTGAGTGGTCGTTAAGTAGGCACTCGAAATGAGACTTCCAGCGATTGAGGATTCTCCGGTTGTCGGTTATCGCGGAGCCAGCTGCGTTCTTCAGGCTGCCCACTGATGAGTTTGTGGGGTCGAAGATCTCTTTGGTTGCGGCATAAAAGCTGTACAAGTCTCGTTGGTCCCCATAGTTTTGCATCTCCTCTGCTTTCCTCAGCCACCAGATGTTATGAGCTTCTCGAATTCCTCGCTGGCATGCCGCTGATGCTTGCTGGTGTTTTCGTTTGTTCTCCGCAGTGGCATGGTTCTCGAGGGCTTGGCACGTCCGGAGTTTGGCTTCGATAAGATGGGAGATGGTTTCATAATATATGTATGTGTGTATATATACATACATACATACCTACATACATACATACATACACAAACACACGCACGCACACACACACACACATACACACACACATATATATATATGGATATATATGTATATGTAAGTATGTATATATATATGTATATATGCATATATATATATATGCATACATACATGCATACATTCATACATACATACATATATATATATGTGTGTATGCTGTATGTATATATATGTATATATATATATATATATATATACATATGTATATATACATACATACATACATACATATATACATATATACATATATATATATATATATATATAACAATTAAATCGGAAAGATTCCTTGATCACTCTTTTACCTTCATTATTTTGCTTGTTAATGTTTCTTTCTATTGTTTTTATAGTAGTAGTAGTAGTAGTAGTTTGCAGTTTTTAAATGGTATCAAGTAAACACTCCTTTCACAAAGCCACCCCACCCTATCACCGTCGTCGTCGTCGTCGTAAACATCATCATCATCATCTTCGTCATCATCAGTGTTTGTTGTTTTCATTTCCATGTCCAACTCCTGCTTTCGCCTCTCCACATTCCCCAATTTTATCTCCGTTTTTTTTTTCTACTTTCTCCGTTTCCGTTTTCTCTTTCCTCTTTATTTCCTCTTCCCTTTTTTCCTTCTCTCTTCATTGTCGACAGCGTCACCCAACCAACCTCATGCACGAACTATTTGCTAGACTTTCTAACTGAGACGACCGTTTCAAGGTAGTCATGCTAATGAGAGCATGTGCTATCATTATACTTTGAAGCACCGAAACGATCCTTCACTATTAACATCAAAGTACACACTTCACACTGACAACGTTTGGGTTGAAAGACTGTTTGATGGGTGTCGTCTACCTGCTTAGCAAAAGGTTCCCTTTCATCCTATCTGTTTTAGAAACACGCCTGGAATTTAGGAGGTATTATTTATGGCTCACTACAGTTTTGTTCTGAATGCAGAGTTGTGTTTACTAACACAGTCGTGCAGTAATATGTATCTGGAAATACAGTCGGGAGAGAGAGAGAGAGAGAGAGAGAGAGAGAGAGAGAGAGAGAGAGAGAGAGAGAGAGAGAGAGGATGGAGAGAGAGAGAGTGAGAGTGAGAGAGGGAGACTGGGAGGGAGAGAAGAAAGAATAAGGGAGAGAAGAATTTAATCCCGTACTAAACTTAGGCATTATTTACAGATCTTCCATGAAAATTAAAAGCAAAAATGCTTTAATCGCGATTTGAACTCAGAGTGCAGAGAGCCGCAGTATATAACATACAGAAAGTAGCACTACACGCAGAGTTCGTTCAAAACAATGGAAATAGCAAAAATCAAAATACTCTATACTCAGAGCTTTGTGCAGTGAAGTCACAATAAAATTAAGCCGGCAAAAACCAGCAATTTTGGGAGAAGGTATTGAATATCTGATTATACTTTATTTTATCGACTCTGAGAAGATTAAAGAAGTTGACTTCGGCGGTATTTCAAGATCCAGACAAATGCTTCGAAGCATTTTCTGACGAAGTATTTTTTGCGAATACCACGCCTTAATTCTAAATGTGACTATATTACATTAGCCACAATGACTACAGTTTTTGAACGGGTTTAGTCGTTGCCATCGACCCTAAGTACCTAAGGATGATGGGCAAAGTTGACATCAATGGGACTAGAAACTAGAACGTAAAGAGCTGGATCAAATACCGCAAGGCATTTTTTTCCGATGCTTAAACGATTCTAGCAATTCATTTCCCAATAATAATAACAATCTTTTTTACTGAATGCAAAAGGCCTACTGGTACTTATTTCATCGACTCCAAAAGGATGAAAGACAAAGTCGACCTCGACAGAACTCAGAACGTAAAGACGGATGAAATTCCGCTAAGTATTTTGTCCGGTGTGCTAACGATTCTGTCAGCTTGTCATCTTAATGATCCTTTCGGCTATAGGCAAAGGGCCTGACATTTTGTGGGGAAGTGGTTAGTCGATTACATCGGCCACAGTACCCGACTGGTACTGTTTTATCGGTCCTGAAAGAATGAAAGGCAATGTCGATCTCGGTAGAATTTGAACTCAAGGCGTAAACAGTTGGAAGAAATACCGTGAGGAATATTTTCCGAAATATTTAAGATTCTATCAACCCACCATCCTCAAATATTTAGGGACAGCGCCAGCAATATTGAGGGTAGGGGTTTAGTCGATACCATCGACCCCACTATTTGACTGGTACCGACCCGGAAGGATCGAATGCGAAACTCACAGTATTTGAAATCAGAAAGTAAAGACTCGAAAGAATTGCAGCAAGTCATTGTGGCCAACTCTAACGATTCTGCCAATCTACCGCCGCCCTATAGAATGGCTTCTAAGATAGGCACAGGGCTTGAAATATGGAGCTGGTAGGGGTTAGTCAATTACATCGACTCCAGTATTTGATTGGCTCTTTCTTTCATAAACATTGGTGGGCTAATAATAAGACCAGTAAGAGCAACAACAACAACAACAATCATCCTCATTGTCATCAATCATCATCTTTATTGCCATCAATTATATATCATCTTTATCATCATCATCATCATCAATTCCCATCAACATCAGTCATCATTATCAGCAGTTTCAACGACAACAAGAACAAAAGCAACGAATATAAGAACACAAATAAATAGAAAACCAGAGAAAGGAATCCATTAGCAAAATGAAAGAGATACGTTCTGATTGAAGGTTATTTAAGCAAAACAGAGCAGAGAAGGTGAAGAGCGGGAACTGCGTTTCTTTTTAGAAGTGAGGAGGTGAAAGTAAATATTTTGAAAATCGAAAAAAGAAAAAAAAAAGAAAAGTATTTTGAAAGGAAAAAATCTAAAATAACCAAGGGAAATATATGGAAAAAACGGAAAGGAAGAAAAAGAAAAGGCTAAGACAAGACGATGAAAAAATAACGACTCATAAAAAAAAGAAAGAAAAAGAACGAATTGTAAAAGAGATGTAACATAGAAGAATTCTTTTAGACTCGAGTTAAAAAATATGGCTGCGAGCAACATTCCTTCGGTTTGCCTTATAAAAAAAAAGGGTGGTAATGGGACAAAGAGGTGAAAGACATCACCGATATAGGACGCGGAGATGACCGAATGATGGCGAGAAAATGCCCGGTCGTCTCTCACCCCTCTCTCACTTCGTCTGTCTCTGTCTCTCTTAGCCGAATCTTCCTTTCTCCTTCTATCAGTCTTTTCCTCCTTCTTTCACTTTTTCTGTATCTCTTTTAGACTATTTCTGACTCATCCTTTCTCCCTTTATATCTTTTTCTCCACGCTCACTCCTCTTCCTTTCTTTCTCTTACATTTTCATTCTGTCTTTCTCCTTCCTATATTACTCTCTCTTCTCCCCCCTCTCTCTCTCCCTTACATTACTAGATGCCACCACTTGTACATGTTTTATTCATCTTCATGTTCAACTGTCAACAATATGTCTTTGAAAATGACTCCGTGGCTGTTGTTTAGTAACTGTTGTTACTTATCTTTTTTTGTTTTTATTAATATTGTTGTTATATTTAGTTGTTATTGTTTATATTTTATTCTAAACGAAAGGAAAACAAATATGCAATGGTAAGAATTCTGTCAACATTTATATTTGGGAATTCAATTGCAGACGATTCTCCAACAAATATACATAAACGCATATACACTTACGCAAATACATAGAGACATAAAATTGCATTCTCATGCTCCCACACGCGCACATACACATACTCTTACGCGCATACACCACCCGCACGTATACAAATAACATATGAGCATAAATATGCATTTCCTTTTAAATACCCATACACATACTTCTTTATAAACACATTCGCATATACACATCATACATGCACACATAAACACACACATACATGAGAAAGACTTTCAGTGGTCGTTTAGTCTCCCAGAAATAGTAGCCACGCCGCCCTCAAATTTCATTTAATAATGAACATATTTAATGTCTCAAATGAACTGACTGAAAAGACGAGATGGTCACGGCTTGAATGTAATCATGGATCCACTCGACCAAAGTTGACCGGGGTTAAAAGACAATAATACAAGCATTTACAAACCATTTGATGTCAGTTACTCTCTTCGTCCCCGTTTTTCGCGGTTCTACAGTAATTCGGTCGTTGCAAAACGGTTTTTCTGTGGGGACAGGCCCTCGCCGCTCAACGGTTTCCATTTCTGAAGCAAAGAAGTGGTCTCCCATAACCATTCTTACGGAGTGAGATTCCGAGAACAATCAACAGGGACAAACATGCTCGTGCTGCACACACACACACACTGCCAAACGTACACACGAACATACGTAGAGAAAAGAAGAAATGAAGGGAGGGTGAGAGGGGGGATGGCGGGAAGAAGGAAGAAAAAGAGAAAGAAAGGAAGAAAGAGAGGTATCGATGCATGTAGTTAAAGTGAAGTAGACAGGACGATGACAAGGTAACATGAAATGAATATTGGTTTCAAATTTTGGCTCAAGGCCAGCAATTTCGGTGACGGAGGCAAGTCGATTGCATCGACCCTAGTACGCTACTGGTACTTATTATATTGATCCCAGCGGCACTTGAACTTAGAAAGTAAAGACGGACGAAATACTGCTAAGAATTTTGTCCGTCTAACGTGGTAACAATTCTGCGACTCGCCGCCAGACATGAAATGAATATTGACAGAAGACAGAGGTGGTGATCCCTTTCACACATTTTATACCGAGTGGCTGTGACGATACTGTGAAAAAAGATGGCCAAAAGACGAGAGGTTGTCTACGAATGAACTAGTTTACATTTGTGCATTAACGTTTGTATATGTTCTAAATGTAACTCGCAGGCCTGCAATTTACTTTAATATAAAATTTACTTTAATATAAAATTATTATCCTCTAATCCATCCATCCATCCATCCATCCATCCATCCATCCATCCATTCGTCCATCTGTCCGTCCATCCATGCATGAATTTACATCTGTCTAATTTCCGCTATACATAACAGCATGTCAAAAGCCTGAAAATAAATATGGCAACGTCATATTAAAATGTCAATTCGCAAAATAAATTAGTTATAAAATGGCGTTACTGAATCAATCTGCATCAAAAAGCAATTTCATGGAGTAATAATAGAAAAACACAGTATATCAGGTAAGAAACAAATGATTTCATTTTGACTCGGATTGTAAACATAATACTCTTGTGAGTGTAATGTTGACAGAACGGATCTTGCAAATTATCTAAGAAGGAATATTAAATACGAAAGTAGCTAGAAAGTTTGCTTTATCATGTTCAACTATACCAAAGATTGTGGAAGGCGCGTGGCTTAGTGGTTGGGGCATTCGGATCACGATCGTAAGGTCGTGAGTTCAATTCCCGGCGGCGCGTTGTGTCCTTGAGCATGACGCTTTATTTCACGTTGCTTCAGTCCACTCAGGTGGCAAAAATTAGTAGTACCTTTATTTCAAAGAGTCAGCCTTGTAACATTCTGTGTCACGCTGAATCTCCCTGAGAACTACGTTAAGGGTACACGTGTCTTTTGAGTGCTCAGCCACTTGCACGTTGATTTCACGTACAAGCTATTCTGTTGATCGTATCAGCTGGGACCCTCGTCGTCGCAACTGACGGAGTGCTCTTTAGATACCAAAGATTATAGTGAAACTTGAAATGTTGAAAAGGCAGTACAAGTGGAAAGCTGAGAGTAATTTGCCTAAGAGGCGGCTCGAAAATATTTCACATTTCACATAGTAGTGAAACCGTAGAGAACTTTGATTGATGCTACTTCAGAATTTAACAGAACTGATAAGCAATTTAATTTGTAAGTTAAAGCATCAGAAGTCTATTAGTGGAAAATGAAAATACTGTAAACCTGTAAAATACTGTAAATACTGTAAATTACCCAAAACTTGTAAGTCACTAGATAATACAAGTTTATTTTCAACTGAAGAAAAACGCGTTCAGAAATGAAATTCTTTCTTTGAACCAAGCCCAAACTCCTATAAATGTGACATTCCTTCAGGTCTATCATGATTGCTTCGTTCTGTTGATCGATTTCTCGAGTTCCGGGTTACTTATGTGTTCATTTTTGGCTTTGAGAGTTCTTCCGCATTCAAGACAAGTATTGGATGTAGTGAATCAGGCTTAAGTTGCTACTGGTTTTCTACTCCACGCCCTAATAAGCGCATATATTAACTCTGAAAGTTGTAACTCTTTCTCTGATAACTATCCAATCAAATCCGTTTGTCTTTAAGCTAGGAGCAAAATTGCTTCAACGGCCATTACTCTTTCATCTGAAAAACCTGACCGCTCTGACTTAGTGGGCTCTCGAAGTCGAACGCGTCAACTCTTATTTTGACTTCATTCAGCTCACTAGCATTGGTTATTCTGTCCTCTGAGCAGATTTTTATATTGCTTCAAACTATATTGCCGGAAATTTTTACGTGCCTTCAGATATCAGTGGTTTGCTGTCCAAGCTTCTGATGACTAATGGGAGCGTTGATAATAATTCTTCTATGTACACTAATGTTTTGAGGTCTGTAGGGATGTCACAATCATTAAGGATGCTTCTTCAGAAACATTTCAGCACATTTAAAACGATGTTTTTTGCCATCAACATCGCCGTTGGCGAAGAAATGGCTTCTGAGAAACAATAAATGATATACGGTAAATGATATTCATATGTTTTATATAGTTGTGTCGCTAGGTTGAATTATTGACCGTATCCGTTTGTTTCAGATGATGATGGTTGGCCGACGACCTGAGCTTTCTTGAAATTGATGGTCACTTCCGTATAAATGACCGAGGGCAGTTCAAATATGATGCTAATGATTTTCTTTCTGAGAAAGCAGCCACTCTGTTGCAATCTACGTATTGAATTCAATAAAAGAGTTTTGTGATACGTAATTTTGTGAATACGAGACAGACATGGCTAAATAGTCTGCCTTAGGGCCGAAATTTGAATCACGAAGACAACCTCTGATCCAGAATAAGGTAGACGAGTCATAAGAACAGAAGCACAAAGGTAAACTGTTATTTTAGTGTTGAATAAAAGAAATTCCGTCATTCTGTTAAATTTATAAAATTCATTTACACTTCTTTGTAGTCAGAGATTGGTAAAATAATTGTAAATCATTCGTTCCTATTACAAGAAGTTAAGTGTCCTTTCTCATACGTCAATGAGCAGCTTGATTGAAAAGTAACAGAATAATCATGTTTTTCGAAATGACATGTCAAGCAGAGTCCCTCCTGACTCGTGCAAGCCTCTAAGATTTGTAGGAAAGAGTGAAGAAGCTAAATATCTATCTATCTATCTATCTATCTATCTATCTATCTATCTATCTATCTATCTATCTATCTATCTATCTATCTATCTATCTATCTATCTATCTATAAATAGATAGATAGATAGAGATAAGGAGAGAGAGAGAGAAAGAGAGAGAGAGAGAGAAGGAGAAGTATCCTGGAACCGGGATTATGATCCAAATGCTTGTAACAGAATGGATTCCAGTAAGTGGTAGTGTGAATCCAGATGACGACTTAAGTAGACCACCGAAGTAAGAGCCACGACAAATACCGCAAGTTGTCTGATCCAGCGTTGTTATAGTTTCGCCTTGGTTTGTTAATTCTTAGCATTCTGATATTTCAGGGTTACAAATGATCTCTATGAATCAAAGATGCTACTTGTATCATTTCTTTCTCGAAAGCTCTATATTGAAAATAATATTTAGAAGAATGAAATGGAAAGCCTTTTACTTAAATTTACATCCAAGTCTTCTACAGTGGTTGCAGATTGTACAAGAAACTTCTGTATCGTGGAAGAGGGCCTAATTGGATGATTCAAAACTGTTATATTAAATCCATGAATTCAATAAATTCTAGTGTAGATTAAAAAAATTTGGAGCCGTTCAAAAACTCCCAAATATATTCAGGAAAGCTGATAAAACTAATGATATTTATGGAGCAGATAGATGCGCATTTAACAAATTGTTAATGAGTTACGTTATAAGAAAACCAGCCACAAAACAACGATATCAATAAGAAAGTAAAAAATCTAACAACCAAACTAAACATTGATGATAGGATAGAACGACTTAATCCACGGAGGCTATTAATGGCAGTGACCCTGAAATATTGCTAATTTTAACCATAATTCTTGTTGTAGACTGATGGTTTAAACTTATTATGACAAATGCACTAACATACAGTTTGACATCGTCAAAAGTTATCCGTCAATGTCAAAAGACGATCTATTCCAGGCTCTAGAGTTCGGTAAGCTATACACCACACTCACCAATTCCATATGGAGATTACCATGAACGCTAAAATATCGTTACGTCTTCTCTAAAACTTCTATTGCATGATTAAAAACAACACTGGTGGTGAAGAGCTACGACAAAGCAGAAATTCAATTGTCCTGTCCATCGTATACAGGCCAAGCAGCAATATAAAGGAAGCCAATATAGGATTGTACAGGGATGAAAGTTTAGTGGTAGTTCATAACAAAACTGGACATGATCTGGATACCATTCGGAAACAAATTAATTGAGATAATTACACAACCTGAAGATTAGACAATCTCAAAACTATCAGTTATTTGAATATTAACATGAGACTTCACACACATAAATAGGGCCAGTTTCGTAAACCAAAGAGACCACCAGCATCAATTATCAAATAAGTCATAAGCAACGTCAATAAGCGCGTCTTTTGTCATCCTTCGGGTGCAGTAACATTCTACAAGGCTGCACTGTACTACAACGTTGCACTAGCGATATTAAACTTCGATGAGGGCGTCAATTATATTGAACCTACCCCATTTACATGTAAAAGTCGTAAAAGATATTGTCTTTCGATCAATTATATAGCAAGAACGTGACAATATATATCACTGGACGCTTCTTCACACTAATGACTTATATTTCTCTCGTTCACACAGATTTCTCAAAATATTTCATCTCAAAATATTTAACAGTTTCACTTATTGTTTTCTCCTAAACATAGGTTTACAAATCTTTAATCTCAATAAAATCATTAATCTAGAATTTTGCAACTGTAGATCCTTCGGAAAGCTTCCTTTAGACTCTAAATACCTGAAGAAGTAGCTGATGTATAGAAGCGGCATCCCGGTTCAGATGGTACATAAAGAACAAATGTGGCTCGCAGGAAAAACATTAAAGGAAAGATACACACAGCCTGTGGCTTGTCTCAAGCAAAGTAATGCTACGAGGGGCGTTCAATAAGTAATGGCCCTGACCCACTTCCCATAGCAGTAGAGCAATGAAATTTGGCACAGTTATTAGTCTTTTTCTACATAAAAACCACCCAGAGTTACGCATTTCTCCCATCGTTTGATGCAGCTCTGGAGACCGTTTTTGTAGAAGACCCCAGCTTGGTCCTCCAACCACGACGTGACTTCAGAAATCAAGGCTGCATCATCTGGGAAACGCTTTCCTTTCAAAAGCAACTTCATAGCTGGGAAGAGGTGAAAATCAGAGGGTGCAAGGTCAGGAGCGTAGGGGGATGGGGGGAGGAGTTCATAACCACATGCCTGTGCTTCTGATCTGGTGACACGCGAGTTGTGGAACGGAGCGTTGTCCTGCAGCAGGAGGATGCCTTTGTTGATCTTGCCCCGCCTCTTGATTTTGATAGCTTCTCTTAATTTCCTCAGAAGTGAAGCATAATAGGCTCCTGTAATTGTGGTACCCTTTGCCAGGAAATCTGTCATCACTACTCCGTCCTGGTCCCAGAAGACTGTGAGCATGACCTTACCAGCGGAGGGCTGCACCCTTGCCTTCTTTGGAGGAGGGGAGTCACGGTGCTTCCACTGCATTGACTGGGCTTTGGTCTCTGAATCATCGTGATGGACCCAGGTTTCATCCTGTGTAATCAGACTTTTGAAAAATTTTGACTCATCTTGGCACATCTCCAAATTCATCTTCGAGCACTCGACGCGTTCTTGCTTCTGGAAAGGTGTGAGCAACCTGGGAATCCATTTGGCAGACACCTTTTGCATGTGCAGATGGTCATGAATGATAGTTTCCACAGACCCGGTATTAATCTTGACCTCATGGGCTATTTGGCGAATAATTATGCGTCGATCTTCCAAAATGGCAGCCTCAACTTGACGGACAGATGCCTCATCAATGGCAGAAGGGGGCGACCAGGTCTGGGAGCTGTTTCCACAGAGTTCCGACCATGTTTGAATTCACTATGCCAAGGTTTTACAAGGTCATATGATGGGGCATCATCACCATAAGTTACTTTCATTTCATCAAAAGTCTTCCGTGGTGTGCGTCCTTTCAAATACAAAAACCGGATCACTGCTCGCCACTCAACAGGCTCCATTTCACACTTGACTCAGTTCAAACACCTGTAAATCAGAAACCACAATTATTTCAGAGCTGTAATTTGCCACTTAATTTATAGAGATATAAATAATTGCACATGCAAAATTTCAGCTAGATCAAACAACTGCAAGTAGGTCAGAGGCATTACTTATTGAACGTCCCTCGTACGTCACTTTCGAATTTTGCATGATTTTTAAAAGATCGCAGAGTGACAAATCCATCCATAAACTTGCGTGTCATCACGAGAGAGCAGATATGAATTCAGTTTAGCAGAGAAGTTAAAAATTCCGTCAGTACATTTAACACAAATGAAGAAACGTTTCCTCCTTATTTATATATACAACAATTTAAACTACAAAACTTCAAACATTCCAATCCCAACCGTAAAACAAACCCAACCCGGCTAACCAGATCTTTCCAACACACTATGCCTTTTCCCCTTTCCAAGCCATCTTCCATCTTAACACTTAAGAACACAACAACACCATCATATCATTCACCACTTTAACCATTCAGTCTCCTCCAATTCCCACCATGAAAACAGAAAAACTGTAGAAGATAATTATTATTAAACAAAACAAGTAGGATGTTATAACAATTTGTTTCACCGCAATTTAAATATACAAACACCAAATGAAGTCCCAACATAAACCTGTCTAAGTTCATTTCAGCCATATTATTTATATATCAAAGCTACCATCGTAACTTTCTAATACTAATTTTTAATTTAACATGATTTATCAGTTGTATTCTTTGATAGCTACGGAATCTCAACAATAACTCATTTGCATAATACCACCACAGGTAACTTGCAACTAATGTAGCAAGCAATCGCTCTCAATGAAATAAATAAAAAAGACACAACATTGATCTTACCAACTACTTCCTACGAAAATGTATATCAAACATCTTGTTTTTCTCGGAGACACAAATATCCCCAGTCCAGGGGAGATTTGCATATCTAGTCAAAATTTCAAATCTAGTCAAAATTTCTAGCACCTTCCCAGGAAGATATGTGTTTTGGTGAATTCCTCAATCAGCTTTCTCCCGCAAGATGGCTCAGTAAGAAGTAGCATAGTTGAAGCCACTACTTTGCTCCCGCTAGATATACATCTCCCTCTCTCTCTCTCTCTCTCTCTCTCTCTCTCTCTCTCTCCCTCTCTCCCTCTCTCTCTCTCTATCTATCTATCTATCTACTTATCTACTTACCTATCTATCTATCTATCTATCTATCTATCTATCTATCTATCTATCTATCTATCTATCTATCATTCTGAATGTCCATCAATTTGTTTGTCTGTCTATCAGTATGTATGTATCCATGTACGTATATACATATTCACAATATTCATATTCAAATAATTAACTAGCTAGCAGGTTGTCTATCCGTTTGTCTGTCTGTCTATCTCTGTCAGTATGTATGTATGTGTGTATCTCTGAGTGTACGTATGTGCCTATACACTATATGTATATTCGTCCACTGAAATTGTCCACATAAGACTCAATGGGGGGGGGGGGTCGAGAAAATTAAATTACTTTTACTGCCATAGTCAAGGATAAAGATTCGATAGACATCTGTACAAACCGTGCTTGCGATACAGTCTCTCGTCTTCATATTCATCTTTATATTAAACCATAGATTCATGTAGGCACAAACCTTTATATCTCCTGAGCGCCTGCTCACGCTGTCCTGATGTAGAGCTGAGAGACATGGAAAATAAGAAGGATGAACTAATGAACAAGTATTTGGATGAACAAGTATTTGACCACTTTCACTTTCACTATTTCGTTTCGTTCCAGTCATTGGACTGCAGCCATCCTCGATTTCCATCAGAAAAATTTTTTTACTGGAATGAATCAACCCCAGTACTTGATTTTTTAAAGCCTGGCACTTATTCTATCGGTATCTATTGCCGAAACGCTAAGTTACGAGGACGTTAGCACACCAACACTGGTTGTCAAGCAGGGGTGGGTGACAAAGGAACACACGCACACACACTCACACATATATACGACAGGCTTCTTTCAGTTTCCATCTACCAAGTCCGTTCGCAAGGCTTTGGTCGGCCCGAGGCTATAGTAGAAGATACTTGCCCGAGGTACCACGCAGTTTGAACCCGGAACCATATGGCTCAGAAACAAACTTCTTATCACACAGTGATCACATTTTGGATTTTGTGTCAGATCCAAAATTTGTAGTTTTTCTTGAATTGATTCCCTTCAACAGAACCCTGTTGCCCCCAGAATGTACTCATCCGCAATGTGGTCGTACCGAAACTTTTTCCAGGATGGTGCTAACAGTGAGATAAACAGCTGAAAATGTGGATTAAGATAATTCGATCGGATCATGAATCGGTATCTAGTTCTGTGTATGGTGCGCCGTTCGAATCGAGGCTATTTAACGATCGCTGTGTTGGACATCAGTGATTGGATTCGGCCCGACTCATCTTTTGTGGACGTCGACACAAGTACGGGACTCATATTAAAACCCGCACGCATACGCGAGCTCGCATGCGCACCCACCTGCATGCACGCACATACACGTGTACGCACGCGCACACATAAAATGCATTCGCAAAAATATGCACTTATAAACATACACACCTTTACAAGTTCAAGCACGTTGTCCCTCACATACACATAACTATACCCAGACAGCATATAGATATACACTCGTATGCTTAAAGATATACACTCATACATACAAGCGTCAGCTGGAAGGGACTTTAGCTGTCAATAGTATTGGTGTAAAACGACATATCAGTGTGTGTTTCTGTGTCTGTGTGTTTGTATGTGTGTGCATGTGCATGTGCGTGTGTGTGTGTGCATGTGTGTTTGTGTGTGTTTGTGTGTGTGTATTTGTGTGCGCGCGCGCCATATTTGGTCACATTTCTATGATCTGTACGTAACTTCTACTGGTCTCCAAGGCACAATGCAGTCTACACTTGAACTTGTCATGTATGGAATATCTTTAAAATATTAATTGCAAAATGGTGGGAAATAAATTGGAATCTTTTCTTTCAGGCGATATATAGGGCACTTTCATGAAACAGGTGGCCGGAATCCACCTAATGATGTTTATCTGGGCGAGATTACACAGGGTGTATAGGTAGTATATATGGCAGTTGGGGGAGTTAAAGGTTTCCATTTTCAATATGCTAGAGGTTAAACAAGATATCTTTATTTTCCCGCTTTCTTTCGTTCTTTCTTCTTTCCTCTGTTGTTTCTTATTTTTGTTATTTATACGTGTGTACATTAGTTATTTATGTGTCATTCTTATTTACAAGCAAGTAAGAAATCTTTCTGACACACAATCAACCATATATATATATATATTATATATATATATATATATATATATATATATATATATATATATATATTATATATATATATATATATATATATATATATATATATAATATATATATATATATATACATATATATATATATTATATATATATATATATATATATATATTATATATATATATATATATAATATATATACATATATATACATATACATATACATACACACATACATACATACATACATACATACTTACATACATACACATACATACATACATACACATACATACATACACATACATACATACACATACATACATACATATATATATATATAATATATATATATATATATATATATATATATATATATATGTATATGTATGTATCTATGTATATGTATATATATATATATATGTACGTATGTATACATACACAGACTCACGCAGACATGTACATAAATATACAATTGTCTTAATAGTATATTAGATACTTGAGCATACATATATACATAAAATGATATATGTGTGTGTGTGAGTATGCCTATATATGTGAGTATGTATGAGTATACATGTGTGTATATATGTAAATGCATTAAATAGAAGAAAATGGCATATTCTTTTGGGCTGTTTTGGGGCATATACTTACAGTTCTGCCATTAGCCTACTAAATACCTTCAGCCAGACTAATATAGCTTCAAAATCTTGTTCAAATGAAAGACATTTCGTATATAGGCATTTATTTGTACGTCGGTAGTCATAGGAAAAGAAATGTTGGATCTTACTCATCTAGTTTATAAAAGTCTGTGTAATTCTCCTGATATGTTTGCCGCATTGCTCGAAGTTGCTTCTCAATACGATAACCTTGCTGATCACTTAACGCCTTCAATCCCCGTTAATAAGATAAGTATGGCAAGCTAACGATACTTATCTTGTTTGCTTGAAGTTTGATCTTTGGTTCGCTTTATGTACTCACACAAAAACGTAGAACAATGTCGTATAATTTTATTCTTAAGACAAACGATACTTTTTCTTTGTCTTTGGAATGGAGGTAAAGGCACGGCGGGGGAGGGGGTTGACTAAAACGCACACAGACACATACACGCACACTTTTGGATGCACATTTATGAACAACACAGCGTGAATCAGAAGAATCTTATAATGATACTGCTTGTTTCTCCGTTACTTAGCCCGTCCATAACACTTTCACCTAATTGGTTGAAGAGGAGGGGGAGAGAGAGGTGGTGGTAAGTGAAATGTGCAATTTTTTAAATAAGTATTTTTTCGTTACTTAGACCGTCTGCAACGCTTTCATGTGATTGGTTGAAGGGAAAGGCGAAGAGCGAGAGCAAAAGAGGGAGAAGGAAGAGAGAGAAAAAGGGGGTAAGGCAAAGAGTGAGAGAGAAAGAGGGAGAGTGTTGTGTATTAAGTCTATAAAATTATGCATAAAGTTTATAAAGTGTATATATAAAGTGCAATGAATAATCATGGTATTTCAATTTCGTTCACTTTTCAAAGACTAGCAGATGAGCAACTATCTTTCCATACGAACGCAACGCAGGCTACGCTTTGAGGACTTTTGGATCAAGTTTTCATTAAATAACCCAATAAGTTTACCATTAGTTCCATAAAATATTCAAGTGTCTCGCTAGCTGAAATAAATTTAAGTAACCGAATGCTTGGCTATAAATGAAATATATGAATGTAAAGAGATTTCTTCTATATTTTTATGTGCAGAAAAAAGAGTGTAGTGTATGCGTTTGGCTCTGCAGTCGGACCATCTTATGGTTTGTTCACAGCTCCTAAGAGACGTACCCAGTTTCTTTCTCTAATCATCTGTTATAAAATATAGTCATAAAATAGGTTATCACCACAGTGGATCACTTAATTTGCATATTTGTGCTTTTGACTGGTTGGCATTAATTAAACAATAAGTACATTTATCATGCACAGCACCGTGAAAATCAGAAGGATCAAAATATACTTAAATATTGGAAATCCCGACAATGGGAGAAATATAAACATATAAACATTAATTCTGTCTTTTTTGTGCGAGTATCCTGATGGACCGTTTCATTGCCAGTTTCCTGAGACAACTCACTTACTTTATTGAATCAGCATCATAGAGTATCCACTTGCCATATACATCTATAAATTAGACTACATTACGGACGTTAGTTGATTAGGTATTTCGCCATCTTCTTTCGCAAGACGAGAAAGGTACATACATAAATGCACACAACTCATTATTACTTTTGTCAGAAAGTTTGGTTGTACTGACCTATTCAATATATTTACTTATAATCCAAAATGGACTGAAATAGAGGCTGGATTATTCCAAGGCCATCAAACTCAGCATAATGTTGTCGCAAGGAACACTGTTATTGAAAGGATTGATGTTCGGAAATTGTTAGTGTTTCATGTGTTTTATGAAATACTGGAAACGTGGCTAATTCCATTCTCACCTATTGCCTAGGCTGGAAGAAAAGATTCGTGGAGCTAAAATTGATGATATTCTATCAGCTATTTATCAAATAATCTTTTCTTGGTAACGACTTCGACTGTGCTCTCCATCAGATTTTGAAGAGGTGTATGGTTTATGAGCCTTGAGAAATTTGAAACTGATAATCTCTTAACATAAAAAGTAATAAAAAAAGGTTACAATAGACAACCAATGAGCAAAAGGAGGAAATCAGGAAAAGGAGGATTCACTTACACAATCAAGCGAAGACGAAATCGGCAATAAGTGAAAGTATCAATTTGTTGCCAATTCAAAAGATCTTTAAAGCATACATCAATGTTCATCATCATCATCCAGTGTTTTAAATCCGGGCTCTGTCCCCATTAACGGGGGTGGACGGATCTACCTCAATGCCATAGCAATCGAGGTAGGCAGGTGCAGCCCACCTCAAACTTTGGGCTGGCTGCTGCCCATTTTCCGTTGCTATCATGAGGCTTTTTTGGAGCTGGATTTTCTACTGGGAGCAATACCCTTGCTTACCCCCAACCTCAGTTTCTAGACATGAGTGGTCCCGACACCAAGGCCTCTACCACGATTTTTAAGAAATGTGGTGGAAAACTAGCTCATGAAGGCAGGGACGCTACTCCCTGAGACCCCTTTCGGAGCCCCCTTAACCAATTTAATGCTGAAATTTACGATTAAGTCAAATCGATTAGGTAGTTTCGCAAATATGTGAACAAAAGGAAATAATAAAACCGTTTTTCTTTTCTTTCAGTCTGAGAGTCGAACTCAAACTGTCATTATGAAATTAGATTTATATGACAGTCATTTCCGAAGGAGTGGAGAGGAAGATTGTTTTGAAATCCCATCCACGAATATTATCGATCTAATGAACACTTAAGTTCAAGTTGATCCTTTCAACTATGTTAAACAGATGAATTTGCCACAGTTTTTCTATATTGTAATCTAATAACGGATTATCAAGAGCAAAGAAAATGCTTCGAAAGATGCGAGAAAAGTATGCCTTTCTCTGGTGTTCGGATAAAGAAAGCCTTCGAACGCTTTTACACGATCCACTGAAGTAATGCTGAATGATTTTATATGCCCCCATTGCTGTACCATTTTATTCCAATCTCTGTAAAAAGTAAATAGACCCCGGTTCAGCACTTTCGGAGAAACACAACTACACCTCAGGTGTCTGGAATGAGACATTAGAAGACACCAGTATCTCACAGAACTTATCCAAATTTTGCCATTTGTTTGCCATTCTCATCTTCCCATCTACGCCATCTAATCCAGTGCATCTGTAGAGGTACAAAATATCTATGAAAGAAAACATCTTACATCAGACAAGGGCTAAAACCCTTAATAGAACTGCCTATAAAGCATTACACCAATTATTCCAAAGAAACCCAATTTTTTTAGATGCTTTCAGTGCAACTAACAAAAAAAATTATTACCAACTAATCTTAGCCAAGTCAGAAGGCAATAAAAATATCGCCCTATCATCTTTAAGCTTTCTTTAGATCTAAAAGCCTCGGTTGTACCGGTCTACATAACAGCTGTTATTCAAGCATGGTAGTTGTCTTCAAAGCTCATCAACTGATTGTGAGGTGAATGTACCATGGGCCACGAGCTTGGACACGAACCACTGGCTGGGATACTGAGAAGCATTATAAAAAGCAGAATAACATTGCTTACAGTAATTTCCGCCAAATTTAGTCTGTGGTTTCTAAGTGTACACGAGAAGATAAAGTCTGTCAACTAATATAAGTCGTATTTCGCAAAAACAGAATAAGCCAATTTATTGGTTCATAAATATCAATGGCCAAATATTTACCAGCTGAGTAGCGGACTAATACAAATGAAAGCTCGGTGTAGAAATAAAGCTCGTGATGTGAATAAGATGTTAGTAGGAAGGTAAATGATTCCATGTACCCCAATGACAAAAAATAGGGAGTCAAATTAAGGGTTTTAACCCTTGTCTAATGTAAGATGTTTTCTTTTGACAGGTTTTGACAAGAGTGAGAGTGTTTACATCTCAAGAATTCATTTGATTCTAAAGATACGCCCGTTGAATTTAAACGACTGTGTTTCTAGCACTTTTTTCGTTTCCAATGAGCTGCTGGAATCAAAATGGAATCACATGTGATAATCACAGCAAAGTGGATGAAAGCATTGGTACTGGGCTCAACGATTGTACAATGGAGTAAGAGTTACTTGAGAGCGAGTGGACCGTCATCATGTGAAATGATTGTGTAGGGATTTAATACTTGGAGTAAAGAGGTGGATAGAAGAGCTTGGTGGGAAGGGGAGGGAGCTGAAGGGGCGAAGAGCGTGATTAGTATCTTGAATGTGGTGGTGAAGGACAGTAACTAGGAGATGGAGAATGTATAAAGGTATTTGGAAATGAGTGGGTTGGAGCAATTGCAAGTGAATTCGATGGAGTGGTCAGGGCTGTAAGATTTATGAATGTTGGCGGGATGGCTGGGTGAGAGAGGTCTGGTGATAAGGTTGGTAACTTTGGAAAGGAGGAAAGACGAGGTGATGAGAGATTTTAATGTGACGGACACCAGACGTTAGTAGGTAGGAATGAGGTCAGATGGTAGAAAAGCTAAGATAATACAATCGGTTTTAATGCTTCCTTTTCATAGAGGTTGGTCCTCCATACAACCACCGTACTACCTTTGTTAGCCGGTTTGATCACAATATCATCTTGGTGCTGGTGTTGGCTAAGTGCAGAGAGTTAATCTCGTGTGATATTGAGGAGGCAAGATCGTTCACGGCTCACCAAGAGACGGTAAGGAATATAATAGAATCCAGCGTTGCGAATTAGCTTAGTGTTGACGTCTAGAGAGTTAGTTGATGACTAAGTTCAGTAAAATCATCAGAACGATGCGACTCAGGCGAATTAGCCATGTTTGAAAGCATTAAGTTTTGTTTCTTATAAGATTGTTCAATTTCTGTTAGCGTCTGAAATTCGTCAGCACAAGAGAGAAGGGAGACCCTAAGGGAGATTACGGGAATACACACTCAATACTGGGTGGTTTCTGGTTATCTTAAGTAAAACAGATGCAAACTAATGAATATAATTGTTCTGATGTAATATATTCTTTTATTCTTTTATACTTTTATATGGTTCAGCCTTGAGAGTGCGGCCATGCTGGGACACTACCCGTGACATTATATGATCATATAATTTTCTCATTATTTCTGTGGCTGTTTATGAGAGTTCAGAAGTTAAGATAACTTAAAAATCACACGACCTCACAATCGGAGCTAGTGAATACTTCATATATACATGTATATATCTATCTGTGTGTGTTGTATGTATGTATATATATTTAAATGTATGTATGTATATATACACACGCGTGCACGCACACACACACATGTAAGCTCGAAACGTAAAATACTTTTCCATTCTTCCTGAGCGTTAATCTGCTTGTTGTTCCTACACCTGTCTTCGTCTTTTGTTTTCTGTAAATTTGAATTATATATAATGGACTCTCCCGTCGTTCAACGGCGTATGAGAGATCGGCAATTTCTTGCCGAACAACCACACAGAAGATTTGTTTATGGTGATCAGATGTTTGTGTACACATAAGCTCAGTCCTTCTATCAAATCGACATTACCTATACAGGTGCACCATATGCCACACGTCAGATGCGGAAATGATCGCAGAGCAACGTGAAATGAAGTGCTTTGCTCAAGGACACAACGCAACGCCCGGTCTAGGAACCGGAATCGAACCCACGATCATGCAATCTTGAGTGCAACACCCTAACTACTAAGTCATGCACCTTCACAACTATATATATATATATAAAATCCATATTTTGATTGCTTTTTCTTTTGTCTTGCTCGATTACGTTTTGGGGTTGTTTTGCTAAATTTTTCTTGAGAACATCTCTTAGTGGTAAGACCATAGCGAATCTATTTCTAGTATAAGGGTGTCCACATAGTGGTTTCCTTCTAATATGTATGATAGATAGATATGAAGGATCTACCAAGTTTTGGTTGATCCTTGCTAGTTTGGACTCAAAGCATATAGATAGATAGATAGATAGATAGATAGATAGATAGATTGATATACAGATAGATAAATAGATAGATAATTAGATAGATAGATAGATAGATAGATAGATAGATAGATAGATAGATAGATAGATAGATAGATAGATAGATATACACTGCAAATCGTTTCTCGAGGTGTAATGCGAGTTAACCAATCTCTTTGATTTTCACATCTATCACATCAATCACTGCTCTCGATCCCTACAATTTACAGCTCTATTCCCTTTTATTTTTAGAAGGTAAAGTAATTTTTGTGACAGGTGGAGAAATGAACTACTTATGTGTGCGTATGTGTAAAATAAGGAAAGAGACTAAAAGAATGTTAGAAAATTTCATATATGCATACATACATACATACATACATACATACATACATACATACATACATACATATATATAAATTTTAAATAATAAGGGTGAAAATTTGAATATTAATTTGATTAATATTAAGTTAACACCAGTGGTCTAGCATACTTAAAAATCTGAAGTTTCAGAAGAAATTATTTTACATACATTATATTACATCCCTTTTATATGTATGTAATATATATATATATATATATATATATAATATATATATATATATATATATAAGAGAGAGAGAGAGAGAGAGAGAGTGAGAATGAGGGAGAGTGAGAGTGAGACAGAGTGAGAGAAAAAAGGCGATGTTAAATTGTGAAAGTAGTGCATATTAGCTACACATCATGATTAAGAAAATAAAGGGTTGAAAAAGAAAGAGTAATAGTGAGAAGAGAAATGATTTAAGACAATTAAGGGACAAAGGGAACTACGAAATGAAGGAAAAAATTAGTAAAACAGTAAAAAAGAAATGAGAGGGAGAAAGTTGTTTTCTTATGAAAATATTTATGCGGTGTTTTTGTGACTAAGGAAGCGGTTGATCTTCCCCTTTTCTATTAAATAATTGGGAACCACTGTGATACTGGCTCCCAGCCAAGTATTTTTTTTTATGTTGAGGAACAGATGATAGTCAAATGGGGCCAAATCAGGAGAAGATGGTGGCTGTTTAACCATTTCAAAGCCATCGTTACACGCACCGTAGCCATTGAAAGCAACGGCATGTGTGCTGGAGCATTGTCCTGATAAAACAAGTTCCCTTTCCTATTTTAAAGATAGTAAATAAATACAGTGCCTTTTGAACCCCCAAAACTGACGTCATCACCTTCCTTGCAAATGAAACGACCTTGGCTCTCTTTGGTGTAGGTGAAGTGGGGGTGCTTCCACTCTATGGATTGCCTCTTTGTCTCTGGCTCAAAGTGAAGCCAACACTCATCCTGGCCTAGGAATCTTTCAAGGAAACCAGCTGACTCTGCCTCAAACAATGTCAAATTTTGCCGTGATGTGATCAGCCTGGTGCGCTTTTGATCAGGTGTCAGAAGATTTGGCACCCACCGAGCAGAAAGCTTCGTGATGCCAAGTTCATTGTGCAGAAATGTCTCACGGGATATGCTAAGCATATCTCTGCTAGAGATATAAAGGGTGCAGAGCTTTACTGTTTAGCATACGTTACTACTTTATCTCTTCTTGATATTTTATAACTAGCTATTGTGTTTGTTGCAAATCAGTGACCGATGGTCACTTTGTTTACAATATAACGCTGGCAAAACGGATCTTAGCTATCACAGGTGCGCGCGGCTGGTGTGAGCCAAATAGCTTGAAACTGGCCGGTGCCGCGATCCTGCCAGCTGGTGGGGTTAGTAGGGGTTCGCTCCCCCTTCTAGCGATATATTGTATATAAAGGGTACAGAGCTTGCACCGAAAACCAGCTGGTGGAGATATAAGTATATATATATACTTATATGTATATACACATATGTATGCATAGAGAGAGAGGCAGACAGAGATGGAGAGAGAGAAAGAGAGAGAAAGAGGAAGAGAGATTCATACATATATTATTGTACATAGGGATATGTAGTTATATTCCTATAACTGTATATTTACATATACGTCCCTGTATGCACACTTACATATATATACACATATGTGTGTATATGTACACCTATGGCTATGTATTTTTATAGTATGATGGATGATTTAATGTCACACAGTAAGACGTAATTTCATTTCTATTTTGAATTGTGTAATTAAGTCCAACACTTGTCGCAGACATCAGCCACATGACGTTTCATGCGGAATCCCATTGAGTTGGTTTTATAGCAGAAGACATTTCACCATATCTGACACAGATTTAGAGTTAACACACACCTATATATAACTACAAACATACTTCTTCAAAAATTAGCATTCTTGCAATCATATACGGACGCCCAAATTGTTCATTGATATATATATATGTGTGTGTGTGTGTGTGTGTGTGTGTGTGTGTTGTGTGTGTGTGTGTAGCATACATATTTACATCTGAGTGCGGACGCATATTTCTATATTTATCTAAATACACATGCACACATTTATATAAAACTTCCTCTCGCCAATGAATGAGATTTTTGTATATGCGATGGAGCAGTGTAGAGTCAGAGAAAAACTCCCACTGGCTTGGGACTACAACCTGGTTTCAATTCACAGTAGAGAAAGTTTCACCCCCAATTGCGACATTAAGTAGGAACCTACTGAAATGAAAGTCTCAGTTTGCCATTTCCTAAAATGCGTTGCACTTTGTGTCTTGTTGAAAGAAAATGATGATTCATTAAAAAAATACAAAATCAACTTTTGTTCTTTTTTGTTTCTTAGCCTACGCAATTAATGCGTATGTGTGTGTACGCATAAAACAATATAGTCATTACAAACCAAATGACACTATGTACACATGCATTTATGTAATTGCGTGCATATGTCCGCATATATATGCGCGTATGTGCATGCATACATATAGATACATACACACATATGTACATACATACATACATACATACATACGTACATGGATTATAAATTTACATTTATAACATTAATAACTGGAGCTCATAATTTTGTAAGTAAATGCCTAACTGTCAATCTGGATAAGCCTGGATTTTCAGAAAAA
Organism: Octopus sinensis; assembly: GCF_006345805.1. Taxonomy (NCBI): domain Eukaryota; kingdom Metazoa; phylum Mollusca; class Cephalopoda; order Octopoda; family Octopodidae; genus Octopus; species Octopus sinensis. Next base: position 29,284,994 of record NC_043012.1, read on the forward strand.
GAAAACAGCCACCTGACTTGCACATTATTAATACAATCTGCGAGCGGGACAGTAAAACTATGCAAGACTTTTCTCGGGTTTAAAATCTGACGCTGTTTTCGTTATCGGTATTCCAGCGATGGCGAATTGTATTTTTGTTAGAAACCAGCTCCTTCTTCAAAAGAAGAGTTTAAATAATTAAAAAAGGAAAAGGACATACATACACACACACAAACATGTGTGTGTGTGCGTGTGTGTGTGATGTTTCTCTTAGTGCTACTGGCAACATGTAATCCAGTAGAAGCTGTCGCATGGTTCGGCCGTCGGTGATTAAATAGGCAACACTACCAAGCCTGCTTGCTACGGTGGTTGGTTTTCGTTCGACACTCTGCAGGACGAATACGAAAAGCTATCAAGGTGTGGATGAACTCATTAGAGCCAAGGCAATTCAACAGTTGTTTAGACATCTTTCTAAAAGGAAAACAACTTCGTTTACCTCCAGAGATGCAGGCTAGTTAATCATTTGGGACAAATGTATACGTTTAGCGAGTGGGATTCGTCATGTGCAAACCCATTTTTCATTTTAAAATACTTCAAATTCATTTCGCCCATAAGCTTTATACTTATTTTATCGAACTTAAAACCGAGTATGCAATGTCGCCAATAATAGGATAGGAAACCAGAACATAGATATCTGACACGAAATAGTCTCAATGTTTCTTTCCTTTACAGTTTCAGCAAATACACCGATTTGTATTTAAAGTTACAAAAAAATTGTCTTTTGCGTTTGTTGGTTCTTTTCTTCTTCAATAAGACAAACAGTGGTGCTGTTTATAAAAGATGATGACGCCGGCGAAATTGACGACGTACACGAATAAGACGATTGGAGATAAGTATGTATATTGTAAGAACGGGTGATATATTTAACTTAACATGTCACAGTAAATAAAGATCACTTTTAATATAGAAATGTTAAGCATAAAGTATTGTTTGTCAAAGGAAAACATTTCTGAAGGTTAGATACGAAGATTTATGACTTATCACCTATTTTTGACATAGGGAAAAAAGAACAGTCATCAATCATAATTTAAATGTTATGATGTCGCAAATATACAAAGCGAAACACAATGAAATTATCTTTAAGGAATTATATAGTTTATTTATACGGAGGTGAATACAGTTTTCTAGAAACGATACCATCTTGTGTATGTATGTGTGTGTCTACATGTGTGTGTGTGTGTATGTCTACATGTGTGTGTGCGTGCGTGTGCGCGCGCGTTGTGTTATACGCACACACAGACACACACACATAAGAAACAAACAATTGAAATATTTTGTTCTCAGGGTCAAAAATGTGTTTCGACCATTTTTGGCTTCCCAAGAAAAAAACATTGAAATCGCTCTTTCATCCGTACACTGAAACATGTAAATAATGCCTAAGGTACCCAGTACATTACCAGACACCGAGTACTAAACTGGACGAGGTCTTTTCCATTTGTTAACTGAGAACCGCCTTTTGGTTAAGAAGAAAACGTTTTTAAATTGCTAAAATTTATCCAATCCGTAAGTATGAAATTGTTGGTCATACTGTACAGAGTACGTAAACTGAAGTCGCTGTATCTCGGAGGATGCCTCTCTCTCAGTTTCTATTCTCGCAAATTTTATGCATAACGCTTCTAAAGTTATCTTGCATTCCTTTTTCTCATTATTAGAGCAATTACAGCCACAGTATATGGTACAAGATTGATTTCTCTCGAGATTTGCAGTCTATCTTTGATGGTGGTGAAAATGAAACACAGTTGTTGTATGATGATATTTGTTTTCACTCGAATTTTAATTATTCAAAATCAATCCAATTGATTTAAACATTTTGAATGATAATTCCTCGTCGAATTTTGAATCGGAGAAAGATATATTAGCCTTTATTCTGAATAATTTAGATTGTGTTACCTACTGTGTATTGATGACAAAAATGGTTGAAGAAGGTTGCGGTATGTCATAGTATTAGACCTACTGGAGACTCTTCAATTAAATAATGCGTGTATTTAATCAGTGTGGTAACATCTAATGTACAGGATACCTATTAGTAGCAGTATCGACTGACATGTCCATAGCGCAGTCTAACCATTCATTTAACCAGATGAACCCCACTTATGCCTCGCGTCCAAAGAGAGAAATATGAATTTTATCGCTATGTTTTCGTGGAAACATTACAAACATCTGCTTGATATTATAATAATATCTACAAACGTTGATTTATTTCCCAAGCATTAAGACTGTTCCGATATTTCTGAATTTGTTAATATTTAGGTTGTTCAGAGAATTACGTCAATAAAAACTCGCTTGTCAACTTCTATAAATTAGTGACCAGATCCATTAAACAGCTTAATTTGAAGGTTTTGAATTAAAAATGTTTAAACTCATAGATTAGCAGGAAAAAAAAAAGGGTGTAAGGGAGGGACCTTGTGTATCGTCCTCCATGAAATTATTTCTGAATGACATTGCCACCAAAAGAATAAAATAATCAAGATGTATCATTCTGAACCATGTCTAGACCACTAACAAAGAATCAGATTACAAACTTCGTCTCAATGTAGAAAAGATAACTTCAGATATCCGATAACAAATCATTAAAAGCTGTGAAAACATTTGCATCTAACAATCGGCGATACATTCTTCAAGTACAATGGAAACCAGCATGCAAGAATGCTTCACTATTTTTAAGAAGCAATTTTAATGCTTAATTTAAAGTCTACTGCTTTAAATATGACATTTCAGCCGGGCCCTGGTAACATATCCAGCGCTACAAGGTTCCTTTATAATAAGTAGTTAAAATATTCTGCTTGACCCTTTAGTTTCGCAACATTAAGTTTACATCGAAGAACAGTAAAATTCTTCTCAATCAAACATATGAAAAAGATTTTAACATTTTGAAAACTTGTTGATATTACTTGTTAATTTAAGGAAGAATTAAAGAATTAAATTGAATATATTTAGACGTAAGGCAACTGAAGGTGTTGAATGGAAGCACAACGAAAGAATATATCATGTAAGATGTCAGAGCAAATTCACTATCGACATTAATAAGAATATGCGTACATGTACCAACAAATGATCTATCACTTGGAAGAGAAAAAGCAATCCGCCAAAGTTCTAGATTAAGAGAATCGCTGAAAAAATGGTAAAATATAAGTGAAACAGATCGAAGTTTTTTTTATACATGCATGTATGTATGGACATAATCTTAAGCTTTCTTTACTCTCAACAAATTCGGAAGTTCTGCTTTGGGGTGTCGTTTCTGGTTCGCAGAAGTTTGTATGGAGGACAGTTTTCTAACTATCTCCATAACGCAGATGTACGCTGTGGAAAGAGAAGGTACAGATCAGCTAGTCACATTATTGCTGCAGGGGTGGTTGTTAGGAGTATGAGAATGCCTCACAGATTCCAACACCTTATTTGATCTCAAGATTTACTTCTTAAATGTTTACTAGAAACTCGAGCCAAAGTCAGGATTAGATGACACAATGAAGTGAGACAAATGAAACTCCTTAGTGGAAGTTCAGCATTGTAAGATCATTTCTAGAATAACAGGAAGAATTGAATTTTGTACGGCAAATCAACAACCCGGCTAGTTGTTCCAACTTTGAAGTATGGTTGGAAAGAGTGTTAAGAACCATATCAAGGATTGTTGCGCACAATACACGGACACATATGTGTAAAGGGAAAAGGATTATTTGTTCAAGGATATTGAATAAAGTTAATCCGTCTCTGTGGGAGTATCATCACCATTACAATTACACTATGTCATCATGTTCTTTCTATCACACACACACACACACACACAGACAATCACTTGGTGATCTCTGCTCTATATCTTGCTTTAAGCTAATGGGGGAGGTGCTTTATGAAATACTGACTGTAAGGATGGAAATGTTCTTAACAGTGAATGAACTCATAAACTCATCATTTAAGAAATCCGGTGTTCTAGGATTCTCAGACTACCTTGAGTTTCCTCAGAATATCAGAACTTCTATTCAACGTGCCAAGAATAGAAGAAAGGGACCTCAATTTATCTAGATTGATCCTGGCAAACGTATACGGATCAATTTCTCATGGGCTGATGCTCAAAGAATTAAATTATTATGACTATCATTATTATTATCATTATTATTATTATTATTATTATTATTATTATTATTATTATTATTATTATTATTATTATTATTATTATTCTATGTTTGACTTTTGCTTTATATTTGTACAAGTTGGCTCTAAGTCTCACCCAGAGACCTCCAGAGACAACAGGGTTGGAAGTTCATGTTGTTGTTATGCCTAGTGTGCCATATATTTTGGGGGTGGGGTGTTGTACTAATGAATGTCTAAAAAATAATTTTTTTTTTAAAACCGAAAATTATGTTTGTTTTAAACCTTGAGATTACATAGAAAGTATTTTGGGTAGGATATGAGCAGTTCCCATGAGCACTATCTTTTGAATTTCTGCCATTTTGGGTTTCCTGGTATCTGAGTTAGGTAGCTATCAGCCCCTTTTGCTATCATTCCCAGGGCACCTATGACAACAGATATTGTTTTAGTCTTCAGGTTCCACATTTTGCTGATTTCTATTTCAAGATCTTTATATTTGCTCAGTTTTTGGTAGGTCTTGACAGATACGTTTATATCGATTGGGACAGTCATATCAATGAGGAGGCATGTTCTTTGTTTGAAGTTTTTCAATATGATGTCTGGCCTATTTGCATCTATCTTTCTGTCAGTTTGAATGGTGAAGTTCCAGAGGAGTGAGATGTGGTCATTTTCAAGCACTGGGGGTGGTTTGTGTTCCCACCAGTTTTTTCATGTGGCAAATCCAGGTTTTTGCAGATTACCCAGTGAATATATTGTGCAGCTCTATCGTGCCTGTTGAGATACTCTGTAGGCGCTAGAAGACTGCACTTGGAGACCACATGGTCAATGGTTTCATTTTGTTGCTTGCATACACGACACGTTGGACTGCTTCTGATCTTTAATATGTTGGCCTGGTAGTTTCTTGTTGGTAGGCATTGATCTTGAGCTGCTATGATAAACCCTTCTGTTTCAGATTTTAAGCCAGAGGCCATTAGCCATTGATGGGTCAGGGCTTTGTCAACATCTGCATTATTTGCTCTCTTTGGGTATTTGCCATAGAGAGGTTTTTCTTGCCATTTATCATTGAGAATATCTAAGGCCGCAGATTTAGCACGGGTTTTCATGCGCTTAGCTTTTTCTGTGCCTGTTTCTTGTATGTCTATCTCTAATTCCGAAATTTGTTGTATTCGGAATTCACTTAGATATTCCTTTGCCTGTTTTGTTACTGAGTATGATGCTTTCTTGTTTTCATGTTTTGAGACAAGTTTATCA
>NC_043012.1:29295366-29297866 GCF_006345805.1 Octopus sinensis
TAAACAAAACAGTTTACAACGAAATAAAACAAATATTCCCTAACGATGTGGGATCGTTAGGGAAAAGTTTCTCTCAGAAACTTTACAAAAATATTATTGAAGCACCCGTGCAAAAGCACAAGGGAGCCACCCCCACCAACAACAGTAAGTAGAGCCTTTTTTCTCCTTTTTTTTCCCCTAACTTTTGAAACATGGCAAATCTTAGAATCGGTTGCTTGAATGTGAGAGGCCTCGGGTCACCTTGGAAACAGGGTCACCTGTTAAACGACCTGAGGTTTCATGATGTGGATGTAGCAGCCATCAGTGAAACCAGGCTCTCCGACCCGCAGGAACTCGCAGCCCTTTTCGGCGGATACGAGATATTTCTATCTCCGTGTCGGCCGGGAGCGGGCGGTGGTGGTACTGCGGTGTTGTTTCGGAAGGGCCTGGACCTGAAAATAAGGACAGTCTTCTTGGATCCGGAAGGTAAGTTGGTGGTCCTCGACGTCGACGGTAGTGACGGCGGTGCTTTCAGACTGCTGGCTGCCTACGCTCCGACAGGAGCAGGGCAGTCGGATTATTTCAAACGTCTGGAAGTTTTCCTGGGAACGTCACGCACTCTAGTACTAGTTGGGGATTGGAACGCTGTCTTAGACGAACGTTTCGATCGGGTGGGCAGGGGAGCGTCTGATAGGAGAGGGGGAGGGTGCAAGAGCCTCGCCAACCTACTCGGCCGCTTTCAGCTGTCCGACAGGTTTCGACTAGACAACCCGAATGTGCCAATGTGGACTTGGACAAACCGCATCGGGTCGTCTAGATCGTACTTAGATAGAGTGTTTTGTAGGCCAGCGGATAAGGACAGCGTAGGGTGTCCACAATTCCACCTAGTCGAATATACGGACCACAAATTAGTGATCTGTACGGTCGACTTAGATAGGCTACATAGACAGGGACCCGGCTACTGGAAGCTGAACGCGTCGTTAACGGCGTGCAAAGCTTACAGAGACCGGATTAGTTTACTAGTTAAGGGGCGCTCACGGGGGCAATCATCAACAACAACTGGTGGTTTGCCCTCAAGAGAGCAATTAGAGTAGAGTCGATTAGGTATAGTAAGACTCTAGCTATTGAACGTAGGAAGAGAGAGCGGGATTTAGTTAAGAAACTAGACGAGTCTCTTGACACTGGCATCGCGACCGACGTGTTGGCGGCAAGGTTGGCCCTCGACCAACACTTCGACGCCAAACACGAAGGCTGCGTTGTCAGAGCTAAGGCACGTTCGCTAAGCGGGGAGGGGACTAGAGCCGCTCGATGGGCCCGCGTGGCGGAGGCGAAGCGAGGCAACAGAGCAACCATTCGGTCTTTGGTGGACCAGAACGGGCGCGAGGTTACCCAACCGAAGCAGATGTGTACGGTGCTTCAGCGGCACTTTGCTCAACTGTTTGGACGAGCGGTGGAACGGACACCAACGGTGCAGACTTCGGTGTGTACCTGGACGGACTGCCGCAACTCTCGGACAGCGAGGCAGAGTGTGCGAAGGACCGATATCTGCCTGGGAAGTACAGGAAGCGATGAAGAGTTGCACGAGAGGTAGATCGCCGGGTTTGGATGGTCTGCCCTACGAGCTTTACTTTTCAATGCCAGACTTGTTTGCGGGCCTGTTGGCAAACGTCTACTGCAACTGGCAGCAAAACGGGAGAATTCTGCTTTTGTCTGTCGAGGGGTGGTGGCTTTGCTAAAGAAGGACCCAAACAAGGGGGACGTTATAGGGAATTTCCGGCCCATCACTCTGCTCAATGCAGAGTTGAAGATTTTGGCCAAGGTGCTAGCCAAGAGATTGGCGCTTGTCGTGGACAAGCTGGTCGGCGAGACGCAGACATGCGCCGTGCCGACCAGGTCGATACACGACAACCTCCATCTCATGCGCTACATCATAGAGAGGGTGGGTAACGACGCTGGCGCGGGGGGGCTTGATCAACTTGGATCAGAGTAAAGCCTTCGATAGGGTCGACCATCGGTACCTGGCAGCTGTCCTCAGGGCAGCCGGCTTCGGTCCAGTCTTCCGCGGGTGGATCGCTGCTTTATACAGCAACATCTGCTCAGTGATACGGTGTGAACGGTCACCTTTCGGAACCGTTCGACATCTCGCGTTCGGTCCGCCAAGGATGCCCTCTCTCCTCCCTCTTGTACATTTTGACTCTCGAGCCATTACTGCGCAAGTTGGAGGCTTTGAGGGGTATCCCGCGCGATCTAGGAGGCGAAAAACAGCGTGTCTGCTTATGCCGACGACGTCACCGTGTGGGTGGTGTCGAGCCACAGGCACATTGGCCTGATTGGCGAGACGCTAAACCAGTACGAAGCGGTGACAGGGGCAAAGATTAACGCGGAAAAGTCTGTGGGCTTGCAACTGGGCACCTGGAGAGGCAAGCCCATGCCGTCCAACAGCGTCGTAGGGTGCTGGACAGACGGACCCGTTAAACTGCTCGGGGTCTGGTTCGGTCCGGACCTCCAGGTGGATAAGAAC
>NC_043012.1:29305366-29332866 GCF_006345805.1 Octopus sinensis
CGATGATTTACTCTTTTTTTTAATTCTTTTGGCCAATGTTATATTTGATAAAATCATCAAAGTCTCAACTTTCAAGCATTAAAGATAATCGAGAAGTGTTCGAGCAAGACTCAGCCTGATCTAGCCACCAAGGGCGTAGCAAGTTCTTCGTTGTTTGGATTTTAGTGATTTAATTTGTATTTGACTTCTTTTTTGTACTTGTTATCGTTTTAGTTGCCGTTCTTCTTGTTTTTGTTTTTGTTGAAGAGTTTAAAGTCTTATGTGTAATTATAAGGAACAATTGCTTTATCTGGTAATTCGATAGGTTTTCCGTCTGTTTCTAAATTCTCACGGATTCGGAGAAAATACAAGCCAATACTTCTCTAGTTATTTTAGATATGTTGTCAAGAAACGATCAGAAACAACATACACACATACACACACATACACATGTGGACATACAAACATATATATGTATGTGCGTGCGTATATACACGCACACACGCACACACACATATATTTGTGCGCGTGTATGCATGCATGCCTGTATGTATGTATGTATGTATGTATGTATGTATGTATGTATGTATGTATACATGTATGTATATAGATATGTATATATACACACACACTCACACACACACGCAAACACACACACACACATGAATATAGAAATAGATATAGATACGCAGTTGTTTCAACAGTTTATTGGTTCCGAAACTCACCTTGTATATCGAAAACGTAAATCGTGAGAGGCATGTTTTTGGTGTTTTATGTTTAAAACAATCACAAACAATTCAGAGAATTATATCGTGAAATAGATATAATAAATACGATCATCGTACGTAGTTTCCTTGTATGTGCATACATACACTCTCATGCCAGAAAGAAAAATCGTGCGATCTGGCTCAAACTTCAATCACGTGACCGCAATAGTACCAACTATAAGCACGCATGCACAGAAGGCAGTATAATAGTAATTAAGATATGTTATGGCTAAAGTGCGGATAATTTTTGACTTCTCGTATATATATATATTGAGAATTATCAATTGAATTAGGTACTTAAGTTGAAGCACCAAGTCAGTCCGGTATTATCCGTACAACTCAAAATAAGGTGAATAAAATCAAAATATCCTTTAGCTTTAGATTTGGTAGCTGATAAAAAAAAGACTAATAAAGTGAACCACAATCATTTACAAGAAATGACCCTAACAAACTTCATACAGTTCTTAGAAGTGTAATATATTCTGAGTCACATAAGTAGCAACATGAACTTTCTACATCTTCTTGTTGTATTAGAGAATTTGAGTAAAATTATATCAATGTATCCAACTGATTAAAAACTTCTATTTATTTATGTAGCTGAGGATAGTCCTGCATTTAAATTTATGTAATGATTGCATTGATCAATTAAATGGAGCCGCTTGCAACGGTCGTACTACATCACCTATTGATATCCTGTTGCTTACACATACACACACACACACACACGACGTGCTTCCACACTGTTTCCGTCCACCAAATTCACTCGCAAAGTGTCTTTGTTGGGCTCAAGGCCTAATGAAGAGCTCTCCACAGAAACCAGCTTAAAAGCCGCCATATCGGGCGACTTTTAAGCTAGTATATATATATATATATTATATATATATATATATATATATAATATATATATATATATATATATATATGAGTATATGTATATATGAGTATATGTATATCTTATGCACGAACTGAAGTAAAAGTAAACGTTGCCGAAAGTCAATAAGTGGCGAGGGATAAAATTCAAAAACATTCTTTCTATGTTATTATGTAAATGGTTGTGAGTCTCTCTTGATGCACCGTTTCTCGGTTTCTAGAGAAGTTGTACTCGTATCGATTGGGGATGGAAGCCAGCTGGGTCTTTCCCGGAAGTGGTCAATAAAGTTTGACATGACCGTTAAGAACCCCATTCTGTTTACTACACATAAATAACACAAAGAGAATATATTTACGGTCAGTTTTCATGCAGAGTAAAGCTTGGTAAGGTTTAAAGTTATTTCAGTTGTTCTGAATTCAGTTCTTCTTCCATACATAAAATAGATACTGTTTAAATAATGACGGGCTGTCAAAGGAAGAAGTATATAAATTAGGTTAACCATCATAGCCCTAATTTAGTATTGCCTTATATAGCAGGCCATGTAATTTTTAACTGGAAAATGAAACTGCAAGCTATGTCTCCTCTGAAGAGCAGTCAACCAGCGATGAAACGATCCATTGAAAGGCTTCTCTCTCTTTCTTTCAATCAACCGTATAAAAAGAAAGTGCTTGCATTCTTATTTCACTGAGGCTTTGTAATATATATGCGTGTGTGTGTGTGTGTGTGTGTGTATGTATATATGTACATACATATATATACATATATGTATATACATACATATATACATATGTATATGCATACATATATACATGTTTATATGTATGTATATGTGTGTGTTTGAGTGTGTGTGTGTGTGTATCGATAATTAGACATGCCCACATAAGTAAATGCGTTTTTCGCATTGTGACTTGTATCGGTTACTTTGTACTACTTTTATGCTCATAGCGACTCACAACTCCACATCGATCTGAGCAAGGCCTCCTATAATTAGACCACACACTCGAATACATATATGGTGTGTGAGGATGCGCGTGGGCGAGTGCAAGTGTGTGTGTTTGTAAATCTATATGTATGTATGTATGTATGTATGTATGTATGTATGTATGTATGTATGTATGTATGTATGTATCTGAAGTTTTACCATGAGCATGCCCAAATGGGTTCTGGATATCGCACTGCTAAAAATAAATAACTATTATATAAAACTAACCTTGAACCACATCATTTCGTTTAGCATTTACCGTGAAATCTCGGTAAAATAGTAATGTATGTTTATCATATTAAAACTCCTTTCATATTCGTTCGTGAAATTATTTACAAATTTTAACCTTTTATAACCTACTCCTAAGTTTTTTTCTTTCTTTTATTTGTTTCAGTCATTAGACTCTGGCCATGCTGGGGCACTGCCTTGAATAATTTTTAGTCGAACGAATCGATCCCAGTGCTTATTTTTTGTTAAGCCTGGTACTTATTCTATGGAGTCTTTTGCCGAACCGCTAAGTTACAGGGACGTAAACACCAACACCGGTTGTCAAGCGGTAGTGGGGGACAAACGCAGACACAAAGTCACACACACACGCACACACACACACACACACACACACACACACACACACACACACGCGCGATGCACGCAGACATATAGGTCTATTTACGACGGGTTATAGTTTCCGTCGACCAAACCCACTCACAAATCTTTAGTCGGCCCTAGACTATAGTAGAGGGCATTTGCCACGTAACCGGACTGAACCCAGAACCATGGCTTCTTACCACACACCCACGCCTGGTAAACTTAATTCTATTCGGAACTCCTATAGTATTTTACTTTGTATATCCTATCCAATGTTTGAATCTCAACTGTAAGTTAAGTTTACAACAGTAGTAATATAATCTATTTTCGTGTGTGTTTGCTCTACACTTAAATTTCTTATATGTTTCGATCATTCTTTGAATCAAAAGTAAAAGAAACTAAAAGTATTAGGGTGAAGATTAGAGACAGAGTGCATCAGTCTTGTTGCTGAAAGAGGCATTTTCCTTTTCAGTAAAATGTTTTTTTCGGTTTTGGAGATTCTAAACAGGGGTGCATTTGAGATTTGTTCAATCAGAAAGAGAAAAGACACAATTTTCTCATTGTATTAAAATACTTGAAAATATGTCAGGCAAGCAGTTATTCCTGCATATGGAAAATATTTACAAGAATGTAAGGGTAACAGTAATAGCAATGGAGTAGTGGTGATGCTCTATCTTCCATTGTTCTATTCAAGAAGAAAATGTTGCAGAGGAATCGACTCTAGAGGCTGAGTGGGATGTCGAACTGCCAAAAATTGTATACATATCTATCTATCTATCTATCTATCTATCTATCTATCTATCTATCTATCTATCTATCTATCTATCTATCTATCTATCTATCTATCTATCTATCTATCTATCTATCTATCTATCTATCTATCTATCTATTCGCCATGATAGATCGCTAGCCACTACACATTCTTTATTTTTCTCCTTGTTTCTTTTTGTGTTCCTTTCTGTAGAAGAGCGTAGGCTCGAAACGTTAAAGACTTTTTCACTTCCCGAGTGTTAAACTAATGCATCTATTTGTTGTCTACACCACATGTCTTCGTCTTTTGTTTTTTTTTGTGAATTATCCCCTAAATATATATATATATATACTAGCAGTATCGCCCGGCGTTGCTCGGGTTTGTTTCGACCCGCTGGAATTGTAATTTTGAAAAGTAAAAATTTTGTGAACAGTTTTCTGGTCGAAATACACCGAAAAGTGGCGACACAGCAGTGAAAAAATCGTAAAAAATAGGGATTTTCATAGAAAAAAGCATCTTTTTGATGTAAATAATTTTTGGTGTTAACATGGTCCGATTTAAATTTTATGTTCTACGGAAGGAAGAGCAACCCTTCTTCTACCATACTCTCAATTTTGGTCAACTTGCGCCGCAGTGTCTCGGAGGAGATAGTGTTAGTTGAAGGTTACCATTCTAGGTGCCTGAGTAACAACCTCGCGGATTTACAGATAAATGAATTAATTACTATTTTACAGAATAAAATTAAATAATTCTTGAAAATTAATTAATATTAATATTTTTTGAACAAAGTAAATAATTTTTAAAACTTAAATAATAATTTTTTTTACACAAACGCGAACGGGGAAAAGGGGGTGGCGAATTCGATTTACATACCTAAATTTTTTCTTTTTCATGACATTGTAGCAAAATAGTAGTGAATTATATAAATACCAGCAGTACATTTTTTTTTCTGGGGTATTTTTTTTCAACCTCGTCACATATTTGCCCCTTTCAATTTAAACAAAGTCTTAATTAAGCAATTACGGCAGCTTAGCAATGGTTTCAATACAGGCGTGACATCTGTATCTCAATTGTTCAAAACCCTTCGAATTTTTTCGCACGTGATGATATAGTGAAAACTTTCAATTACGCGCGCTTATTTCTGTCTTTCACTCTGTCTGTCTCTTTACACACACTAACAAAAGCACTTCACTTACACACCACACTTTCTGTGTCGCACAACCCATCAAACACACACACACACACACACTCACGCACGCACACATGTACATCAATGCTTTCGGAGTGAAATGTTAAAATATTGAGTTGTCTCGAATTTTGTCTTAATTGGTGGTAAAATTGAAAGAAATTTTTTATGGCATCACCCACTGAAGTACTCTGAAAAATCATGGGTACACTCTAATTGAAGAAATTGTGTGAGGAGTAAATCGTTATGTATTTATTTGTTTCTGTTTGCTGTGTTTTTTTATTTTTTGAGTAGTGGTTTAAATACTTTCAGTTTAGTCTTCCTCAAATCACTCTGTCGCTATTTACTTACATTTTATTCGTTGCACACTGTGTGTGTGTGCGTGTGCGTGTGGTGTAAACCACATTAAGAAAAGCATTGACACACACACCAGAATGTGAGTTTTCTGTAAATTTTGCTTAATTGGAGTTTAAATTTTAAAAACTGGACCTGGCATGACCCGATGCATTCTACTCTTAAAAATGCTAGGTAAATTGTAATTGAAGAAATCCTATATTGTAGATTTCTATAACTTACAAGGGAGGCAGATAAAATCTGCCTTTTATAATAAGAGATATATATATATATTGTGTGTTGTGTTGTGTGTGTGTGTGTGTTTGTGTGTGTGTGTGTGTGTGTGGTGTGTGTGTGTTGTATGTGTATATGTACGTATGTATCAGTAAAGTTAATCGCTACATCAAAGTGGCTGTTCCATGTTACTACTAGTTTAACCCCAGGCAAATCTTCCGCTAGCTGCTTATCTGTGCGACGCTGCACCCTTTATCTATAATATATATTGATAACAGGGAGAGCGAACCCCTACCATCCTTTAGTAGACTGACTTAGTTTCGAGCTGCTTGGCTCATCATCAGTCGCGAGTACCCGGTCACCAGAGCGATAGTCAGGGTCCGCTCCAGGCAGCAATAAGCCAGCTCCTGCGGAGGGCTAATTAGGTCTTCGGTCTCCAAAAACGAATGGGGTAATAATAATAAAACATCTATTGGTATCCTACCATCTCAGATTTATATCACAGAATATCACATTCGGAAAATTTTGTATCACTGTGACATTCGGAAATCATCATTGTAAGACAGCAGGACGAACGTTCTTGGTTGACAGACAGAATGTCGCGTTTATTATTGTAGGTACAGAGGTAACTGTCACAAAGTTTTAGTATTAAATTCAAAAAGCTTTGGTCAAGTTTTTGATGCATAACGTCGTGTTTATTATTATAGCTAAGGAGATAACTCTCACAATCACTTTACTTGTAGATGTAGCAGTCCAAATGCTCTAGCATCAGATCCCAATGTTGGTTGTCCACGAACCAAGTGAAGATCAGATTTTCAATCCCGGGATCATCCTGATTCCAAAAAGGTATATATGTCTTTATAGAGCAAATGTAGACTGAGATACAGGGGTCCAGTACAGATAGAATTTCACTCTCACACACACACACACAACACACACACACACACACACAACACACACACACACACACACACACACACACTATATATATATCAATAGGAGCACTCCGTCGGTTACGACGACGAGGGTCCCAGCTGATACGATCAACGGAACAGCCTGCTCATGAAATTAACATGCGAGTGACTGAGCACTCCACAGACACGTGTACCCTTAACGTAGTTCTCAGGGAGATTCAGCGTGACACAGAATGTTACAAGGCCGGCCCTTTGAAATACAGGTGCAACTCATTTTTGTCCGCTGATTGGACTGGAGCAAAGTGAAATAAAATATCTTGCTCAAGGACACAACGCGTTGCCGGGAATCGAACTCACGACCTTACAATCGTGAGCCGAATGCACTAACCACTAAGCCACGCGCTTTCACTTACACACCACACACACACGCACACACACTCACGCACGCACACATGTACATCAATGCTTTCGGAGTGAAATGTTAAAATATTGAGTTGTCTCGAATTTTGTCTTAATTGGTGGTAAAATTGAAAGAAATTTTTTATGGCATCACCCACTGAAGTACTCTGAAAAATCATGGGTACACTCTAATTGAAGAAATTGTGTGAGGAGTAAATCGTTATGTATTTATTTGTTTCTGTTTGCTGTGTTTTTTTATTTTTTGAGTAGTGGTTTAAATACTTTCAGTTTAGTCTTCCTCAAATCACTCTGTCGCTATTTACTTACATTTTATTCGTTGCACACTGTGTGTGTGCGTGTGCGTGTGGTGTAAACCACATTAAGAAAAGCATTTGACACACACACCAGAATGTGAGTTTTCTGTAAATTTTGCTTAATTGGAGTTTAAATTTTAAAAACTGGACCTGGCATGACCCGATGCATTCTACTCTTAAAAATGCTAGGTAAATTGTAATTGAAGAAATCCTATATTGTAGATTTCTATAACTTACAAAGGGAGGCAGATAAAATCTGCCTTTTATAATAAGAGATATATATATATATATGTGTGTGTGTGTGTGTGTGTGTGTGTGTGTTTGTGTGTGTGTGTGTGTGTGTGGTGTGTGTGTGTGTATGTGTATATGTACGTATGTATCAGTAAAGTTAATCGCTACATCAAAGTGGCTGTTCCATGTTACTACTAGTTTAACCCCAGGCAAATCTTCCGCTAGCTGCTTATCTGTGCGACGCTGCACCCTTTATCTATAATATATATTGATAACAGGGAGAGCGAACCCCTACCATCCTTTAGTAGACTGATTTAGTTTCGAGCTGCTTGGCTCATCATCAGTCGCGAGTACCCGGTCACCAGAGCGATAGTCAGGGTCCGCTCCAGGCAGCAATAAGCCAGCTCCTGCGGAGGGCTAATTAGGTCTTCGGTCTCCAAAACGAATGGGGTAATAATAATAAAACATCTATTGGTATCCTACCATCTCAGATTTATATCACAGAATATCACATTCGGAAAATTTTGTATCACTGTGACATTCGGAAATCATCATTGTAAGACAGCAGGACGAACGTTCTTGGTTGACAGACAGAATGTCGCGTTTATTATTGTAGGTACAGAGGTAACTGTCACAAAGTTTTAGTATTAAATTCAAAAAGCTTTGGTCAAGTTTTTGATGCATAACGTCGTGTTTATTATTATAGCTAAGGGAGATAACTCTCACAATCACTTTACTTGTAGATGTAGCAGTCCAAATGCTCTAGCATCAGATCCCAATGTTGGTTGTCCACGAACCAAGTGAAGATCAGATTTTCAATCCCGGGATCATCCTGATTCCAAAAAGGTATAATATGTCTTTATAGAGCAAATGTAGACTGAGATACAGGGGTCCAGTACAGATAGAATTTCACTCACACACACACACACACACACACACACACACACACCACACACACACACACACACACACACACATATATATATATCAATAGGAGCACTCCGTCGGTTACGACGACGAGGGTCCCAGCTGATACGATCAACGGAACAGCCTGCTCATGAAATTAACATGCGAGTGACTGAGCACTCCACAGACACGTGTACCCTTAACGTAGTTCTCAGGGAGATTCAGCGTGACACAGAATGTTACAAGGCCGGCCCTTTGAAATACAGGTGCAACTCATTTTTGTCCGCTGATTGGACTGGAGCAAAGTGAAATAAAATATCTTGCTCAAGGACACAACGCGTTGCCGGGAATCGAACTCACGACCTTACAATCGTGAGCCGAATGCCCTAACCACTAAGCCACGCGCTTTCACTTACACACACACACACACACGCACACACACACACACACACACACACACACACGCGCACGCACCACACACACACACACACACACACAGATATATATGTATATAATTAGGGTTAAGCAACAAGTTGCTTAACCACATACCGAAAATTTAGAAATAGCAGGCAAAGACCGCTTATTCCTATTTACTAAAGATATAGCTCCACAAATAACATTAGTTGTAACTCACATAGGCAAAAGAAGGAAAATAACAAAATCAAACAGTCTTCGGTGAGTTGTGGACGCGTTTCTGGGTTAGAATTATAAAGAATTCATTCCCGTCATCAGCACAACATTCCAGTAAATTATAGATTTGCAAATGCTATTAACCTACCTCTTACATCCCGATCCCGCGCCATCGGAGGTAACAGAAGATAGTCAGCACAAACCAAATCCATATAGACGAATGAATTCATATTTCCCCTCCAAGATTACCATGTGCGTTACAAAATAGTACCGCAGAAAGAGAACTGTGGTTTGTTATAAGAGAGTGAAAAATTTTATTATTAATAATATAAGGGTAAATAATTATTAATTTTAAAAATATATATATATATATATCCTATATATAATATATATATATTTAAAAAAAGGAGATGTCGAACACGAGTGGTGATATATAAAAAAGGAAATGAAGAAAATGCTGACAAATATTGAAGTAATTTAAGTAATTTATTAGTGAAAGTTCTTTTTACCGCTGCGCATTTGTTATGCTTATCAAATATATAAGCATAACAAATGCGCAACCGGTAAAAGAATTTCACCTAATTAAATTACTTAAATTACTTCAATTATTCAGCATTTTCTTCATTCCTTTTTTATATATATATATATATATATATATTATATATATATTATATATATATATATATATATATATATATATATATAACCGGAGTAAACCCTAAATGTGAAACAAGTTTGGAAAAAAGAGACTCAAATACCAGTGGTAGAGTAATATGCTTTATTTTAAGCAGCAGAAAATTCAACAAAATCTGTTACCTGAGTTTCTCGTTGCCGTTCATTACAGTTTTTGCTAGAAGGAACATAATTTAATATATATTGTTCATTCTAGCAAATATATATATTTAGGATTAATATATATTGCCATTCTAGCAAAATGTCTGATGAGGCAACGAGAAACTCAGAGTAACAGATTTTGTTGAATTTTCTGCTGCTTAAAATAGTATATATAGATATATAGATAGTTAGATAGATATATAGATAGATAGAGATAGATAGATAGATAGATAGATAGATAGAAGATAGATAGTTAAAATTTGGAATTATAAGCAACTCTGATAATGTATACATTACCGATGTCACATAATGGGTAGATTTTGTTATGCGTTTATTAACTGCAGGACTGCATTAAGGAGAACGTCCCTTTATGACGCCGAGTGTTAAAAAGGAATGAATACCTGAAACCAGGTGAGACAAATCGCCCCGTAAGTCAACGAGAACGAAGGGTGCTGATATTTTACTGTTATTTCAGCTCACCGGCATCGTGGATTCGAGTCACCTCGAAGCGAATTGGAATCGCTGGGCTGAGAGATATATACAAATAGTGTAAAGCGTATCTGTTGATGTGCAGCATTCTTCTAAATGCTGACATGAGCAATATATATTTAGAAAGTACTTAGAATTCATTGTACTCTCTCCTAAATTCAACCAACACCTTCTTTATGACAAGAGGCATTCGTTAATTCGAGTACCCGTTCGAACAATATAGAGGTACCCATATCATAAACATAGTTCCGAACATCCAAACTTTCTTAAATTCCTTTTTTGTTCAGTAGTGTATGAATACTAGAAGACTGGATCTTGGTAAATTTCTTCCAGTCATTTCGAGTTTTTCAAACTATTATCAGATTATTTTCAAAAACTATATTTCTGATATAGTTTTCCGTACTGATGATGAAAATCGCATTCATTTTTTTCTAGAAATGAATAATAAAAAAAAGCTGTAAACATTTAGATTTATATAATTTTAGCCAATCGAAAACGCCCGTTGATGACATTATCATTTGTGCTTGTCTTCCTTGGCAGGGAGATCAGCATACATGAAGCGTTATAGGTTTCTCGACCTGCTCGAAACAGCAACCAAATCATCCTTCAACTCCACCACAAAGTCTCAAAACTCAAAAGAACCAAACATTGAGCCGCAGTATCGCTTATTTCCTCGCTTGAGGCAGGTCCAATTACTCACCACTTATTGAATATTATTCATAACATTTAAAGTAATGTCAGTCTCAACAGACGTAGAACTTTTATCGAACTCAAAACCCTTAAAACACTTATGGGACACTACTAAAATTAAAAGTATTTTCTCCTTTCTTACGATAAAATTGTAAACAAAGTTTGGTAATGGAGAACAAATTCATTACCGACTTTTTCTCCTTACTGATTCCTTCTCTTTTGAAAGTAATCTGGTGAAAATTTGAATAGCTTCAAGTGGTTGAAGGAAAATTAACAAGATTAATTTCAAATCTATAGTTTCTTGTAAATGCTGACACGAAAATGAGGAGCGTTCAGATTTCAGATCAACCAAATTAGAGAGTTTATTAGATTAAGCCTGAGTCGCATATAACGACAGCGTGAGGTTGAAATAAACAGGGTTAATTAGCCAGGATGTATGAGCTAGAGAGAAAAGGTTGGAAAAGGAGCAGAGAAAAAAAAAGAAGGGATATAAGAAAAAGAAAGTGGCGAAAAGAGAAAGAACCAGAAGAGGAAGACAAATAAAAGGCAGAAGCGAAGAAAGAAAAGTGTTTTGGCATTCTCATCCTTCGCCCTTGTGGCAAATAATTGAATTCATTATTATTATTATATTATTATTATATTATTATTATTATTATTATTATTATTATTATTATTATTATTGTTGTTGTTGGTGTTGTTGTTGTTGTTGTTATTATTATTATTATTATTATTATTATTAGTAGTAGTAGTAGTAGTAGTGGTGGTGGTGGTGGTGGTGGTGGTGGTAGTAATGGAAGAAGAAGAAGAAAAAGAAGAATCTAAACAATAAGAATATTGAATACTTTACACGGTTGAGCAGAGAAAAACAGAGAAGGGTGGGGGAAAGAAAGAGAGAAAAAGAGGTGTGTGTGATTACGTGTGTGTGTGTGTGTGTGTATGTGTGTGTGTGTGTGTGTGTATAAGTGTGCATGTTTCATGTGCATGATAAGAACTAATTATTGGCAATTTCAGCCATTCTATTATTCTAATGTATAGATCATATCAATTAGGTACGCTATGAAATAGACTATAACAGATCTGTAGACAGATTATTAATTCCACGAAGCCAAACAAAACACACACACACACACACACACCACACACACACACATACCGACTCTTAAGTAAACGTACATAAATATGAGAGCATTCTGTAGTCAAGAAATTCGCTTCGCAAACACGTGGCTCCTTGAGCAACTATCTTCTACCATAGCTTCGAATTGAGCAATTTCTAGAATTTAATTATTTTTGTCTTTTCCTTGTTTAGTGCCAGTTATCCCTTATTCAGCAGGACTTACATTCAAGCAGATCATTACTTCGACCAGTACATCTTTTTAAAGCTGTATTATCTAATAGATAAAAAAAAAAAGGTGGGTGTTAAAGATTATTCCCGAGTCATATAGACTCACGGGGCCGGTTTTCTGGTTTCCGTGGCATATATATTCCCCACCTGGGCGGGACGCTGGGTCTGTCGCAGGATTACACATTTTTGCCGGCTGAATAGACTGGAGCAACGTGAAATGAAGCATTTTGCTCAAGAAGACAACGCGTCGTCCGGTCCAGGAATCGAAACAACAAACTTACGTTCATGATTTCAACACCCTAACTACCAAGTCATGCGCCTCCGCATATTAACTAATATGTTGTTTCTATATTTAAGACGCTTAAAAAATGATTTCGGGGAATTTGGCTGTTTTCCCAACAAGCTAAGTAACTTGCTTGGTTTGAATGGAATTATAGATAGCTCTATATGTAAACATTTATTGTTTCATCATGAATCGGAAATTGAGTGACATCAATTACGAATTCAAAATCCCATGAAGACAATAAGACAATAGATTTTATGTAGCTTCCACACTACAAGCAACGGACAGAGAAGAGAAAAAAGTAATGAATATCAAGGAAGAAGCTTCTCTCATATTAAAACATTTCCTTGCATCGGTTGTGCATGTTGAACGTTGAAAAAGGGGAGTTTAACCACCATATGACACAAAACGCATTCATGTTATCACTTTGTGTACGAAAGTGTGAGAGAAAGAGGAGAGAGGGAGAGAGAGAGAGAGGGAGCGGGAGAGAAAGAGAGGGGGAGCGGGAGAGAGAGAGAAAGATAGATAGAGATAGTAGAGAGACAGTAGAGAGAAAGAGATAGCAAGAGGCATACACTGACTGATGCCAAGTAAACTTTAGCCTCTTTCATCTTCCCTAAGTATATACGTGTAAATGTGTGTGTGCGTGTTTGTGTGTGTATGTGTGTGTGTGTGTGTGTGTGTGTGTGTGTGTGTGTGTGTGTGTGTGTGTGTGTGTGTGTGTGTGTGTGTGTGTGTGTGTGTGTGTAGGTTAGTTAAAATATGTTTGTGATATATTTCAACTTCTAAAGACAAATTCACTGCCGTTGCCGTGCAGAAAAAAATCAATTGATGGCTTTCTGATTAATTAAAATTTTCGTTCTTTATAAAACGTCTCGATTCACCTTGAATTATATCATTCTGATGATTTCTAGTAAAAGTGAAATAGTGCTCTACAAGTTTACTTCTATGAACTTCATAATATGTAAGCATGATAATTTTAAATATTTTCAATATTTATATTCTATGCATCTTCTGAGTTCAATGCTTTTAAACTTTAAACGTCTAATCTCGCCATGTATATGATTATCTTTTTTTACACTAACTGACCGCCGGGTTGTTACCACGCAAATCTTATTAGAGTTGAGATTTTAAACACATCTAGGGAGAACTTTTAACTACTAAATGCTAGGATAATCTCAGTGGTTAGAAATTTCTTTTCAATTTATTATGTGACGTCTGTAAAACTAAGATCTATCGTAATAGTCACAACAGTCTCGCCAAAAGAGTGCTCATCATTGAAGACGTTGGGGAGTTGAAAATCCACGACTTATGTTCTGTGTCATCGAATGTTGAAAAAGCCGAAGTGTGTGATATAGTAGAGGACTTCGGACAGCTTCTGCGGCTTGTGCCTGGAGTGCTCCCAACGGTTTTCATCACTATCTTTTGGAGATTATAAACAAAGAATTATGGAGATCAACGGGGCTAGACTATGTAGCTTCTACCTGCTAGATTTTTCTGAACTAGGATTATAGTTAGCGAGAGAAACGTCAGCTGGAGGAAGGCATAATCATTTAAACATCATATTTCCTCTTCTAGTGCAAACACTTTTTTCCTTTATGGAAAACTATATATATCTTAATATTTTTTCTTAAATCTAGATTATATTATTTGAAATTCATATATCATCTGAAGAAAAAGGAAGCTGTATATTGCCATTTAACAATATTATTTTCCTTCTGAAACTTTGTGAAAATGACGAAACAACTCGCAAAATAGTTTTGACCTGTTTATCAATGTCAAAATAATTAACCTTTTTCCAACGACACTCCCTTATGTTAAACACATTATTATAATTATGAAACTTAAAGTTTAACTGCATTATTTTTTCGAAGTATTTTTGTTATAAGAATTTGATAGCAAGTTTCTGCAGATGTTTAAGTAGTTTTTTGTTAAGGTTCTTTGAATTGACCTCAGTAAAGCAATACCAGAAGTTCTTAAGAAAAAAATTGTAAAGAAATATTGTTAAAGCAGATTTCACACGTAATTTATAACATAAAATCTGTATTTCTCAGACCATTCCAAAGTTAATTTTTTATGTTAAGTAATTTTAGTGCTTTAGTAAAGTTTTGGTGTACTGGAGTAAAGAGTATTATATGAGAAAGAGAGAGTGAGAGAGAGAGAGACAGACAGACAGAAAAATATACAGTGACACGGTGGTAGGCGTATTTGTGAAAATTGAGCTTCTCCGATGATATATTACCTTTTAGTAACAGCAGGACATTGACTAAGTGGTAAAGTAGTTTCAGTTCTAAGGTTCGTGCCCTGTTTACAACCATCATCTTCTATCGTCAACTGGAGCTCTGTACGTTGAGGAAACAGCATGACAATTATTCACTCCGATAAACTTGTATTTTAATAGAAACTATTTGGTGTGAAAAATCTTTGAAGTCAGGGCACCGGTTTCCTAAAGCTTATTGACTCCTTCTTGCATGCTGTACCGTGATCAGAAAAAACGGATCAAGTTTAGGCTTATTTATTATTGATTTATGGATCAGAGGTTGGGTCTTTTAATCTACTTATATTTTGGTTTAGGTCTTTTACTCCACTGACATTTTGGTTTGTTCGAAGACTGCAACACGCGTTTTCTATTTACCCATAACCGAATTCGTTAAGAATTCTCGGTGTAGAACATTAGAATTTAGGTTTTTTTATGTCAAGAGTTTTTGATCATTCTAAGATTTTCTTTATTGAATTTTGAAATTCAATTCTTATCTTTATACTTCTCTATTCTTTACAACTAGAGATTTATATCAAGTCATTGAAAGTCATTTAATGATTGAATATTTTTCTTTTTCTGTTACTTTGACTGACCTTCAGCATCCAGAGACTCTAATGACGTAGTCTCCGAACGAAAAAGTAATGCGGGAGAAGCATTGCTCCAGCGATCTTGTAGCGTCTTATGAAGACTATATTGTTGCAAACAACGTACGCAGTTACACACACACACACACACACACACCACACACACACACACACACACACACACACACACACATGTACTTTGGTATGTATTGCAGTTTTAGCATACTGAGTAACTAAGAAAAGCAAAAATTATACCATGCGAAGCCGGTGCAGCACCATATTACTTAGCAGCAGCTGGGTTTTGCCTCGCAGAAAAATTTAGACATTTGTAATTCTGCTCCGCCAGATTACTTTCTGAGGCTCTTTTGTATTGGCCTACAAAAGATCCTCAAGCTCCAGTAGTGTAAGATCGATAATTTATGCTCGTCAGATATACAAGTTTTGGACTGGGATTAGACAAAGGAAATATGGTTACTTAGGAAGCTCTACGGGCAAAGCACTTAAGCTAAGCGCTTACATTCACGGTTGATGAGTGAAGAGTTATTTCCCTAGCATTAGATCAGGTCAGGGTAAAACCAGAAGACGCAGAAAGACAAAGTTATGTATGTAGAGGGAAGAAGAGTCATTGAGTTATAAGTTAAGAGAGAAAGAGAGCAGTATTGGAGGGTAAAGAAGAGAAAGAGATAGAGAGAGAGAAGGAAACAAAGAAAAATAGAGAAAGAGGTACAACCAAAGGAAAGAAGGGAAGGATAATAAAGAAATAGGAAAAAGTCAAGAAGAAATATAAGGTTAAGGGGATGTGGGAAAAGGGCATGAAGGAATGGAAGAACGATTGCGAAAAGTGGTTGGGAGGGAAGGAGTACGGACTCCCATGTGATAAGTTGGACCAGTATATAGAATGTACTTCTGATTTTGTAAGCAAGGTGTAAAAGTCTCAGATTTAGTAGTTAAGTACATCGTCGACGTGAGGGAGCTCTGAAGTTTCTGTATCTTCTGCGCAAAGTGCAATTCACCTCTACTATTAGAATAAAGTTTTCGCTTCTCCTAGCACATTTAATTCAGTTTGCAACCTACTTCTCCAGCCACCATGTGTTGTCAAGATGTTCCGCTCCTCTTAGCTCTTGAATGATGCTGTGTGGTTGTGTAATGTGCTTCTAAATGATGCTGTGTGGCTTCTTGATGGATACCTCCGTTAATCCGATATAACGTTTTAAGCCTGAAGTTATCGTTGAGCCCTCTGGACCTGACTTCTGCCTTATACGAAATGGCCTTGTGTCGCAGTCTCAATTAGGCAGAAAAGCAGCTATATACCTACAAGAACAAGAGATCTTAAATGTTTTCATTCGTTCGCGAGGTCGACGGTCGTCCTGAATGAGGTTGGTCTTCAAACAACAAGCCACTGTACACTGTGAAAACCACTCGTACACTTGTGTTTTGTTCATGGCTGCGTCCTTGAGGACCGTTTGAAGCGTGGCAACTGTTTCAGCCGCCGTTTTCCCCAGCAGAAAACATAATTTCACGGAAGCACACTGTTCCTTCGTTTCATCGCAAAATTGACGAACAGGGGAGAAGCACTGCAAAACAAAGACACACCACGTGGCAATATGACCTCGATGGACAGCGTCAGTCGACAGACTGATACCTGGGGGCTGCATCAATTGGCTTCTAGCGGCTGAAGCCTGAACTACTACGGGCTTGTCTCACAGAGAACGTTTCCGGTTACTTTTGGATACCCACTCGTACCTACATAAAAATGAGTGCCTATGTTATGTCTACGAGATCATTATTAATTTGCTTTTGGTAAAATTCAAGCCGGTCAATAAAATAGTAACGGGAATCTGCTGTTCATCGTAAGGTTGTTATTGGGTTTGTGGTAATGGGATTGAATTAGTGTTTGCATGTATATGTATCTGTGTATGGATAAACATGCGCTTGTATGTATGTTATATATAAATATATAGTTGAAATTTACAGAAAAACAAAAGACAAAGACAGGTGTATAAACAACAAGCAGGTGTATTAGTTTGACGCTCAGAGTGTTTGGGTGTCAGTTTAAGGACATGTACCAAGAGTGATGAAAATCAAGCATCCAGTTAACATCATGGTGTTTGAAGCGATCACTAGTGATGGTGATGCTATGTCTCAACTCACCTTCCCACACGGCCCCAGACTCAACACGGAGACCTACATCAAGTGCTTGGAGGGGGTAGTGCTGCCGTGGGTCAAACGTATGGCTACTGGAAGACCCTTTGTCTGGCAAGAGGACTCTGCACCATGCCACACAAGCAGGATAACCCTGTCATGGATGTCAGACAATTTCTGTGACCACATCACCCCTAATATCTGGTCACCAAACTCCCCAGACTGTAATCCCTTTGATCATTATGTGTGGGGTAAAGTCGAGCGAGAGACCAGCAAAACTCCTTGTAACACCAAAGATGAACTGAAGGTAAGGATTATGGCAGTATTGACCAACTTAAGCAAAGAGACTGTCCAGAAGAATTGCAGGAGATTCCGAAAATCGTCTAGAGACCGTGGTGGAAGCCAATGACGTTTTTATTGAATAAATTTACTCTTTACTATTTCAAGATATTTTAATGTAATTTTGGTAAATATATGTTAAAATGAGATGTCAGTGTTATTTTCATATATATTCTTTATTGTGTGTGTGTGTGTGTGGTGTGTGTGTGTGTGTGTGTGTGTGTGTTGTGTGTGTGTGTGTGAGTGTGTGTGTGTGTGTGTGTGTGTGATATAAAAAGCAGGTTGCAATGTTTCACCAAGAAAGGAGAATTATAATTGTCACTACACATATATATATCAAATAATGACAAAATTAGATATTTCTCTCACAGATTGAAAAAATTGACGACCAGCATTAAACGATTTTCGACTCTTATTGCAATATCATCAGAGATGTCTACATCATTTGATGAATCACAGATCAACAACCAACTATCTACTTATATACACAACAAATCCAGTAACTTCAGAGAACTGGAGCTACTAATTTGTAAACTATAACTCTTTTACACTGATTGATATTTGTGTAAGTATCAACGGGGATCTTAGAGTACACAGTATCACGGTATCATATAATATATGTAAACATATGTGGTAGACAGGATAACAAGGCAAATCTATTTTTCTTTAGATTGAAATAATGAGACGACCCTTACTGGGGTTTCATCAGTAGTGTAGAGAGATGTATACATGTATGTATGTTTGTATGTATGTGCACACGCACCACACACACATACACACACACGCACACGCTCGTACACATAGATGTATGTCATCCAGTTTTATTTCAAGATTTATTGGCAATAGAGAAAGAGTCGGTTTCTAACATTCACCCAAGGTTTCTTCCTTGCAATTTCAACAACATTAACGGGGTATTTTTGCATGTATGCGTGTTTAGCTGCAGTATTTGAAGTCATTGCATGTGTAGATTTGTACGTTTTGTTTTAGGTATGTACCAGGTCGTATCAAAAGGTTTACGGACTTGTTATGTTTAATAAAAAATAGCATTTTTACCAAAGTTTTAACATCACTTTCTTCGAAATAGTCATTTTGTACGGTAATATACCGGATGCCAGCGTTCCTATAATTCTTACAATCCGGCCTGGAAGTCGTTTGCGAGTCGAAGACGTTCTACGATTCGCTCTAGATCTCAACAACAGTCTCAATATGGCGACTTTTGGGCTGCATTTTCCTCTTGGGGAAGAGATGGAAATCGGTAGGTGCTAAATCTGGCGAATAGAGCGGGTGCGGAAGTGATACCATGTGGATTTTTGGCGAGGTCGCTTTCGTAGAAAGTCCTCCCGCAAACGCTTCAAAACATCGCAGTAGAATTCTCGATTGACGGTCTGACTCTGGCGGACGAATTCTCGGTGCACATTTCTTGGGGTGACATGTCTTCCAGTTTGCTCATCGTCTTACAAGGACATTCTTCCGCTTTTGAAGAGCCCGTGCCACTCGAAACATACGACTCATTGCCTCGTCGCCGCAAGCTTGTTTGCGCATGCTCAATGTCTCTGTAACAGACTTCCCAACTTTAACGCAAAATTTCACGTTAGCTCTTTGTTCTTGTCCATGACAAAAATAACAGACTACAGTATACACGTGATCACAAATATACAAATTTCACAACTTGCGAAGTAAACATGGTGTTGTCACTTGGCACACTGCCTCATGAAGGTCACTGATAGCTCTCACTGCGCTCGCAACCACGTGCTGCCATCTGTTGGCGCGCTACAGAACTAGTCGGGGAACTTTTTGATACCACCTCATGTTCGCATGCGTATTGTTGCATGTCTAGACGTTCGCATATATACTTAAATTATAAACTTCTGGAAAGTTTTACGCATTTTTACAGTTCTGTTGATGGCGTGAATTTGTGGTCTTCGAATCAGCTGTCTCCTTTCTGGTTTTGAGGAAACTAATTTCTCAAGATTGACACTTAGACAGTGTGTTACATATGTATGTATGTATGTATGTATGTATGTATGTATGTATGTATGTATGTATGTATGTCATTATTCAGTTTATTTCAAGATTTCTTACCAATAGAGAAAGAACCGGTTTCTAACCTAGATCCAAGGCCCCTTCATTGGAATTTCAACATTAGCAACATGGTATTTTTGTTTGTATGTACATAAACACATGTATGAATGTATGCATGCATGTATGCATGTATGCATGTATGCATGTATGCATGCATCCATGTATGTACGTATGTATGTATGTATATGTATGTATGTATGCATGTATGTGTGTATGTATGTGCAGATTTGTACGTTTTATGTATATATTCTCACGCATATAGTTGCATGTCTAGACATGCTCATATATATTTAAATGATAAACTTCTGGAAAGTTTTACAGATTTTTACAGTGATTGATTGGTTCTGTATTCTTCGAATTAGCTTTCTCCTTTCTGGGCTTTGAGAAGCCTAATTTTTCAAGATTGGTATTTAGGCAATATCCCATGGCCCCAATAATTACAGGTATGAAACCTGAACTTGTAATCTGGATAGAGTAACTGCAGATTTCTCAATAGTTCAGCATGGGTGTTCTCTTTTTCACTGATCTTCAGCTTTATGTTAACATCCGCTGAGCAGATATTTTCCACAACTGTGCACAGATTCTTTTCCCTATCCCAAATCATTATATCAGGTCTGTTGTGCTTACATTTTATTGAGGTCTTCACTGGTACATTCTACCTGTTTTCCTTTCTATTATGAATTGCTATGGCTTCTACCATATTGTGGTTTTTTATTTCTTTGTCCTTGGGATTATCCATCCTTCCGACGGATTGTCTTAGCTACAACGACATGTCTTAGCTACAACGTCTTAGCTACAACGACATGTCTTAGCTACAACGTGTCTTAGCTACAAAGACATGTCTTATCGGAAGATAATACCGTGAATGACATTTTCAGACAACTGCTTATGATGCGGGTGATATCTTGACTGTGAACTCCAGTATGAACTCTGCATCGGTTGTTATTCCCTGTTCCTGGATTGCAAATGCATACCCTTCAAAGTGGGAGGTAGTAATCCGGCTATGGATCCATGATTAACTGATTTGATAATCGATGTCACTATCATCACGGAGCTTTCTACTAACATATCCACGCATAGTCTTCTGCTCATATAGGCTCATACTTTCATCTGATGATACGTTGCGGTAGAGTCATGCGACTTCTTTGGGCACGTATTCCAGGTTATCAGACAAAGGGTGTTACTCAAGGAGCTGCCTTCCAAATCTTATGATGTTATCAGCCTCATGTATGCAAACTTGATCAAGGGATGCACTTCCACACTTGGTGGTTAAAACATGTTGCCGAAGGGATATGATACGACATTCAAAAGCAATTTGGATCGATGTTAAGCTTCTTCCGCTTTGTTTTCGTTTTAGGTAGAGGCCGTCTACATCACTGTTTATGTGGAAATTATGTGTGCTTGTTAGTATTTTTCGGGATTTCACATCAATGGCTCGGGTCTCATCAAGCGCCCAATCAAGTAGTCCAAATGTTGGTATGAGTGTATGTATGTATGTATCTACATATGTATGTATGTATGTATGTATGTATGTATGTATGTATGTATGTATGTATGTATGTATGTATGTATGTGTGTGTGTGTATGTATGTATGTATATATGTATGTATGTATGTATGTGTGTGTGTTTGTGTGTATGTATGTATGTATATATATGTATGTATGTATGTATGTATGTATGTTTGTAGGAACAGTGTATCGCGAACCAAATGTCTCTATAAATAATCGCATGTAAATATTTCGTTTTACACAGTATTGTTTATATCTTCATTTGCTTCGAGATTTGGCACTCCAAAAAAAAAAAAAAAAAATCAGGAAAAATTATTTCACGTTCTGGAAGTTTTCGAATTCATATGACGTCAACAATATGTGTGCCTACATTCATACAAACATATATGAATTCATATGCACATACACACATATGTACGTGTGTGTCTGTGTGTGTATGCGTGTATGTGTATGCGTATTGAATATATATATAATTAGTTTAGTAATTAGCATGGTAGACTGGCTTGTAATACTTCAACGTGTTGGTAACGTTTAACATGTGACTAATATGTTATACGCCCACATTGCATTCCACAGTCAAATTTGAGTAGATTAAAGGCAGCTGACACTAATCTACTGTATCGGATTTATAACTTTTGATGGCTATTACTCTAATTGACTGAACTACAAAGCCCCTATTATAGGTTTTAATAATAAATATATTCACCCATACACAAAATGTGCACAAAGTGCAAGTATGTGCATGAAGTGACATATTGATAAACATATATATATATAGACACATACATGTGTACATAGATATGCACGTACATACACACACACACACACATATATGTATATATATAATCAAAATAAGCAACAAGGATATCCAAAGGTAGTGTAGTACAATCGTTTCATGCTTCTTCATTTAATTAAACAATGTAAGTATTACATCAGTTTTAAAATGTAGAGCACTCTTCAGCCACATATGGAATGTTAAAATTAAATTGACAATGTTCATTTTTATACTTATTCCATTTGCCGAGGGTAGGTATATAGACAGAGAGGTGAATTTCATCCATAAAAACATGGTAGTAGAAGACCTTAACTCATGGGCAAACTTTTTATCACTAATTTCACTTTGTTATTTAAATTTACCAATGGGGAGGAGGTTTTCTATTAAGTTCAGTGGAGACAATCAAGAATTTTTCTATTTATAGATAGTGGAAGGGGCAGTTTAAATGGCAGAGCCATAAATCCAACCCTGTTATGTCACATGGTCTCTCCTGGTGGTAACCGCAATCCTCTGCAGGATGCTTTCTTCCCTTTTTTCATATTAAGTACTGACTATTTGGTAATCCCAAATGTGGGCATTCACCATCTCTGTCCGACCTTTCAGGGACAACTTCCTCTCTTCCTAATTCTTATCCAAATCAGACCTCGAGCAGTTTAACTGGTCCGTCAGTTCAGAGTCCAACGACGCCGTCCGACGGCATCGATCAGCCTCTTCAGGTGCCCAATTGCAATCCCACCGACTTGTCGGCATTGATTTTAGCCCCTCTTTTACAATGGGGCCGACCGTCTCCACTTCGGAGGCGACCGTGACGGCAACGTCGTCCGTGTATGCAGACACTGCCCTCCCAAGTCTAGTTTCCAAAAGGGCGGCATCTTAACTGTCCCAACTTCCGCAATAGTGACTCGAGAGCCAGCACATACAGATGGGGTGACAGCGGGCAGCTCTGACGGACCGAACATGTGATACTAAACGGTTCCGATAGGTAACCAATTATTTTGGCCACCGAGTAGGTGTCGCTGTGCATTGCAGCTATCCAGTCACTGAAAACGGGTCCGAAACCGGTCGCCTTAAGGACGGCTTCCAGGTAGCGATGATCTACCTTATCGAAAGCTTTTGACTGAACTAAATTGATCAGGGCCCTACCGAAGCCAGTTTTAGTCCCAGCCCTCTCTAAGATGTATCGCATAAGGTAGAGGTTGTTGTGGATAGACCTGCTCGAGATTGCGTACGTTTGTGCCTCCCCGACCAGACTAAAAGCACTAGGAATTCTCCCGTTCTGCTGCCGGTTACTGTAGGTATCTACCAAGAGGCTGCCAAATAAATCTGGCATAAAAACATAGAATAGGGCAGACCATCCAAACCGAATAATTGTGACTTGTGCAATCGCTCATCGTTACCCGTATTTCAGAGGCTGTAATCGACTTTTCGCAGAACCTCGAGTCCGTCACCGAGAGCCATGGTAGGCCGTCTATGTTCCGTAACACTGTCTGTACGATGCATGATATGAGTGAGCCTGCGGTCTGTGACACCGACAGTGATATCGGCTGTCGTTGTTAATTTGCCGTTCCATTTGGCCCTATGGACTTCAACGCCTTTGGAGAAAATGTATTTCTTCGCCTCTTTCTCGAAGAATTAGATTGTTGCATGTTCCGAGGCAAAGGAGACGTTGAAATTGAAACGCCAACACATTGTATCTTATGTGTGTTTATATTTGTGCGCGTGTGCGCGATTGTATTTGTATGTACTTATGTAGTATATGTACATTGTGTATGTGTGTGTATCTATCTATTTATCTATCTATATGCCTGTCTGTCTTTATCTCCCCATCCCCATCTCTATCTCTCTCACGATCTTTCTTTATCTCTCTCCCCCCCCCTCTCTCTCTCTCTCTCCTCTCTCTCTCTATATATATATATATATAATATATATATATATATACATATCATAAGGGTGGCTTGTTAGCAATTTTTCAACCGAAAAGCAAAAATATATAGGCCACTAAAGCGACTGCGGGCGCTATTCAGTACCAGTATTGCTAGAAATAAGAGTCAAAACAACCTATAGCCACAATGAGTACCATGCTTACTGCGACTATGACTTGTATTGATTCCTATTTCTAGCAATACTGGTGGTGAATAAAGCTATATATATATATATATATATATATATATATATAATAAATTAATAAATAAATAAGACATATGCATATATACATACATATATGTACGTACCTACCTCTACATGTATATATACATGCATATATGGGTACAGGACACCAAAAAAACGTCGAGCACAATGAGAAACGAAAACATAAACACAAAACCAAGGAAATGGATATTTTTCTTAAACAACGAAAAAATAGAGTATAGGACATACAAAACAAAGAAAATTCCCCTTCTTCAGTCGCCTTTGTTTCAGCTACTCCACGTTTCGAAGGTCAAGGCGATACATGACTTTAATGAAACATTCCTTCCCGCGAAAATCAAATTAAATCAAATTTGAGATGTTTTTGCGGAGGGGTAAAAATGGTAACAAAAACAGGACAGTAACGACAGTACAAAATATTAACAGTAAAAGACAGGACAAGGAGAATAACAGTAACACAAACAAGAAGGGCTGTTAAGCCGAACGAGATAAAATTTTTTACGAACGCTATTTTTTGAGAACGGCGAGGGAGCAACAGATGTGCCGTCTCTACTTGAAGGTAGCCAGGAGAAGAAAGACAGTAGTAGCTTCTCATCACGCGTCCGCGACGGGAGGGAGGAGGAGGAGTAAGAGAAAGGGAGATATATATATATTGTGTGTGTGTGTGGAAGTGGGTACGTACTTGAACTTGCTCGTGAGAGCGTTTTTATCTAATTAAACTGAAATATTCACAAACAAGCACATTAAACGCACACACAGTTACGCACAAATATACACTTACAAACACAAAAAGAAACTAAACACATAAAGGGGGATAGAGAGACGGAGACGGATCTATCTATCTATCTATCTATCTATCTATCTATCTATCTATCTATCTATCTATCTATCTATCTATCTATCTATCTATCTATCTATCTATCTATCTATCTATCTATCTTTCTCTCTCTCTCTTTCTCTTTATATATATATATATATATATATATATATTTATCTATCAATCAATCTGTATATCTATCTCTGTGTGTACGTGCTTATGTGCACGCGTCTGTAGGTCTACAGAGAAGAGTGGGGGAGAGAGAGACAGAGAAAAAGAGAGAGAGAGAAAGAGAAAGAAAGAGGGAGAGAGAGCAACATGTACTGATAAATAGATAGATGGGTGGCTTACGTTTTTCTTTGAACTTGCTTGTAAAAAAAAAGAAGAAAAATCAACGTTGACAGGATAGATTTGGTGAAAGACACCAATTTATAATAGATATGTTTACTAAATTACTAGTTTCTTTATTTCCGTCACGCGGCAGAAGCCAAGTTTAGGGTAAAAGTTGACACAAGACGTTGTTGAAAATGACTAAAGCTGCAGCAACAACGACAACGATAACAACAAACAAAAGAGGAAAAAGAAAAGCTAAGGAGTATATACATATGGAAATAGCAGTGTTGCGAATTACGCAAAATCAACAGCATTAGGTAGTTTAATATATATTTAGCCGCAATTTAAAAGGTGATTTATTATCTAGGGTTTCTTCAAATAATACGTTAATAAAAGTATTGCGCTTTTAAATATATTCGTTTGATCGAATGAATTTTCAACAGACAGTGGTGCTACTTGTATGTCGTAGCTAAAAAAAATTATGTAAGAAATTAGCCATTGCTATTTTTGTATTAATCTGTTGCTATGCGTGTGAGTGTGTGTGTGTGTGTGAGTGTGCGTGCGCGTGTGTGTGAGTGTACACATACATACTTACATACATTCATACATACGTACATTCATACATACATACATACATTCATACATACATACATACATACATACATACATACATACATACATACATACATACATACATTCCAATCATTCACTCGGACTGTAAAAATCTGTAAAACTTTCCAGAAGTATATCATTTACGTATATATGAGCTTGTCTAGACATACAACTATATGCATGAGAATACATACATAAAACAAAACATACAAATCTGCATATATACATACATATATACAAACAAAAATATCCTGTTGTTGATGTTGAAATTCCAATGAACGAGCCTTGGATATAGGTTAGAAACCGGCTCTTTATTTGCAAGAAATAAAACTGAACAATGACCTACACACATACATACATACATACATACATACATACATACATACATACATACATACATACATACATGTATACACACATGGTGATTGCTTCATCTTCATAGATGGTTCCTAGTGCATCCAGGTTGTCAATGTCATTTTTGACTTTCCAGCCTTGACATGTCAGATGACCATTCAATCATCTGAGAGGTCAAGGCTGAAAAGGCAGATCTACGTGGTTTGAAAAAAAGGTGACAGACGCAAGTTGTAACTTGCTGGGCACTTCCATAGAACTTTCATAAAGTGTAGTGGTGATTGAAATCCCACCTGCTAGATAACCGGTGACATTGATGACCCTCGTCTCAAGAAAAGGCCAGTAAAATCACGAAATCGGTTACAACCGACATTCATCTGCACCAAGCGACATTTGGTGACATTCATTTCTTTTACCACCATTACTCCCTACTTGTTGAGGATATGATGTTAAAGGCTATTATCATGACTATTATCGGCTTAGGAATATTTTTTGCCTGCTCGAAATAACAGTCAAAACCAACTTTCAACACAAAAGAAAGTCTCTTCTTTTCTCGAATGAATGATTCCGAAGCAAATTTTATGCAGAACCTTCCCGAAATCGTTGTAACAGCCGGTATTTAATCTTTTCGTATCCTTTCGTCTTCGTGATTTTAACTACTTTGTGTTTAAAGATATGGCAACTTCACATAGTTCTATGGATATTCTAATGCAGACAATGTTTTATTGTTTCATTCTTCTTTTCTTTCGCGAAAAGAACTAGGAGGAGACTACTTGTAACTGTGCTTCGAAACACCAACCGCTAGATAATCAATCTGACACCACGAGC
>NC_043012.1:29335366-29347866 GCF_006345805.1 Octopus sinensis
GTACAAATAACACGGAAAAAATAAATAGTTACCAGGGTAGCAAAACTTCACATAAGTGCCAAGGATATTACAGCCTACTTATAAAGGTAGAAATTCCAGGGTTAAGTGAATTGTTTTTTATAACATAGATAAATTAAGAAATGGAGTCAAACGCAGGTGTTATTCAAATCTTCATACTTCCAACATATGTTTCGAAGAAAGTATTTATATTATTCCGGGGGGAGTGAAATGATGTAAAATAATGCAATCATCTCGTCAGGAACAAAAGAGAGAAACAAACCACATCAATAATCCATTTTAACGGAATGTGATTCCCGCGCATATGATGAAGGGGAACGCTGGCAAGTTATTTTTGAAAAACCGGTAATTTAGAGAAAGAGAAGGAGTACAAAGAAAGAAATTAACAGAAAATTAAGAGTGGAGAAATATAGTGGAAATAGATACCTGTAGGGGAGATGAAATGTATGAAAACAGTTAAAAGTCGAATTTTATGGATTGGAGGAATTAGGGGTATGTTTTTGCCAATATTTACAACGATAAACGAGTTCTTTAAACGTGTTTATAAGAGTATTCCCCGAGGAAAAGATGGGAAATTGTTCTTCATTACAGAGCAGACGAAAAGATTTACCTTTGTCATATGGGAAGGATCTAGATAAAATATTCCATTCCAAATCGAATTGTTTATTATGTTCTTTTAGAGACCAAATTAAATTACTAAGTCCATTGTTGCGCTTATTGATATGGCTAAATGTAGAGTAATGGTTAGATATTCTTTTCGACAACCGAACCGATAAAATATCTATGTAAAAAAAGACATCAGAACCGGAAGTAATTTTAAACTGATAAACAGAGTTTCTAGTCTTAGAATTACTGTTAAGGAAATGAATACGATTCGAATTTATATCAGAAATATTAATATTGTTATTATTGTTCAAAGAATGGTTAGCGTTAATAAATATCAAGGTTATTATATTCATTAAGTGGATTTGTATTTAACAACTTACTGTTACGTGAAAAGATGATTTGTGAAAGGTTTTGGTGCTTGAGAACCCTATCCTAATTCGGTGTGAATTGATAATGGAATGGTATCTTGAATTTTTGGGGAAATTCTTATCTATAGCTTCACGAAGCTGGTAAGAGAGGTTGGATTTGATCTGCTTATCATATGGAATGATCAACCAAACAGTTTTATTGGGACACACCTTGTTATTAGAGTAATTATTTTTAAAAGTCCTAGACTTGTTTTTATTACGTATCAAGTGATATAAAGAACGGTTATCTCCCTTACGCTGTATAATTACAGTTTTCGATTTAGTGTTGTTATTCGAACTAAAATTTATATTGTTATTACCGTTATGACATGTTTTCATGTCCTGATTAATAGAGGTATAATTAATGTCAATAGGGTTGATATAGGTATTTTTTTCTTTATAGCTTGCTTTAAGTAAGGTAGAGTAATAAAATTCGGCTTTATCGTTGAAATTATCAACAATAGCAGATAATCAAAAAAGTTTAAGTGATATATTTCTAACTAAATTCCTTGTAATAGCCTTTGAATGATTACTGAAAGAGATGATATATTTTAAATTAGTTGAGGATTTTTGGTATGGGAAAGATGAATCGTTATATAAGTTAAGGGTAATATCCAAAAGTTGGCTTTAATTATATCATCATCGAAAATAATACCTTTAGTTGTTATAAGTAATTTCTATAAGTAATTTCTACCAATCTATAAAATTCGACCGTTAACATTTCTTACATTTCATTTCCACAACAGACATCTAATTCCGTGCTTTTAAGCTTTATTACCATTCATCTATCACACAATATTTCTCCTCTCTTAATTTTCTGTTAATTTCTTTCTTTCTCCTCTTTCTCTATCTCTAAATTATCTTTTTAAATCTGTTAAAGGTTTTTCAAAAAATAACTTGCCAGCGTTCCCCTTCATCATATACGCAGTAATCACATTCCGTTAAAATGGCTTATTGATGTGGTTTGTTTCTCTCTTTTATCCCTGACGAGATGATTGCATTGTTTTACATCATTTTATTCCCTCCAGAAACATATGTCCGAAGTATAAAGATTTGAATAACACCTGCATTTGACTTAATTTCTGAATTGATCTATCTATCTATCTATATCTATCTATCTATCTATCTATCTATCTATCTATCTATCTATCTATCTATCTATCTATCTATCTATCTATCTGTCTATCTATCTATCTATCTATCTATCTATCTATCTATCTATCTATCTATCCATATATATGTATGTATGTATGTATGTATGTATGTATGTATATATATATATATATATATATATATATATATATATATATATATATATATATATATTATATATATATATATCTTTAAGAGAAAAATTGGTGGATTTTTCTCTTATGAGGTTTTTCACGCTAACTACTTGATAAATTCTTACAAAGAATTTATCCTATTTTAAATACATACATACATACATACATACATACATACATACATACATACATACATACATACATACATACATACATACATACATACATACATACATACACATACATATAGGAGTGTCTGTGTGGTAAGTAGCTTGCTAACCGACCACATGGTTCCGAGTTCTACGGGACACCTTGGGCAAGCATCTTCTACTATAGCTTCGGGCCGGCCTAGCAAAGCCTTGTGAGTGGATCTGGTAGGCGGAAACTAAAATAAGCACGTCGTATATATATATATATAATATATATATATATATATATATATATATATATATTTCAGTTTCCGTCTATCAAATCCATTCACAAAGCTTTGGTCGGCCTGAAGCTATAGTAGAAGACACTCACCCAAAGTGCCACACAGGGATTGAATCCGGAACAATGTGGTTGGGAAGCAATCTTCTTTATTTCATTAGATTAGCCATAAAGGCTTCACACAGATAGAAGCAGTTGCAGGCTGGACAAAACACAAATGTGATGAATGATAAGTAAAATAAGCGATATTGACGAGGGAAGGCAGACGACTCCCGCCGACCGCTGCTTCCCGAGAACATTGTTCTTTTTTTCTTTTACACAAAAATGAGATGATAAACCTCTTACATAGTTCCAACTGGACTCAAGTTCCTTACAAATGGAGCACCAAACCTCCTACCTTTTTTCCATGCATATTCATAACACGAGGCACTAGAGCCTCTTACTTTTCTTCTCATTTCCGCTCCGCCAGCGCCCGACTAGGCTCAATGCTTCATTCAAGCACCTTGATGGTGCTAAGTCATGGCACTTTAACACGAACCGGAATGTGTCTTCGGGAAAGGAGTCCACCACCCTGTATAGGTCTGTCCTCCTCCACCCTGTTGGTAGAGGCTATAGCATCTTCCGTCGGTGGCAAAATTTCCACCGACTCGGTTTCGGGACATGCCGGCAGTGTATTAATAACCGCTGGCAATTTCCCATTTTTGTTTATCCTTGTGCCACGGGTGGGGGTGGGGTAAGATTTTCCCTCACTCCCGTAGCCTTAGGATCCCTCGGTGGGCAACCAATGTTGACCACCTTCTTCCTTTTACGGCCCATTTTTGGGGAGGTTTCCACCTGCTCGACCGTCTCCATCTCTCCCTTCGAATGGGAAAGGGTAGATTCTTTCTCAACCAACTGTTTCAGGACCTTACTATGGTCCTGAGGACAGTTCTTTTTAATGGGGCCTGATTCCAGGCACAGGTGACACTTGGGAGGAGGGCGTCCCTCAAGTATCACCGGATACCTGTTCCCAGTCATTGTAAAAAAATCTAGAAAAACCAGATTTTTAGCTGATTGGGTCCACAGGGTCAAAACAGCTTTTGACCCAACCCAATCAATTGCCGGCAACGTTTTGACGTTTAGCAGCTTGGATCCGCTGCCACCCAGACCCCGGCGGATAGTATCTTCTATCCACTCGGTTTCCATTCCGGATGGCAACCTGCAGGACTAGGCTCTCGTCAACTTTTTCCCACAATGTGTCTGGAGAAACAGTATTTCCTTTCTTTCCAATGGCTGGCTCGCGAATCTTCGTGCTTCCTCAGGGGTGTCAAATAGCAACCACACCGTTGCATACTTGGCACCCCTGGAAATAAATTTTATGGTTGGCAGATACTCTGCCAACTCTTTTTCTATCTCGATTTTTGGGAAGACGGCGATGGTGTCGAGCGACTTTGAATACGTCCTCAGCACCACCGTCCTCTTCTCCAAGTGTTTTATGCACTCCTTGGGTGGGACAATCTCCCACTCCAAGGAGTGTCGTGTTCTTTAGAAAATAGTTCAAAGAGAGAAAAAGAATGAATGTAGAAGGAAGAAAACAGTTCCAGAGAAAGTTCGGAACACAGAAGACACAAATTTTCCGGCTACTAGGTACTCCAGGCCAACTGGTGACAACAGAAAAACAGCAACAGGAACACAGAATTCAATTCTTTGGAGGCGGGATACGCCCCCAAGACAACTCACTTTTCACCTTTAAGTGAAACACTACGCTCAACTACTTGTAGACAAATGCCCGGAATTCAGTGGATATTTCATGCTTGAAAAAAAGAACAAAAAACAACAAATCCCTACTGAACCCCAAAAAACAAACGTCTTACCTTGTAAGTTGAGCTTCACTTGATTCAATAATTCGCCACACTGCAAAGCAGCGTCGCGGCCTCTCTCAGTGTAAAGAGAAACACTGATACGCGCAGTGGGGAAGCAAGCTTCTTACCAAAGTCACGTCTGCGCCTATATATATATATATATATGTGTGTGTGTGTGTGTGTGTAATGAATGAAAAGGAACTTCCCTTTCTGAATATTCTGATAATTAAAGAAAAGGATATAGATACAACTGACCTCTACTGCATGAACACAGACACATACCAATATTTAGATTTTAGATTTTGCCACTCTTTTCATACGAAAAGGAATATGCCATATGACAAAGCGCATATGCTCAATAGTCGAGACGAGATAAACGACAGACAGAACTTGATATATTCCTTCAGAAATAAAAATACCCTAACAAGTTAATTCAACATGCCATAACAGAAGCAAAAGAAATCCACTCAGGCTAGGTGTGAATATAGAAACAGAAATACAAATATTCCATTTGTAGTCACCCAAAATCCTAGAAACCGCAACTTCCCAATTCTATATCAATCACCAAATCTCCAATGAATAATTAAAATATCTAATTATCAACAGTCGAAGACAAGCACCTAGCCTCAAAAGACTCCTAACAAAGGCGAGATTCACATTTGAAAAAGAAACGAAGCAAGTAACCAACTGTGGAGGCTCCCGTTGTAGGACATGCGGATTAATTGAGCAAGGGATAACCA
Organism: Octopus sinensis; assembly: GCF_006345805.1. Taxonomy (NCBI): domain Eukaryota; kingdom Metazoa; phylum Mollusca; class Cephalopoda; order Octopoda; family Octopodidae; genus Octopus; species Octopus sinensis. The sequence goes on from NC_043012.1 coordinate 29,340,694, forward strand.
AAAGACACAAGAATAGAAAGGAATTAAATGTGAATACAAATATAAATTGCAAAACAAAAAATCTCATCTATTTGAGACTTGTTAATATTCATAGAAAAAGACAGCATTTCCAGAAACTGAAGAGGTATGAATTGAAAAGTGTATTTGTCGAATGACGGGAATGCGTACAATGAAAACATTTACACTATCAGTCATAATAGTCGTATTGATCACATGAAATCCAAGAGTTTTGACATCAAGCTTAGAGTTTTGGTGATCAAAATTTTGTAGCAATATAATAAATGCTCCAACAGGCTGGACATAACTATGAAAACATTTCAGGGAACAAGTTTTGCACGATCAAAAATATCATTCATGATATCTATAATCGTTTAAGATATCTCGCTAAGCCTTTAATATCAATTCTGGAGATGCACTGAAAATTGCTCTAGAATATTTTGGTAAAGTGATAATTCCATTTTCAGTATCTATTTAGTAGTTGGCCGTTACCCAGCAGAAGCAAACTTTTCCAAACTAGCTTATGGAGACAAGTGAAACGCTCTTTTTTGCAGAAATATATATTTTTACGAGTCGTCTTCAAAGATAGATTTCTTTGAGGCATACTTAAGGCATACTCTTTGGAGTGACTGGAAGAATTTAACTGAAACCACCAGAGAACAAGACCCGTGGTTTCGGTGTTACTTTCCTTAAGAGGTAAACTTTCTGTAGAAGCTCCATAGGACATTCTATACCAATCTCCTTCAACCATTTGTCTATATCTTTACTTACAGTTCCCAATGCAGCAATTTTTACAGGCACAACATTTACAGTTTTTATACTCCAAATTTTTGCAGGCAGCGAGCTAACAGAATCGATAGGACGCCGATGAAATGCTTAGCGGCATTTAGTCATATTTTTCATTCTGAGTTCCAATATCGCCTCAGCGAACTATGAGCATCATCCTTTCGAGGTCGATGAAATAGGTATCATTTGAGCACTGGGGTCGTTGAAATTCACTAACTCCTCCCCCAGTATTTCAGGCCTTGCGCCTTTAGTAGGAAGGATTATTATTATTATTGGTAAATAAGGCGGCGATTTGGTAGACTCGTTAGTTCGCCGGACAAAATACTCAGCGGCATTTCGTCCGTCTCTACGTTTTGAAATCAAATTGCGTTGAGGTCGACTCTCATTCTTTTTTCGGGGTGTCGTTGAAATAAGCACCAGGTAATCGACAAGCCCCCTCCTCCCAAATTTCAGGTGTTGTGGTCATTGTAGAAAGAATTGATACTTATTATTGCTGAATAGCATACTCATAAGCGCATCGGACAAAATAACTTACTGTTTAGTTATGGACCTTTACACTCTGATTTCAAATTTAACTTGCATCCCTCTGGGGTTGAAAACTAAAATATCAGTCGGGTATTGAAAGTGAATAATCGACTAACACTTCTCCCAACTTTCAGGTTTTGTATCCACGCTAGAAACTTTGCTACTGCTGCTGTTATTGTTGTTGTTGTTCTTGATCGCTGAAATGTACTTGTCTGATTTGCTTTTACCTCATTCTTTTCAATAAGAATTGTTGAATTTCACGAATCCCTATTTTATTGCACTTGATATTGATTGTATGATTATATATATATAATATATATATATATATATATATATATATATATATATATGCACACACTTTTTGCATGAATATTTAAAAGTCATTGAGAGTGAGAGATATGAACCTATCTCAACCAAAGAGAAAAATCCACTCCCCTATCAAGTGGTACAAGCCAAAAGAAGCTTCATTCACGGATGAACTCTATCAAGTTGACCCCCCCGCCGAAAATACCCCATTTGGCGATAAGATGTAGATATCTATTTCTATCTACTCGTCATTCTTTACACGTGAAATTAATTACTATTTTCAAGTTCAGTTCCTTTCAACTCAGTTCGGTTAATAGTCCAGTTAATATCTCTTCACACCAATTGTTAAGTTATCAATAGCAATGTATTACACTGGGTGGGTCATAGCTGCTACGGATGGGGACTTTCATTGTTGAAACAACTACATTGTTTGGCTAAAGGAGATTAAGTGCATCAAAGGAAAAGAGGCCTAGAGAGGAAGAAAATACGAGTGGGAGAGTAATGCAGCAACAGAAAATTTATACCCGACAGTTATACGCCGTGTCAGTCCACACTAGAACCAGACACTACTGTTCAGTGATCAGATGTGAGTTTCTACAATGTATCAGCTCAACTAGATTGATTTCTCTATTGTTATTCAAATTAATGTTTTCCAAAGAAATAAAATATAACTAATATAAAACCCGCGTCTCATTTCTGAGGGTCGTTACCACTCAAAATGTTAAAGGGACGCCTTTCCCCAGCGAGTTTCGCCTATGTTTCGTCTTTTGTCACGAAAAGACTCTTTACTCAATATTTACTCTTTACTCAGGTAAAGACTCTTTACTCAATATTTGTAAAAAGGAACCATGCAGGGTCTCTACATTTCAAAGAACTCGGTTACTACCTAACTGAGTGACGATTAAACTTGCACTGGTGAGTTCAATTCCTTCCATAGACGAAATGGAAAATAGGCTAGCGTTCTATTTAGTCGGAGTCCCCTCCTTCATTTGGTTAACTGGGTCATAACGATTTATAAGGAGAAAAAAAAAACGAAGGAAGCTCGAATACCATACTTTGTCAATAGATTTTATGTAATCAATGCCACATTTATGTAAGTAATTCTATAATATGCACGAAAATGATAGCAATGATATTAACGTTTTTTTTTGTAGTTCGAGAAATTTAGGGTTGCCAAGTATTTTCTCTAGGAATTGGTGGGAATTATCCTTTTTGCTTTTGCTCATCTCTTACTACTGAGGGTGTTGTAGTTCTCGTTTACTAAACTTTTCTCATATTTAACTTAGCTAACTTGCTAGATTTTACTTCGCATGTTGTATTTAGTATAAAAAGAACATTTAAAGTTTGTCAAAGTGCACCAGTCTACAAATATATTTTACCCATTGGTTATTCTCTTGGCAGAACATTGATGTAAAACGGAAACGAATTAGCAATATCGCTTTCACCGAGGACTTGTGATATGTTATGCCCTGCAAATTCATCTCACAGTAAAACTATATTATATTTCAAACATAATATATATGTATCAGTTACCTAAACTTTTAGTTTACATGCTGTGTTTCCTGCAAAGAGAATTTGTAGCAGTTTTCAAACTAGCACTCACATGTAAATTAACTTAACCATGTGTAATGTAAGCAGCAGTGTCTACGTTGCTTTTTACTACATTTTCGGTTGACCGGCGAAATTGAACGAAAATAATAGCGCTTCAAAAAAGCTTTATACGCTCTTGTCGAAATTGTGCGGTATCTACCCAATTCTATATACTATATGTGAATGAATAAAACATGCTATATATTTGAGCGATTTTATTCAGCATGTTCAGTTCAGTTACCTTCGCGTATGCTTTTCGTAAATGTCATTAACTTCTGGACAACTCTCACCTAATAGTTCGATGATTAAATATATTACGGCCGTAACCACACAGTTATTACTTTATTTAAAGTTATCTAAGACTATATTATCATTTTTATATTCGCTTGCACAATTATACTATATTTACACACAATCACAGTCCTGTTTTTCTGCATGTGTATGTGTGTTATTGTGTTTGTGTGAACAAGACACTTATTCTTTTGCTGAATGTTCTTGACAGAGTATGGGAAGCTTTTTGATGTTTTAAAGGGCTGGCATGATTTTGAATTTAGTATAAGCCTATCACCAAATAATTTGGTATTTTAATGTGCGTCTGGATTGTCCTTCTTAAGATGAGTTTGTTAGATGTTGTTACTATTCCTTTTCTGAGGGCTTCACCTCGAGCAATTCGAAATCAATATTTGTACTGGTCCGCTAATGGTATCCAAAAGGCCTTCCTTTCGATGCGTAGAAAAACGAACAAATTTACAGATTTCATCTCTATGAAAGCCGTCCAGAGTGACACGAAATTCTCTTGTTCGATCTTCATTAAACTAGTAAGAGTTCTTACTGAAAATAAGTGATCTCTTGACATGCACGAAGGAGAGCAGTGCACAAGTGAAGTAAAACAATAACTGAATAAAGAGAATTGGGGAGATACGAAAACGAAGTTGGAGACGAGGAGAAGATAATGACTTTAGCCATGAACACAGAGAAGACATTGAGGACAGTGAAAAGATGAAAAGAAAATGGTCAACAGCGATGACAATGAGGGCAATGATGGAGACGAGAACGAATACAACGGTGATGAAGAAGGAAAACGAAAGCAGCAACGACGGAGATGACAATGAGGATAACAACAACGAAGATGACAACAGGGACGAAAAAAACGATGAAAATGATGGAGACGAGGAGGACGATGACGGCAAAAATCGACGATGATGATGAAAACGACGACGAGCTTGGCAGCGATGAAAATGACGAGGAAGATGACAAAATCAAACGACCTCGTTTACTATGAAGATGACAACGACAACAAGGACCAAGATGTGAACGAAGATGACCAAAACAACTAGGACGATGAAAACGATACAAAGATGAAGAGGAAAGGAAGGACAATGGCGAAGGCGAAGACGCAGGAAAGGACTATGATGACGAAGAGAAAGACAGAGGCTAGAACAACGGAAATGACAATAGAGACAACAACAAAGACAATGAAGTCAACGATGAAGATGACGAACGAGGAGGAGGAGGACGATGAGACCGATGAAGACGGCAATGCGGTCAACAGAGACAGCAACGAAGATGATGACAATGAAAACAAGGCAAACAATGATAACAATGAATAGGATGATGACTACAAAGAAGACAAGGATGACAACGGGGAGAAGATGAACGACGATGAGGACGGCGAGCGAGGCAGATGTGAACGCATTGATGGTGACCAAAGCGAAGACAACTGGACTATAAAAACGATATTAATGAGAGGGACAACGACGAGAGCGATGTGAAAACGGAAAATGGCGTCGGAGACGACTTTGAAGGCGTCATGGAAACGAAGACGGCGACGACAACGGTGACGATGAGTAGGACAACGATTATATACGCCGACAAGACCGACGACAAAGGTGACGATGAATTCGACAACAACGATGATGATGATAATGATGATGATGATGATGATAGAATAGTTGAGGTTGTTATTTTTGCCGGTGGTGGTGGTGGTGGTTAATAAAAGTAAAAAGTAATGAAAGATTAAAGAAAATTCTAGTTCCGATGAAAACTCTATTTTCGCTGAAATCTATTTGCTTTGGATAAGAACAATGTTGATGGTGTTGTTTGTGGGACTGTCGACGGTGCTGATGTCGCTACTTTTGTTTGTGGTATGTCGATGGTATCAGTGGTGGTAGGTGCTGTTGTTGGTGATGGTGTTGTTATTAGTCGTTCTAGTGATGTTGGTAGGTTCAAAACCGAGCAGTGAAATTCAGTGGCGCTGAAATTACTATGATCGAAGCATGAGTAGTTATATTCTATTGCTGCTGTTGTAGTTGTTGTAGTTTAGCTCAGGTCAAATTCGAATCGTTTTGACTTATGATCAAAACTATTCCAGCTATGATCATTCCGTTTTTTTTGCTTCTCTCTTCTTTAGACGTTATGTAGAATTACATTTTCTAATGTATTCGTTCTTAGGACCACATGATATAATTTGATGAATATTCGGCTGTTATTTCTACTAGGCCAAATTACCATGTGGAAACTTATTCGTTTTGTCAATAGTATTGATAATAATAATGTGGCGAGCTGGTAAAATCGTTGGCACGCCGGGCAAAAATTTTTGCGACATTTCGTTCGTTTTCACGTTCTGAGTTCAAATTCCGCTGTGGTCGACTTAGCCTTTCATCATTTCGGGATGAATAAAATTAGTACCAGTAAAGTACTGGGGTAATCAATTTATCTCATCCTCCGAACTTGCTGCCTTTGTGCCAAAATTTGAAATCAATATTGTTGTTAACAATGATAATTATGAAGCCGTTCTGGCATGCGGACACTCCCTGATGCTGTTAATAACAGTGTCGGGTTTTGTTGGTGACAGGTGCAGTCAGGGAGTAGTTTTGTTGGTGTCAGTTGTTCTTTAGCGCCAGATCAGACCTGGTTAAGCAGATCTATGTTCAAGGGAATTCCAACCAGGACTATCCCGTCATTTTGTATATCTAAAACATCTATATTTTAACGGTAGGGTGAAATTTAAAGTGTCCAGGAACCTATCGTACAAGTGGTTATTTCGTATGAATAAATAAGTTCAATCGGTTGCATAATTACAAAGATGTATGATAGTGACTTTTTCTCATTTATATACTTTTACAAAACCGAAAACAAGGCTAAAACCGGAATGCCAGATGTGATGTCACATAACATTATTGGCGTAATTTTCCATATCGAATGAGCGAGGACTGCTATATGAACTCCAGGGCGAAGGGTAGTATGTGTGTTGTGAGAAGGTGTAGTAATAGGCCATCGGACAATGTTTCTGTGCACGTTTTCCCCAAAGACGAGCAACAGCGAGCAGCATGGACTCGGTTTGTGAAACTCACAAGAGCAGTACACTGTGATTTGTGCGGAGCATTTTAATCCAAACTGTTTTAAAGTGTAATATTAAATAAAAGTTCAGCTTTATTCTTAAAATGCCTTACTCTTCAATGCTGAGAGCGATATTGGTAATAAGTAGTTTCGAGCACATAAATATGCAAACACGCCGACAATAACCCAGCGTGATGAGTTATGCAAGATACCTCTTTGTCCAAAGATTCCCTCTTGTCAATAACTCTCCCAACCTTGTGGCAACAGATACTCTACCTTGGTGAGGGTATGTGAGAGTAACGTCCACAGCAAAACCTATCACATGTGAAAAGATCTCATTGAAATATGACAATTAAATTAACAAATTAACTTGCTCTCATTTAGGGCATTTTACAACAAGCATGATTATATTTTCAAAAACAAGGCAAAGTATATAATTTTATGTAATGCAATCATGTGCATGCAAATATTTAGATCGCTCATTGATGCCAAATCATGAAATAACCTCTATATGGTGCTCAAGATTTCATCATTTACTTCAGACTGAAATTTTCACTGTAAGCTAACTGCATAACTCAGTCAGAGATTTCGTTATTCTGTGATAAAAAGTACTGGGCGGTAACAAGTAAT
>NC_043012.1:29352866-29367866 GCF_006345805.1 Octopus sinensis
TATCCACTACGATCTTTTCATGTCTTCTTTTCATCACATCTTTGAGTAGTAGACATTCTTCAGGTGGTTTCAAATATTCTTGGCGAGTTTATATGTATATATGTATATATATATAATAACGATTTAATAAATAAAACATGCATACATGAATGACCATGGGATTGCACCTAGAAAGTTATCCTCCTAGACACAAGTCCGGGCAAGGTTGTTTATGGAAGACCAGCAGTCGCCCATGCATACCAGCCTCCTCTCTCCACGCCACCAGTGTTATCCAAGGGAAAGACAAAGGTCGATACAGCTTGGCACCAGTGACGTCGCAACTCATTTCTACAGCTGAGTGAACTGGAGAAACGTGAAATAAAGTGCCTTGCTCAAGAACACAACACGCAGCCCGGTCCGGGATTCGAGCTCACAACCTCACGATCGTAAGCTCGACGCTCTAACCACTGAGCCATGGTTGAGTAAAAAATAAGCAGCGTTTGGAACCATGAAGAATTTGTACCGGATTTTTGCTGAGTTTCGAAATTTTTCTCAAACATTGTTTTGCAATTGTCTGATAATACAAACATAGAATTGCCCAAATGCATCAATAAATTAACATTGATATTTTACTCACCTTTGTTACAATCATCTGAAATAGAATTGTCAAAGCGCGATATTCAAGTAATTTTGCAATTCAACTTCAAAAAAAGGAGATAAATCAACTGAAACTGCTCACGATATCAACGAAACGTTTGGTGAGGAAATGACCAGTGAGTGGTCAGCTCGAAAATGGTTTTAACGATTTCGCAGTGGAGACCTGAGCCTTGAAGACCGTAAGCGTAGTGGATGCCCATCTGTCATCGATGACGGACAATTAAAGACCATCTTTAAGATAGATCTACGTAAAACCATTCGAGAATTGGCAGAAGAACTTCAGGTTAGCCAGAAAACTGTCTGCAACCATTTCCATACAATTGGAAAATCAAAAATGCTCGACAAATGGGTACCAGACAATTTGAATGAAAATCAGAAAATGCGCAGATATGAAATGTGCTCGTCGCTTCTTCTCCGTAACCAGACCGAGCCATTACGCGACCGTATTGTAACTTGCAACGAAAAGTGGATTCTGTACAATAATAAAAATGTTCTTCGCAGTGGTTGGACCAAAGTGAAGCTCCGAAAACCTTCCATAAACCTGAGCTCTTCAATAAGAAGGTTATGGTGACTGTTTGGTGGTGTACTGCTGGACTCATTCACTATAACTTCTTAAAATCCGTAATAACCATTACTGCAGAAGCATATTGCCATGCAATTGTCAAAATGAACGAAAAACCGCTACTTCTACGTCCCAGACTGGTCAACAGAAGAAGGCCAATTATTCTTCATGATAATGCTTGACCACACGTTTTACTAAAGATACCTCAGAAGTTGAGGGAACTTGGCTACGAAGTTCTTCTGTACTCAGAACTTTCTCCTACCGACTACCACTTTTTCTAGCACCCTGATGGTTTCCTGCGAGAGAATATCTTGACCACCAACTAACACTCCTTTTTTCACTTTCTTTCACTTTTTCTTCTCATTTTCTCTTCTTGTTTTCAATTTTTCTTCTTTCTTTCCTTCTACTTTTCTCACCTTTTCCTTTTGACCTGACTCCTCATTTTAAAATACACATCTCTTCTCCCATTTCTATCCAATTAATACTACCACTACATTCTCAAATTTTCATTCAAGCCACAAGACCCCTTTGAATGAACAGCACATGGAATCTACGCCTCCATACTGTCCATTTGTAATGACAAAATATGAACTCCTATGGGAATTTACATACCACGAACAAGAAGCATTTCTACCACTTTCCTTGGGTAATGGAACTGCAACTATAATATCTTTATGTATTTTTACTTTTACATTCAATTGATAATAACATACATATGTATATAATTATATTAAGGGAGCAAGGACGGCAACGATCTATCTCCAGCATTCTTGAAGTGCTGATACCTTCAAAAAATTAGCCAAAACTCCAGATAAATATACACATGGCTGAAAGCGGGCTAGTAAAAGAATATTAAAAGGACATGGTGTTATTGTGAATTGGGAATTAACGTGATTTTTATCCTTATATTCTATTGTGAATTGATAAATAATATATTTTCTATTTTTATTTCTACTTTCATTCCCTATTTCCTTCCTTATTTCTACTTTCATTCCTTATTTCCTCCCTTTTCCAAAATAACTCCTTGTATTGAAGTCTAATATTTCCCTCTATTTAAGCATCTCACATCGTCTCTGATGAAGGGATATTCCTAATATCCCAGAAACAGCCGTAAGACTAACTTTCTCTTTATAAATGTCCTGAAAATTCACACAGCTTTGGCTTTGCTGTCTTATTTTATTTAACACACACACACACACACACACAGACACACAGACACACAGACACACATACATATATAGTTGTGTATATCCACCTCTCTCTCTCACTCTCTCTCTCTCTCTCTCTCTCTCTCTCTCTCTCTATATATATATATATATATATTATATATATATATATATATATGTATGTGTGTGTGTGTGTTTATACAAATACACACATACACACTCATGTATATATAGTTGTGTGTGTCTATCTATCTATCTATCTATCTATCTATCTATCTATCTATCTATCTATCTATCTATCTATCTATCTATCTCTCTCTCTCTCTCCTCTCTCTCTCTTCTCTCTCTCTCTCTCTCTCTCTCTCTCTCTATATATATATATATATATATATATATGCGTATTCAAAGATATTGCTAACCATTATTTACATTTTTCTTCTACAACGTAAGCTATTTCCTAGCTAGCCAGCTAACTAGATAGATAAATAGATAGATAGGTATATAGGCATACATACAACCAGACAGACATATACGCATACGTCCACGCATACGTATGTGTGTGTTTGTGTGTGTGTGTGTGTGTGTGTGTGTGTGTGTGTGCGTGCGAGCGTTTGCTTGCATGTGCTTGCGTGTACGTACGTGTGCTTGCGTGTACGTGCGTGCATGCATGCATGCGTGCAACCGCGCTATATGGAAAATTGTGCAACCGCGCTATATGAAAAGTTGTGTATAAAACGGTGGCATGAATGATCAGGGGCGAAATTTGGTTGGATATTATTAGCTCAATTAGACCTTCGATTTACAATCTCTCTTTGCGCATATTAGGTACTACCTATCCTAATATATCTCTCCGTTTGTGGGCGCTAGCGTATAATATGTATAACCAAACAAGTTAATCTACTATGAAGGATTAACCAAAACTTGGTATATCCTTCATATTGCCTTCCCCAATTCATTCACTTATTGCAGCGGTCCTTCAGTTTTTCTGAGTCTTGTAACAGAACTTGAAAATTTGGGCCTGCCGCCAGGGCCTTTCGCGATATCCTTAAAGCCAGGAACTTTTCAGCACACCAACGGTGCAGGAAAAAGCAATAACGTGAGGGCGTTGAATAAGTACAGTGTTATTGGACGCTCAGGAAAGGAAAGAAAAGAAAGAGGATTTCACCTTTCGAGCGGAGCCTTTCATCAGAAATATAGAAAAAGTCTAATGAATGGAAGATGGAGAAAGAAAATCGCCAACGATACACACGCGGCCACACACACACACACACACATATGTGTATATGCATGTATGTATGTACATACATTCTTAAATCTACATATATATGCATGTATTTGGGTTCAGCCCCACTGCGTGGCATTTGAGGCAAGAGTTTTCTACTGTAGCCGGGCGTTGTGTGTGTTTATTGAGCGAAAACACCTAAAGCTCCACGAGGCTCCGGCAGGGGGTGGTGGTGACTCCTGTTATACTCTTTCGCCCCAACTTTCTCTCACTCTTTCTTCCTGTTTCTTGTCCCCGACTTCCTACGCAACCGCTGAACATGAATGCGCATTCATCCATCCGTCGATGCTCTCGATGTCGGGGGTTGACCTGCTTTCTCTTCTGCGGGTCTTACGAATAGCAAAGAGCCACGTTTCGGACTTCTCCCATCTTGCGAGTAATTGGGATGAAGACCGTTCGCTCAACAGTTCGCTGAACAAGAACAACAACATCTATCAACCTGAACTGTTCAAGTTTATTCTCATGTCACATCAACCAGTTTTTATAAAACCTTTCTGTATTAAAACTCATGGTCATCGTATTATGAGTCATGAGTTAAAATAACTTTATCACAATTTGATCCAGTCTTCTTTTAAAGAACATCACAAGCAGTTAAATGAAGTTTGTGTGCGTAACACAAATGATGCACAAAATAAAGATTTTTGTCAAATTTACCAAAGGCTCTTTATCAGTTATGACTGCAACTGTATTTTATTGTAAATCAAAACTGAATTCAGAAAGATTTTCTCCAAAAATTAAAACTATTTCTTTTAGTAAACTTTCGTAAATTCGATATACATTTACATGGAATCTTTAGAGGAGTTAATGCAGCTCTATAGTCATTAGTTAAGTTCTATGTTGAACGTTGCTTCATGCAAATACACACACAGACACACGCGTTTATCAACATATTCTTCTGCTTTGCCACATTGCCTTCAACTATCCTATTGACAGTATGCATCCCTAACTCTTGAACTAAGGCAAGTAGCCAACTTTCCCTGAAATTACGCCCCACAGTCTTATATCATAGAGAGTGTTCATCGGGTTAAATAGTCCCAGATACATTGTTTGGAGGGTAAGGGAATAATCACGACTGGAATATACCTTTGATCGTAAGTCGAATCAACGACAGTTGACCGGGGACTAAGACAGAGCAAGAAAAATCTCTTCCTTATCTCGCGCTAAATTCCACCTCTCCTTCTATTTCTCTCCATTACCCATCTCCCCCTTTCTCTCTTTTGCCATTCATGTTTTGCTATCATATTTTTCAGGTTTTTCCTCGACTTCATTTTTTGTCTCTTTCTTCACCTTTCCTATCAATTTTTATTGTTCTAGATTTTCGCTTTTTTGTTGTTGTCCTTTCACTTGTTGTTGCTTTGTCTACTTTCTTTTTTATCATCTTTTTTTATCATGTACTCTTCCCTTCTTTAATTCGCATATCTTTTCTTCTTCTTCTTCTTGATTGTTCTACTACTACTACTACTACTACTACTACTACTACTACTACTACTACTACTACTAACTACTACTACTACTACTACTACTACTACTACTTCCACTTTATTGTTTGCCCTTTCAAACTATTTTATCTGCCCCCCCCCCTGTTTATATTCGTCCTTCCCCTACTACAACCATCTCTTCCTTTCACACGTTTCTTTTCTTATCGTTTACATTGACCTCCTCGTTTTCCCTCCTCCAGTTCCTCCTAGAACTGTAATGATACCTATCAGCAAACACATCACTGACGGTGTCACTCCCCCACCCACAAATGTAATGGGTCATTTCTTTAAATACTTGTTGTCTACGTTATCATTTTTTTTTATTATTATAAAATTTAAACACTCATCAAATATCATATACAATGATGGTGCATTTTATTGATTGATCAATCGTTAAATAATTTAAAGAACTTATCGTTGGCGCTGGCGTGGCTTGCTTCCCAACTACATGGATCCGGGTTCAGTCCCACCGTGTGGCACTTGGGCAAGTGTTTTCTGCTATAGCCTCAGGCTGATGTGTTGAGTAAAGTACTTGCACTCTTTGGGCTACTTGGTGTCTTCGGCAGTTTGGGTATATTTCCGTCGGATTTACTTCAGGCATTCAGCGGTGTTAGTTGCCCCAGCATAACTGCAGTCTACTGACTGAAACAAATTAAAGATAAAATATATTTTAACGTAGGAGAACGTTAGCCTGGTAATTTTTAGTAAGTAAGCTTTGACTCTTGTGCTACCAGTATAAAGCCTCCAGTCTTTGCTTTCATTCCTGCACTCCTCAGCCGCTGATGGTTTGTTACTTTGTCTACTTCAGCATCTTGGCTTCGGAAGATGTATTGTCCATGCAGGGTCCTCTGGCTTCACCACTTCTCAATTTGTTTCTGCCCGTTCTATTTTGCAGTCTGTTTGATTCGTTTTGCTTGCTTGGAAGTGGTGGTTTCAGGCTCCTCATCTAATTCAGGGTTAATGCCAAGTTCTCTTTCGAATTTAGAAGCTTTTTTGACAATAAAGTGTGACTTTTTGCTGCTTACATGTTCGCACACATGTCGCAGCATCCAGTACTCTGTACTAGATAAGTACCTGCTCATTCCTATAGTAGAGGTCTTATAGCACATTTCTACACGCACCATTCCTCCACCCACCACTGATTCTAGGTTGGTACAGATGGTCTTCGTCTGCCTTAGAGTGGTGCATTTTCTTGAACGTCCGTGCGTCGGAGTTCTGTGGGATTCCAATTAATGATGTTCATGGGAGTGCCGGGGCTTCGATGTGGTTTTTAGTTTAATCTTCGGTGCAAGTCTTTTTCTCTTATAGTGCTCCTTATTTTTTTTATTTCATAGTAGCATGATGTATATCATCTCCTTCGTTTATTCCAAGCTATTTATAATTTTCTTGTGGGTCAAGTTCCTTGATGGTAGTGGTCATATCTAATTTAATGGAAGCTGTTTGTCTGAGCTTGCCTCTTACAAAAGTTGCTTTAGCACACTTATCAAAACCCAAATCCATCCGGTTTACAAACTTTTTGAGCTTGTGGAAGGATAAAGTTTTCTTCAATGAAAACATTCTGTCAGTTATTATGGATGTGAGGATCTTGTAAGCGGTGTTATTGGTCGTCGGTAATTCTTTGGCTTTTTTGTGTCTTCGCTTTTTGGTAGTTCTCTCAGTCAAGTAGGTATTCTCTCTGGGTTCTGAATGACATCAGACATACAGCGAGATTTTCATGTACTTCTGTCAAACAATTCAACCAAAAGTTAGGGATCCGATCCAGTCCTGGGGTTTTCCATTTATGAGACTTTCTAAGAACACACCCTTGCTCTTCTATTTCTATTGCTTCTTTCTTCTGTTCTTCAAGTTCATCCAGTCTCTCTTGCTCACGTTCTATACAGTCAGCTTCAGCATTAAAACCTTTTTCGCTGCTCCATCTCTACTTCCAGAAATCTTCCACTTCCTCAATCTTAGGTAGCTCCTGTATTTCTAATTTTGCCAATTTCCCTATAAAATTTCTTTGCATCTGTCTTGAATATTTTGTTTTGTCGATAAAATTTGATTCTTTTATCATACCGTCTAAGCCGCTGGGCTTTCAGCAGTATACTCTGTTTCAAAAGTTCCTTAGTTGCAGGGAGGTTTATAAAATGTTTGATTTTATATTTTTGCTTGATTTTTCTAGCTTTTTTCGTCTTGATATTTATTCCACAAGCAAGTTCATCGAGAGCTGATATATCCACCTGCAGAGACTCAATCTCTTTTTGTATTGCTGCTTTCCACTTAGGAGGTTTATTGACATGTTTGGTCGTTTTCTTCGTCATTTTAATACCTAGTTGGGATGTTATTACTTTTGCAGTAGGATAGATGATGTTATTTAAAATTGTTAGATCATTTCCCTTATTTCTTCAGATCTGTCAAAGAGCAACGTTATATATCATAATTTTATCGTTATTCTTTGTGCTATTTGGAAAGTTTGGCAATGGTTCTCTACCATATTAGTAAAATCAATTTTGCTTTCTCTCGTAATGTCTTATTTAGCTTCCATAAACTTTTGTATATTATAGACCTTAAATTCTGTGTCATGTCTCTTTTTTGTGGTAGTGATGGTGGTGTGTGTGGGGGAGGTATACGTTCTCCTCTTTTTCCACATCTCTTTCCTTCGCTGTTATTTGTTTAGCTTCCTCGCCGGGAAGTTGATTTACTTCTCGTTCACTGGGTTCTGTGCTTCTGCAACTTATTTTGTCTATATTGTTGCTTCTTTCATTTCATCGACTATGAGATTTTTGTGTTGTAATTTGGTCAAATTCAGCGTCAGTTAATATTTTGTTCTTAATGATATCTCTACGTACATTACTTAATTCATTTGCATCCTGTATATATCGTCGTACTTCATTGCCTGCTACATTTCCCGGTGAAATGTATATTTGTACAACGACGTTAATGTTTGTGTTTAGTTGGTCAGTATAAAAGCTTTCAAAACACCTCTATAGTCCTCTCTAGTTCATTTAATGCGTTTTGCTTTAGGTGGTGTTTTGGTAGCGTCAGTAAAGTCTAGGGTTAGGATTATCCTGGTTCTGTTTACCTAGTAGATCATCTTTTTGAGAGTTTGTTCCAGTAGCAGACTTTTCTATCTCAGTCTGGTTCTTTACTGCGTGACGCAGCCCTTGTTGACCCGGGCGATGACTGATCTGTCGTGAGTTTTGGTTTGTTGTCATTAAATCATTGACGATGACATTAAGAAACAAGTCAGTTTGTACAGAGTTCACTTCTTGACAGGACACCACTTCTGAGTTCTTCAAATGAATATATTTCTCATATTGTAATCTCATATCGAAATTCGCATCCATATCTTTCTTTCTTTCTTTTTTTTTTTGGTAGGTATGTTTCCGAGCATGACTGTTTAGTGACTAATTTGCTCCTTTTTGTGTGTTCGTTCGTGGGAAATCGATTTGTTTTTGTTTTGTTTTGCTTAGCTCGTGACACGTGTTGTTTTGTTTGTGTGTGTGTACGTGTGTGCATGTCGTGTAAGCATTATTTATGTTGCTTGTAACTATTAAAATGCGTATATGTATGCATAATCAGTTGCATGAATACGTTTTTAATTAATTTACGTACTTGCATTAACAGAACTTTTCCCGTAGATCTATAGTGAAGTTTCCCTTCCATTGCACTGATTTGGGATTAAATTCGTTTAGTGGTGAGAGCTTAGTGTACGTCCATGTTTTTTTTTACCCGGAAAGGCAGCGAGCTAGCAGAACCGTTAACACACTGGACAAAATGCTGATGCATTTCGTCCGTCTTTTTCATTTTTTTCTTTTTCTTTTTGGAATAGACAGGTTGCCCTGGTCAGGTCCTCCATCTGCTGCCAAGCTCTTCGCGCGGAGGGCTCGGCTAACCGTGGTTGTTAATGTACCAACATGCACTAAGGCTGCGGCATTTGTAGGTATTCCTAAACAGTGACCAGGTCATGTCATCGTTTGTGAGGTATATCTTTCCACATCTCCAGAGCTGCATTTCTGGGTCAAGCGATCAGTGGGAATTCCTCTCTAGTATTCTGTAGCAGACGAGCTGCTAGCAAGTGCATCTGCGTTTTCGAGGAGACTCTAGGCGTCGACAAAAACGGATTAAGCAGTCTGTTCCGGTGAACTTTCGCTCCAGGGTAGCTTTAGGTCTTCATGATTTCCTGAAATCTCTGGCCTGGCAGTGCTACATGGAGGTACTGCCGGTTGGAGACAAAATCTACAGACACGGAAATGCTTTCAGAGGGCGACGAAATCGTTCTATACGCTCTCGTCCAGTATCCTAGCATTTGTCGAACAGCTGTTATCGCGTGTAGGATGGATCTAGCTATCGGCCGACTCCATCGTGAAAATTGTCCCACCACCTTCTTTTGGCCGGGACTTTTTTTTAGCCCAAACTTCTGTCTGGAGGCTGTAACTAGAAAAGTGTTATGATGGACGCGATTGAAAGTACTGGTAACAAATACTTTCTACTTCGGCTAAGCCTTCATCAACTTTTCCAATTGAGAGAGAAGTTGCTTCCCTTCCCCAGTACATTTCTTAAGAGGGGGCGAATCTAACGAGGATTGCTAGCTAGGGTGAATGGGCATACAATGAGCATACACCTGCAGGCTTGAGAGTTCGGAGATGACGTTCCATTATCCTTAGATTCTCTAGGTGTTTAAGGTGGCTTCGGGATCTGTGGCATGCCTAAACTACGCTCCACTATTGAGAAATTCTATTGTCATTTATTTATCGTCAATTGTTACTTGATTTCTTTCTTTTAACACGTTTAATGTATGTCCCCACTACCTTTTTGCTTTGAATTATATTATTTTGTATTTATGTTTCGGTTCTAGAGGCCAATAAACAAATCATCATTATTATCATCATCGTTGTTATTGTTGTTGTCATTATTGTTGTTGTCGTTGTTGTTGTTGTTGTCATTATTATTATTATTATTATTATTATTATTATTATTATTATTATACACTCAACAGATTAGACTGATGGAAAAGAAAAGAATCCTAACTTCGGGTTACAAATAGCCTTAGGTGCCAAGAACCCTCCTAAGTATCCTAGCTGTCGCTAATAACACTTTTTTCTGCAGCTATACCAAACTGTATTAAACTTCCTCTATCCATCTGTTCAAATCTTTAGGAATAGTTCCCAGGATATATTTTACCCGCACTTGCCAAAGTATCTGTAATTCAGTAGCTAGGTCCTGGTACTTTGTTATTTTTTCTATACTTCTCATATTAATTTTTCACCATTTGTAATTTAAAGTCAATTATCTGGCACTTTCTATTCTCTACTACTACTACTACTACTACTACTACTACTACTACTACTACTACTACTACTACTACTACTACTACTACTACTACTACCACCACCACCACCACCAATCAGTCCTTCTAGCTTCTATTACTGTCAGTCTGAATGTTAAAGACTTTCAACATCTTGTATTTCTTACTTTCTAGTAGTTTACTAGGTTCATGCTCAAAACCTAGCTATCTAAAAAGTTCCCAGTGGATTGCTCTCCCTAGACTGTCATCTCTTTTCTTGCATTCTTTCTGTGCCAACATGCTACATTCACTTACAATATGAGTAACGCTTCCCTCTTTTAATTTGCATAATCTACATTGGTTTTTGTCTATTTTGGCTTTTATCCAATTAGTCCATAACGCTTGACCTTATGCAGCTATTAAAAAAAAACATTTTGTTTCCCTCTTCAGCTTTCTCTTTTGCAGCCATAACCATGTCTCACAACTACTATTTGTGAAACTATCATAAAAAGCCTTCTCCTGCCAGTCAAATAATTTCTCTTCTTTTTTCTGGTTTTTAACTTCGTTTGGTGTTTTGGTTTCCCTATGTCTTACTGTGGCTCTAGCAGCTTTTAATATACTTTTTTCACTATTATCTACATCGGAGTCTATATCTACTCGAGCTAACTCCACGTTGTCTTCCACTGATATTAACCCTCTTCCATCTTCCTTTCTAGGTAGGTGTAATTTTGTTCCTCCTGCCCTTGTGTGGAGTCATCCATTCATATTGAATTCTTTCCTAGTTCTTCTGTCTAGCTTTGCCAATTCAGTTTTCGTGCTTTAAGACAAGTTTTAACATCCAGTCATCAGAGTTTTTCAGGTATTCTTGTTGTTGTTGTTGTTATTATTATTATTGCCTTTGCATAGCTTCTAACGCTGGAGGTGTACTACAGTGTCAGCTATTCACTACCAGTGAACTAAGGTAACACCTCTTATTTTTCGAGCACCTTCCGGAGTATTCGAGCAGTTCCAAGCAGTGCTGTTTTCTGCAAGTACTCCACCCTTATTGCAGCCCCTATTTCACGTACCTCTCGAGATTTTTGTTTACCGTTCCCAAGGCTCTAACAATTATTGGTACTACTGCTACTTTTTTCATCGACCACAACTGCTTAACTTGCCAAGCTAACCTGTCATATCTCTCCACTATTATTTCTTCCTTATCGCATACCTTGTTGTCAGCTGGGAATGCTATATCTATGATCCTGCATAGTTTGTTTTTCTTTCTCAATTAAGACTATGTCCGGCTTCCTCTACTCAATCTCATGGTCACACTGAATCATAAAATCCCATAGGATCTTTGTATTTCTATTTTCGGCAATGCCTTCAGGTTTGTGGTCTGTCAAGTCCATACTTGTTGCAAAGTGTCCAATGGACAAGCCTGGCTATATTGTCATGACGTCTCTTATATTCCTTCTGGGCTAGTGGTGTACATTGGCTGATTATTATAATAATAATTATTATTATTATTATTATTATTATTATTATTATTATTGTTATTATTATTATTATTATTATTATTATTATTATTATTATTATTATTATTATTATTATCCTAAATATTAATATGCTAATATGCTAATACCTACGTACGTACCTGTGGTGTGTGTCACATTTACTTGACAGGAAAAGGTAAAATGAGAAAAATAATACTTATTAAGCAGAGGAAGTATAGTTGAAGTGAGAGGCAAAGCGGCAAAGACGACGGACAGACATAGAGTGAGACAGAGAAGATTCATAGCGCTGACAGATAAGACAAATATAATGTATTAAACACAGGAAGATGGGTGAGAGGCAAGGAGATATAGATGAGGTAGAGGGGAGGGAGGGGAAAAGAGAAAGAGGGGAGAGAGAGTTACAGAGATAAGATTGAGTGAAGGAAGGGAATGGATCCAGTATAATAGTGAAAGACAATGAAACCGTTCTCATATCGTCACAGAGAAAACGCTGGATTACTTTTCCTTTTCGACGATATATAAGGAGGATGAAAATATGGAAATTGCAAAAACAAGTGTTACCTATCTATCTATCTATCTATCTATCTATCTATCTATCTATCTATCTATCTATCTATCTATCTATCTATCTATCTATCTGTCTGTCTGTCTGTCTGTCTGTCTGTCTGTCTGTCTGTCTGTCCGTCCGTCCGTCTATCTATCTATCTATCTATCTATCTATCTATCTATCTATCTATCTATCTATCTATCTATCTATCTATCTATCTATCTATCTATCTCCTGAGGATGCAGAGGTCAGCATTGGGCAATGCGCATGTATTTGAAATGTCGAATTAAAAAAATATCAAACTATATTGTATAAAAATTTATGATTATTAGTAGTATGACCAAAAAATAACAAAAATTATTTCATGCTTAAATATGGTCACTAATTAAAGATGCTTACACTATTTTGTTTTGTATTTTGTACTATTACTAGTATTTACTAGTATTACTATTGTTTACCGATTCCAGTTTCTGTTTCTTCCTTACAGACCTGGGATCCGATCCAAGGTCCAAGAGTGTGCTGTTACTATTTACTTTCCAAGGTCCAGACAGTGTGCTGTTACTATTTACTTTCTGAGTATGTGCTTCTATTCCCAATATGCTGATCTTTTGCAGCTCATGGATACTGATGTTGCCAGGCAGTTTGTCGGTGAATTTGTCGAGTCGGTTTTTTTTCACGAGACCTACAGCACCGATTACAACAGGTATCACTTCAGCGTTCATTGCCCACATCCGGCTTATTTCTGTATCGAAGTATTTGTACTCAGTAATCTTTTCCGGGATTTTTCAAGGTATTTCTTATCAGTCACATCCTTGAAAATGATGCTGTAATGGTTTGATGTTATTTTCCGGTCTCTATGAATAGGTATAGTTCATAGTATGGTGGCATTCTCATCCTTCATGGCTGTTTCCAGTGGATGGTCATACCATTTCTCGACGGTCTTGATGCTATATTCTTTGTATACTTTCCAGTGGGTGTTGGCTGCTGTCATGTGACCTTGGATGTTTTCTGCCTTGGCAAGTTCTGGGCAGTCAGAGACAAAATGGCCGATTGTTTCTTCGAACTTGCAACATATTCTGCATAGCTATTTAAAAAAAAATTCTCTGCGGGTAGGACTTTGTTGAAAGGCTCTGGCCTTGTACAACGATGATGAGTCCTATCTCTGGTTTACAGCTGCTCAGAACCATTTCTGTCTCCTGTGACGGTCTACGGCTGCGTCCGTTATTCTATTTGTGTATTTTCTGTGCATTACCTTTTACTCCCATTTTGCAATTAGTTGTTCTGTCTTTGACTTTTGGCTGTCTTTTTTATTCTTTGATTATAGTTGGTGGTTGTCTCAAGTTTAGCCGGTTGCAATTTTGGAGTCTCCAGTACTTCGTTATACTTTTTGGCGTCGCTTGTTATGGAATTGATGTTCCTCTCTTCATCACGATCTTTGACTATTTGTAGGAGGGGGTTTTCTGTTCTCTCAAGATATTTGTCCAGCCGTATGGTAGTGGTTTTGTGTGTTAGTGCTAAATGGTCAATACCTCGGCTAACTCTCTACTTGTAAGATATATTCAATCATATTTGCATTTCGGTGGTTCATTTTCTCCACTGTGAACATTTTCCGTGTTTTGACATCTAGTTTCTTCAGATTTTTCGCTGTCTAGTTGATGTTGTTAAAGTTGTAAGCTACAGATAGAGCTGCTGGTGTGTTAATTGCTTCAAATCTGTTAGAAACATTCAGTTCAGATCTGAGCATTATTCTGACTTTTCCGTAATATTCTTTTCTAATTTTTTCCTTCATTGAGGGGTTTCGTTTCCCGTCACCTTCAATGGTACCAAGATACCTTCATGCTCTAATTCCTTGACAGTGTTGACATCAGGTTCTATATTGCAGGAGCTGGTCAAGTTTGCCGCATTTGAAGGTAGCTTTCACACATTTATCTACACCAAATCTGCTTGACCGAAGGAACTTTTACCAAATCATCAAATGTTTTACCGTTACTGGTTGAACTAGAAACATCAAAGAAAGCTATTCCTCCCGAGTTAGACGTTACCAAGTGTCTGATCCTTGTATTTTATGAAAGCTTTTTTGTGGTCATACTTTGTTAAATGTCGTAGTTGGTTGCCTAAAGAATCGCTCGAATGAGGGTTGCAGCTGCAGTTCGTACATGCGTTAGCAATCCACGCGATTCAAGATTCAATGAGGATCAGTGTTTGATTGTACATGGCAGAGGTGAAGTCAACATGAAGTCTACATGTGGTTTCTTTAGTCTTGTTGTGCATGATAAAGTATCTTTTCTGTTATGCTGAAGACATACTTCAGCAGTAGCTGAGGTTTAGCTGGAGAAGAGACAGAGAAAATCATAGCAAACCTCATCTTTCTTCAGTCTGCATCATCTTTCAGGAGATATCTCCTCTGGCAAAGTTTGCAGTATATTACACAGGCATATCAAATAACTGTTCTGAAACCCCGGCATGATAACAATATTGTGGAGGAAGTGTTATTGAAATTTTTCATATAAAGATTATAACCTCAAAAAGTTAGCAGTTTCAAAAATCACAGAAGATAGAAAAAATTGACT
>NC_043012.1:29372866-29377866 GCF_006345805.1 Octopus sinensis
GAACAACCAGGGCGAAGCCAATCTGGTTTTATGTAT
This sequence comes from Octopus sinensis, assembly GCF_006345805.1. Classification (NCBI taxonomy): domain Eukaryota; kingdom Metazoa; phylum Mollusca; class Cephalopoda; order Octopoda; family Octopodidae; genus Octopus; species Octopus sinensis. Next base: position 29,372,903 of record NC_043012.1, read on the forward strand.
TCCGTTGTGAGATTTGGGTAAAAGTCGTAGTTAAGGGTGTTGACTGCTGCATTTGTAGGTGCAGGAACAACCAGGGCGAAGCCAATCTGGTTTTATGTATTCCGTTGTGAGATTTGGGTAAAAGTCGTAGTTAAGGGTGTTGACTGCTGCATTTGTAGGTGCAGGAACAACCAGGGCGAAGCCAATCTGGTTTTATGTATTCCGTTGTGAGATTTGGGTAAACGGCAGAACATAGGTCATCAGGACTGGATTCAGTGTGGCCAATGGTGGTAGTGTCAATGTGTCCGTTGTCGTCGGACGTAATTTGTCTATTGCCGATTTTGAAGAACATTTACGAAAACTAGATTGTAGATTGACCAGTCTGTAGGAGTGATCCCATGTTGATGGTGAGTTGTTTCGATGGACATGCGACCAAAGGAGGGATTTTTTAAAGGCAAGCATTATGTTCCTCAGCAGATATTCCTTTGGGTATAATAGGCAGAGTTTGTCGAAAATCTCCTGCAAGAAGTAGAGTCACACCTCCAAGGATGTTGTTTTTGATCTAAGATCTCTCATTGTGGTATGAAGTGCTTGTAGGGAACATTTATGGGACATAATTACTTCATCCCAAACAATGAGTTTGCACTTTTTCAAAATTGTTGCTTCGTCCGAGGAATGCATTATGTGGCATGTTGGGTTTTCATGATGTTCAACATTAAAAGACAATTTGAAGGTAGAGTGCGCTGTTCATCTGCCGTCGAGAAGAGTCGAGGCTATTTCTGAGGTAGCAACAACAATAGCAAGGTCACCATTACGCCACAACTTCGCAAGAAGAAGATTCAGGAGGAATGTTTTTCCAGTTCCACCGAGTGTGTCGAAGATGATAACTCTGCCAGTGTGTATGTAGATGTTTCCAAGGACAAAATTGGGCGATCTTTCGATATGACTCACAAAAATGTCGAACTAAACATCTGACCCAACAGCTGTTAAGGTACAGCGTTCGGTAAAATCCGTAAAAATGTTTATATATTTATTTTTGTGGGTGGAAATATAGATTTCGTTCGATGTCAGGATAAAGTGAAAGAGTAAGAAAACTGATGTGTGTATGTGTTAATGGGGTGGGGGGGGGGGAGACAGAAAGCATGTGTTGTGTGTATGCGAGAGAGAAAGAGAGAAAAAGAGAGAGATGTGTGTTGCTGTGTGTGTGCGTGTGTGTGTTTGTGTGTGTATGTGAGGGAGAGTGTACCAGCGTACATTTTTTAAATTTATTTTTCCTTGCATCCTTTTTGAGTGAGTGCGTGAGTGATTGACTGAGAGAGAGAGAGAGAGAGGAGAGAGAGAGAGGTGTTGTCGAGGAGAGAGCAAGAGAAAGTGTGTGTTGTTGTGTGTAAGAGAGAAGGGGGGGAATGATAGCGTAATTCTTTCAAATATTTAGTTTCTTTCGCATCGTTTTTAGTGAGTGTGTGAGTGATTGACTGAGAGAGAGAGAGAGAGAGAGAGAGAGAGAGAGAGGTTGTCATGTATATTTAAAATGGGTAGGATCAGTCACACGCGCGCTCAAACTCATACCTACACCCATTATCTGCTATATACAGGTGAATGAACATTTAAAAATTTTTAAATGGTGTCTCGTACATAGCGACACACACACACACAACACACACACACACACTCTCTCACTCATACACACACAGAGCAAGAACCTTCTCTCTCTCTCTCTGATAACACTTCTCTCTCTCTCTCTCTCTCTCTCTCTCTCAGTCAATCACTCACACACTTATTCAAAACACATGCGAGGAAAAACAAATAAAATCATGTAAACTGTTCTCTCCCTCACACACACACACACACACACGACACACACATCTTTCGTCTTATATGTTATAGATGTTACACTGATTCCACAATGACTTCCCCTAAAATGTGCGCGTGTGTGTATAACCATATAGATTATATAGAGGCAGATATTTGATTGTACAAACAGATGTAAAAACAGACTTCATTTGAAGATGACGATTCCTGCCTGTCATCACCATTACTCAACAGGGTGGGTTGCTTGGAAATCGGAGAGTCTCTTCAGGTCGAGCCGCTACGTCTCCGCATTGCAAAGTCACAGCTCTGGCAAAATGGACATGCGATTAGAATGCCACGGGAAAGAATTAGCAAAATGGATTCTTCAAGCCGAACCAACCGGCAGAAGACTAAGAACATGATGGCTGAATAATATCCACAGTCTCAGGTGGTCACACTTGGCAATCTAGCCGAAAAGTATAATGACGGTTGCTTCTGATAGGACACTTTAAAGGAGAGAGCTGAGAACTCTATTCCTCACCACGACTTTTCCAGAAATACTGGGTGCAAAAGATGGATGGTGGATGGATGAATTCAGTTTGTCGCTATACAGGTTTTCTCGCTGTGTACGATCTTTCTAGAGACAAAAATGCTAAGTTTATGGCAAAAAACTCTGAGTGGCGATGGAGGGAATCATCAGTTTCCAATATGTTAATGCATAATACATAATACATACATACATACATACATACATCACATACATACATGACATAAACTAACCAAACACAAAACACACACCACAAACAATACATACACACAAATATATACACACATACATTTAATAAATTAAAAAAAGATAAATGCGCAACAAACGGAAAACAGACACAGATTGTTGCCAAATCTTCATTAGTTATCTGCCAGAGAATTTCGCGCCTTCAAATGATAATATTCTTTTCTACTCTAGGCACAAGGCCCGAAATTTTGGAGGAGGGGACCGGCCTATTAGATCGACCCAGTACGCAACTGGTACTGAATTTATCGACCCCGAAAGGTTGAAAGGTAAAGTCGACCTCGGCGGTATTTGAACTCAGAATGTAACGGCAGACGAAATACCGCTAAACATTTCGCCTGGTGTGCTGACGATTCTGCCAGCTCGCCGCCCTCCTTGATCTCAGTTGGTGGAGCTGGCAGCAAGAAGCCTCCGGAAAATGGAGAGTCAAGAAACAAAGGGCCAAGCATGACAGAAACCGAGCAAACAAGAATTAAACAAATATACAATACAGAAAGTGAAAATACAAACATGAAATAAATGTGATTCAAGACGAAATCATATGTGGACGGATGAGGGACAAAAACGGTAACAAACAAGACGAAATATGGACATAGGAACAAAATGAAATAAACAGAATAGGACATTAGGGCCAGACAGGAGACGGAAATATGGTTAACACCAAGAGGAATATCCTAATGGATAAGAGACAGAAAGAACAGAGAGGCGGAGAAACGTGTTAAAAGTGGAAGACGTGAGAAAATACGACCAGTCGCTTCGGCGGGCAAAAGAAAAGAGAATAAAAGATGATGGGCTTTTTCAGATTCCGCTTACCAAATCCAATCACAGGCCTGTGGTCGGCCGGAAGCTATAATAGAAGACACTTGCCAAGATGCCACGTAGTGAGATTGAGCCTGGAACCAAGTAGTTAGGAAGCAAGCTTCTTACCACACAGCCATACCTGCGCGCGCGCACACACACACATAGCAAAATAAGCAAGAGGATATCAAGGACTGATGCAGTACGGCCATTTCAAGCGGCTTCATTTAATTGAACAGTGATGCAATCATTACATCAATTTAAATGCAGGGTTACAATCAGATGCACGAATAGGTCTTATTAGCGTCTTGCCCCTTTAACTAATAATTAACATCATGATTTGGGGTCTTCCCTACCCAGCCTCCTTTATAGACAGATACTTTATACCCAATTTTCTACTCCTAAAATCTTGACAATATTTATGACCATACCTCGCCATGAGCTGTCAACTCACACTTGCCCTTCATTCTAAACAGACACTGTCCTCTTGTTTTAAATTTAGTTGTTGATAAAACGACTGTTAAATTAAAAATGAACCATAATCCTTTACAAGCTATGACCCCAGTAATCTTCATGCATTTCTTGGAAGTGAAGCCTATTCTTAGCTACCATAGCGACAACATGGATTTCTTCCATCTTCGTGCTCTCTTAAAGTATTTGAGTAAAATCATGTTAATATGTCCGACTGATTAAAATTCAATTTATTTATTTGTGCAGCTGATGATCGCCCTCTATTTAAATTGATATAATGATTGCATCGTTTAATTAAATGGAGTCGCGCTTGAGATGGTCGTACTGCATCACGTCTTGATATCCTGTTGCTTATTTTGATGTTATTCACCTTCGAGTTGTGCGGAATCCGCACAACTCGAATGTGAATACCGACTGACGCAGTGCTTCAACTAAAGTACCTAATTCAACTGATTCTCAATTATTTCTCTCTCTCTTTATATATATATATATATATATATATTATATATATATATATATATATATATAATATGTATGTATGTATGTATGTATGTATGTATGCATGTATGCATGTATGTATGTATGTATTATTATGTATGTATGTATGGTATATGTCTGTATATATATGTATATATATGTATGTATGTATATGTATATATATATATATGTATATGTTATTATATATATATATATATATATATATATATATATATATATATATAATATAATATATATATTATATACACACACACATATATTTGGTATGTGGAGGTGCAATGGCCCAGTGGTTAGGATAGCGGACTCGCGATCGGAGGATCGCGGTTTCGATTCCCAGACCGGGCGTTGTGTGTGCTTATTGAGTGAAAACAACTAAAGCTCCATGAGGCTTCGGCAGGGTGGTGGTGGCGACCCCTGTTGTACTCTTTCTCCCCAACTTTCTCTCACTCTTTCTTCCTGTTTCTTGAGTAACGCTGCGATGGACTGGCGTCCCGTGCAGCTGGGGGGACACATACGCCACAGAAACTCGGCCCATGAGCCTAGTTAGTCTTGAAAAGGGCGCATATATATATATGTATTATATAGATATAATTATATATAGATATATATATATATATATATATATTACTTGTTTCAG
>NC_043012.1:29380366-29425366 GCF_006345805.1 Octopus sinensis
TGCTGGCAGTATATTCTCCATATCGTGCAAATAATGTACTGCTTGCGGCGGAGCTGGAGAGAGTAGAGTTTCAAGGCTTTAAGGCGATCCCAGTAATCGAGATCAGTCATGCCTTTAATTCGTTTAGTGAGTGCCCTCTGGAATGACTCAATTTTCGAGATTTTTCTTATTGTATGGGGAGACCACAGGGGGCAGCAGTATTCGAGGTGTGGCCGTAAAAAGAAGGAGAAAAGTGGTATGATGACACCTTGTTCTCTGGACCGGAAAGTTCTTAAGATCCAGGAACTCATCCTACGAGCTATATCGACCTTATTGTGATGTGGGCACTCCAACTGAGATTGTTATCAACAATTACACCTAGGTCTCTGATATAATTAGATGCTGTGAGCGGTTCCCCTGAAGGAAGAGAGTATGGCTGATTTAATATAAGACTTTCTTCCAAAATGTATCAGCTCAACTATTGCTTTGTTTAGCTGCATTTTGTTTTTGTCTGCTCATTGACTCACAGCATATAGATCAAACTGGAGTTGAGTTTGGTCTTCTTCTTCATTGATGATTTGCTGGAGCTTAGTGCCATCGGCAAATATTTTCACTTTGCAGTGATTTACGACACCGGAATGGTCGTTTATGTATTTTATAAAGAGGAGCGAGCCCAAGACAGTCTCCTGAAGGACACCACTGGTGACTTTTACTGGGTTTGAGTTGACTCCATCGACTACAACATGTGTTCCACCCGCCAGGAAATACTCAATCCAGTGTAGAACTTTTCCACGGATTCCAATATTTGCCAATTTTGAGAGTAAGATATTATGGTCAACCCTGTCGAACGTTTTATTGAAGTCAAGATATATGACATCAGAGTTTGAACCTGTTCCCAAGGCTTTAAGTATATCCTCAATGTGGTGTAAGAGCTGTGTTAGACAGTCCCTGCCACAGCGAAAGCCATGCTGATTTGCATTTAGGAGTTTGTGGATCTCCAGGAAGTCAGCTATCCTTGATCTTACCACTCTTTCAAACACTTTAATGATGTGGGAGGTGAGTGAGATTGGACGATAGTTGACTGCGAGGGAACTGTTTCCCTGTTTGAAAACCGGGATAACAGACTGGGATAGGAGCTGTTTCGGTATATAACCTGAGTCTAAAGAATTTCTCCAGAGGTTGGTCAGAGAGACTGCAAGTTGGTGTCTACATTCCTTCAGGAGACTAGCGGGAAATCTATCAGGGCCTACAGCAGAATAGTATTTGACCTTATTTATTGCTACTATGATGTCTGAGGCAGTGAAGGTTATGCCCGAGATTTTATGTTGGGAATCAACTTCGTTCGCTTCTCTTACGTCAATATCAGTGGGATCACTAAAGACAGAGCAGTATTGTTTCTGCAGTACTTCTACCATTTCTTTAGCATCGTGTTGGAGAATGCTGTTATCATCGATCAAAGGTCCAATGGGTGAGACAGCGGTTCTATGCTTATTTGCAAAAGAAGAGAACACTTTTGGCTTCTGTTTGATGTTTTTGATTACCCACTGTTCCTCCACAGCTCTTTGATTTTCAATGGAGGTTTTTATGTCGGTCTGCAGATGAAGTTTTTCCAACTCCAGCCTTTTCATTGTTGTTGAATGTGGATGTTGTATGTCGGAGTATTTTACTTGGTTAATTTTTCTTTTGACTTTTTTGATGTGCCTGATGAGTGTTTTCTTCTTTCTAGGGAGCCGGTTTCTGTTTGTGTTAGTGGGTTTCGTAGTAGCGTGTTTTGAGCATGTATAGATGACAATGTTCTCAAAGTGCTGCCATGCTGTCTCAATGTGAGTGGAACTGAGATTGAAGGACCAGTCGATAAAGGACAGATCCTTTCTGACTGCTCCCCAATCCGCTTTGTGGAAGTTTTTGTTGTCAAACAGGTGCCGTGGAGAGTAGGATTGGCTGGTTTGGTTTTGATAGGCCGGGAATTAAAATTTCAGAGTACCATGTCGTGGTCTAAGAGGAGAGTTTTTTCAACTGAAATACTGTGAACGGAGCTAGAGTGATTGGTTAATATTAGATCCAAGATCGTTTTATTCTGTCTTGTTGGTTCGAGCACTAGCTGAGTCAGGAAGAATTTATCCATTGGATTAAAGAGTAATTCTGCTGCTGCTTTATCTGATGTAGAGCATTTGCCTAACTTCAGAGTATTTGTGGGCCAGTTTATATGTGTATATATATATATATATATATATATATATATGTATGTATATATGTGTATATATGTACATATATATATTGTATATATATATATGTATGTATATATGTGTATATGTACATATATATAATATATATACATGTGTATATATATATGTGTATGTATATATATATGTATATGAATGTATATATATGTATACATATATGAATATATATGTATATATACGTTTATATATATATATATAAGAATATATATATATATATATGTATGTGCGTGTGTATGTATACATATATATATTTGCACACACACGTGCGCACGCACACACGTACGCACCCACACATGCAAAAACACATACGTACGTACAAATATATGTGTGTATGAAAGACTATGATATTTTGTGTATACATGATGTACAACCATACATAGCATACATGTAGACATACATGAATAAATCTATAATTGTATATGCGTTTATGTATACATGTCTGAAATACGTTTTTGTGTGCGTGTGTGTGTGTGCGTGTGTGTGTGCGTGCGCGCACGTGTCTGAGATATTATCTTCTAAACCAGCAGATAATATCCATCAAATTACTGTCTGGCCAACCAGGCAGCCAGCCAGCCAGCCAGACACCCACACTATCCATCAAAGAATCAAACAACATATCAGTTGGGTCAAAAGGTGATTATCTTCCTAGTCTCACTGCTTGAGAAAGCCAGTAGGACGACGATGATGTATTGAGAACAGTGGCGAAGTATAGAGATAGTGGGAGATGGAGATAAACAGATAGAAAGAAGAAAGAGGGGAGAGGAGGGGAGGTAGAAAGGCGAACAATGAAGAAAGAGAGAGGAAGAAAATGGAGGAAGAGAGGAGGGGAAGAGAACAATGAAGAAGATCAAGAAGGAAGAGGTGTAAGAAGAAGATGAAGAAGAAGAAGAAGAAGAAGAATGAAGAAAAATAAGGCATAGAGGACGAACAAACGACTGAAGAGCAGAAGAAAAGGAATAAAAAAATAGAAAGAGAAAAAGAGAGCCGGCAGTGGAGGAAAATAGTTTTTTTGTTTTTTGATTGTGAATACATTTTAACGTTGCTAAATAAATCTGAGAATAGAAAGGAAGATCAAGGATTCAGAGAAAAGACAGAATGTTCAGTCCATAGCAATATTTGTGACAGTTTTCTAAATTATTATTTAAATTGTTTTTGTTTAGCCGAAGACCAGCTCTGATCGAACAAATTTGGAATCCAAGATGCTCCAACTGTGGCCATCCCGTCCCACAGCATATCAAAAATTGTCTTGGTCCTAGGCAATGCACTAACCGCATCACCTCTCTTAATGTCGACCATACTCGTGTTTCCATGCAGGAGGTCACTTGTAATTCTTTAACGGAATCAGTCTTACGGGTGAAGGGGATATCCGCCAAAGGCCATCGACACTGCCAATCTTTCAAACACAAGAAAAAGAAAACGAAGAGAAAAAGTTATATTTGGAGATGGTCATCTCTTGCCGATTAAACATACGCGATATTTATTTGATCTTCACTTTATTATTGTTGTTGTTGTTATGCGCTAGCTGAAGTGTTAGCGGTATTTCGCCCGTCGCTACTTTCTGAGTTCAAGTTCCACTGAAGTTGATAAATTAAGTAAAACCCTGGGGCCGATGTAATCGACTAGTCTCCACCCCACCAAATTTCAGGCCTTAGTAGAATGGATTATTAGTAAGGCGTCGAGCTGGCAGAATCTTTAGCACGCTGGACGAAATGCTTAGCGGTATTTTGCCCGTCGCTGCGTTCTGAGTTCAAATTCCGTCTCGGTCGATTTTGCCTTTCATCCTTCTGAGGTCAATGAAATAAGTACCAGTTACACACTGGGGTCGGTGTAATCGACTTATCCCCTCCCACAAAATTTCAGACCTTGTGTCTATAGTAGAAAGGAATATTATTAGTATTGTCGGCGAGCTGGCAGGGTAAGACGGCGAACTGGCAGAATCGTTAGCACGCTGGTCGAAATGCTTAGTGGTATTTCGTCCGTCTTCACATACTGAGTTCAAATCCCGCCGAGGTCTACTTTGCCTTTCATTCTTTCGGGGTCGATAAAATAAGTACCAGTTGAGCACTGGGGTTGATGTAATCGACTCATCCCCCCAAATATCAGGCCTTGTGCATTTAGTAGAAAGGATTATTGTTATTTTTGGTTTATTTGTCTTTTTGATTTTTTCTTAAGATAGTAAGTTTATAACTGGAAAGAAATTTAGCTGCTATATCTACCAACTCAACCGACCACCCGAAGCACGTAGAGTCTTTTCTAACCGAAAGTGAGTCGAACAATTTTAAAGGGTGTTGTAGTTTTATGAGATGAATGTAAACATTTAACAAATATTTGTATCCAGAATTTCGTGAAGAAAAGGCAAAATACTTGAGAAAAAATAAAATGGAGTAAGACTCATAAAGGCAAAGGTAGTCTGGTTAAGGACGTCGATTTGGAACCGTGCGATTCTGTATTCACTTCTGTGTCATAGTTTTTTATTATTACACCGAATAGATCAATATTTTGTGAGCATGATTCGGCTTACAGAAACTTTTATATGTATGTATGTATGTATGTATGTATGTATGTATGTATGTATGTATGTATGTATGTATGTATGTATGTATGTATGTATGTATGCATGTATGTATGTATGTATGTATGTATGTATGTATGTATGTATGTATGTAGCAAATGAGAGAAAGAGAAAATGAATTCACGAGAGACTTTATTAATTAGAACGATCGTTTCAATTCATCTTGCATCGGTCTCTCATGAGTGAGATTCTCAAGAACTGGTGTTGCATCCTTCGCTGCAGATGTGTCCCGTCAGGTGACTTTTCAAAAGGTGCCAAGTTCAATGAATTCGGTATCACTTGATTCGATTACAATGCATTTCGTTACTTGCATATGTTAGTTAGTTAATTTTTTGGCTCAAAACGCAAAAAGCAAGGCCATGTAGGGGGACATGGAGTTATGTAAAGGGTGGTGTTCATGTAAAGAGTTCAGGCCACTTGTGGTCAAGGGTGACTTTGAACCGAGCGGTCGTCGGCATCTTCACCATCTCGTCCGGCAGCTTATTCCACGGATCCGCAACCCGGACGGAGAAAGCCCCTCTCCTTCGATTGAGATGAAATCGTCGCATGCTTGTTGTCGCATGCTTGTTATCGTGGTTTGAAATGAGATGGACTGGGGAGCTACATAAAGCTGATCATAAATAAAGAATGTATGTATATATATATATATATTATATATATATATATATATATATATATATATGAATAAAAAATGGAGTTTGCTGCCCTGGTAACTATTTATTTATTTTTCCGTGTTAATTGTTAACAAGGTAAAAATACACTCATCTATTATATATATATATATATATTATATATATATATATATATATATATTATATATATATATATATATATATTGTATATATAATATATAATATATATATATATACATATATATATATATAATATATATATAATATATATACATATATATACATATATATATATAATATATATACATATATACATATATATAATATATATATATATATATATATATATATATACATATATATATTATATATATATATATATATACATATATATAGATATATATACATATATATATATGTATATATATATATATATATGTATATATAATTTAAAATTTAATAAGGGTAGAAATTGATATTAATCAATTAAAACCAGTGGCCCAGCATATTAAAAAAATCCGAAGATTAAAATATTTTTACATACAAAATAAAAGTGGACGGTCAACATGCTAGATATAGACGTCAAATCGCTACTTTCCACAAAGAATATATTCTGAATATATATATGTATGTATATATATATATATATATATATATATATATATATATATATATATATATATATATATATATATATATATATATATATATATATTATATATATATGTATATATCTCTCTCTCTATATATTATATATATATATATATATATATATATATATATATATATATATATATATTATATATATATATTATATATATATATATATATATATATAATATACTAGTTATGGCCGGTCTATGGGGTTACCCTGCGATTCACGACCATAATACACTTAGCTTAGACGGCGTTTCTTCAGACCCTAATGGCCGGTGGCCCATAACGTATCTTCAAATTGGTGGTAGAAACCCTTTGTTCGAGCGTTCAACAAGTAGCTACGAGACTTGTTGAACGCCCAGACAAAGGGTTTTCCCTTCCACCTTGATGAGAGATTATGGGCAACCGGACATTAGGTTCGTGTTCTGTCCTTACCTTCGAAACACGCATGGAGTCGAACTAGGGACAGCTGATGAAGGGGAATTTTCCTTGTATTGTTTGTCTTGTACTCTGTTTTTTCGTTGTTAAAAAAAGTCCGTTTCCATGTTTGTTTTTACGTTTTCGTTTCTCGTTGAGTTCTACGTCTATTTGTAGTGTCCTGTACTCACATATATATATTTATATATGCATGTATATATACATGTAGATGTAGGTACGTACATATATGTATGTATGCATATATTTTATTTATTAATCTATATATATAATATATATATATATATATATATATATATATATATATATATATATATATATGTATGTATGCATACACGTTAAAATATATATACTGTATATATTCGAATAAAAGTTACTTAGAGATAATCTGGATTTCTGCCACTGACACAACATTCTGGATTCCAGCAGCAATTTCAGCTTCGATCACATTTAGCGTCCTAACTGATAACCATTTATCTGGCCGCGCACCAATATGCTGTCTATGATATTATATGCCCAGTCCAACTTGTAAAGGGAAATTATATTTTTATTCTCTTCTTCCTTTTTCCTATCACTTATGGTTCTAATGTAATGGTTGCTTTAGCTGTTTCCAGCAGAGATTGTTAATATCTATTTGAAAGTTCCTTTGCCACATAGGTTACTTCCTAGCTTTTTCTATGCGTCGTCCATTTTTTTTTTTACTTCTTGTTACCAGAGATTCTCTTCCTAACAACATAAGATATTTACATATTTGGAAAAAGACATATATCTGCTGTAACTTATGTATTCTGCATTGAAGAGCCAATGGGGGAGCTTTTTCATCGCTACTCGATCTGCTAGAAATAACAAACAAATCCCCATTGAATCAAACCCCCACACAGGTCAGTTCTATATTTAAGAGACGAGGAATTATTTACAATATTTACATTTGACGGATATTTCTCCTCATCTTGTTTGTTGTTAACACAACGTTTCGGCTGATATACTCTCTTGGAGAAATTTCGAACATGGATTCTCATTCCTAAGGTATTTTTCGATGTTGTTGTTATTATTATTATTATATTATTATTATTATTATTATTATTATTATTATTATCATCATTATTATTATTATTATTCAGGTCACTGCCTGGAATCGAACTCGGAATCTTGGGGTTAGTAGCCTGCGGTCTTAACCACTACGTCATATGCCTGTGGGCATATATTTGTGGACAAATATATGTCAAATGTAAATAATGTAAATAAGTCACTCACAGTTGTCATAAAAAAGAGGTATGTATTGAACACTCTAGCGATAGAGTTGCAAAAGGATGGAACGTGCATAGCTAGAACACATTACGTAATTCGTCTTCTCGATCAGGACTGATCTTAGATTAAGTATTAGCGACAGCTATATTGTTGGATACTACAGACGGTTATACAAGTTTTTTAGTATAGAGGTAATGGTAGCCTCTTAAAGCCTCCATATGCTTGAATGATACTTGATACGAAAACCAAGAGAAAATGGTATTCATAATTGTAATAAAGGTGCACATATTGCTTATTATTACAATTATAAATGTATTACATCATATTTTAAGCCGCTTGGATTCAATTGCTGTAGAAAAAGAAACTAATTAGAATAAGATGTAAATCAAAATTGCATCACAAGAAAAAAAACTCCATAATATAATTCTATAAACGGAAAGGTTCGTGACACCCTGTTTTAGAACACAAGAGAGAGGTTGAAATAGAAAGTGAGAGGGAGACAGAGCAAGGCGAGGATTGAATAAGCTCATATGTGAGATACATTCAGGAACTGGTTTATTGAGATTTGCTGTGTTCGCAACATACATGGGTGTAACTGATAATCCAAAACAAATGGACACTAGGCGGGGTGTTTATTGTTTTACTGTTAGATTGGGGACAGCCATTGACTTAGACATTTTTCAACTTACTATGGTTACTGGATTCAGCCGTATCAATATCAATAGTCCCAGAAGCGGTCATGTCGAATTTTTGGTTAAATCTTGACTTCGTTGCGAAACCGCTGCTTCAGCATCAATTTTTCTTTTCTTTTCTCCAGCCTCCGACACACCCAGTCTAACATCGTTACCTTTCTTCTCTCTTGTCTCTTCACCCTCGATATAACTACTCTAATTTGCTCAAACCTAGAGTCAACCAATTTGATTGTGCCTTACCGTGGGTAACAGATTTCGAGGGCACTCGATCGATGTTCTTTGTAACAATCAGGAAGTTCCAGATTCTGCAGCACCACACTACTATTTACACGTATCTCTGAATGGTTTTCCCCATTCCTCAAACACAAGGAGCAACATTTAACCTTCAGCCGGGGCTTCTCATCACCATATGGTCTTAAACATACCTCAGCAGTTTCTGATTATATTTTCAACTCCTACTTTCACACTCTACTGCGTGTAGGTCCTTTATTAGCTTCTGCGTAGTATGTATGTTCGACATATATGCGTAATAAATATGCATATTGTTTGAGTTTATTGGAAAACTTACATGAATAACTGAAAGAAGCCCTAGATTTATTTTCAAAATGTTCGTACATATATGTACACACACAAGCATAGTATGAATTTTAATGTGCATATATCTTTTGGTACGCGCACGCACGCACATGTGCGTGTATGTGTGTGTGGCCTATCTCTGTTGTGTGTGTGTATAATTCTGCATGCATAGGTATCTATATATGTCTGTAGTTGTATATGTTCGAAGCAGTTTTTAAATCCAATCACATTTGTTTTCATGTGTATTTGTCTTAGTTTGTCTGTATGTACGTGCGTGTGTGCGCGCTCTCTTGTTGCTTTGTATGTGAGTTTCTAATTGTATTGAAGACTTAACCTCCTTCTGTGTGTGTGTGTGTGTGTGTGTGAGAGAGAGAGAGAGAGAGAGAGAGAGAGAGAGAGAGAGAGAGAGAGAGAGTTTGTGTGTGTGTGTGTGTGTGTGTGTTCGAATTGATTCCTTTACTTCAGTCCTATTTTCTTCCCTCTTATTACTTCTCGTCTTTTCTCTTCACTTTCGGCAGAATCGTTAAAGCTTCGGATAAAATGCCTTTGTAATATTTTTTCCAATACTTTACGTTCTGAGTTCACTTCCTGCCGTGATCAATTTTGTCGTTCATACATTCATTGTCGACGCTATCGGTTAACCACCGCCCTTTAAAATTGCTGGGCTTGTGTCTAAGTGAGAAACCATTCTTTCACTTGTTTTGACTTTTATGTTCTCAGTTCAAACCCCGCTTAAGTCATTATCACCTTTCATTCTTTCGGGGTCGATGGTACTGACAAATTTTATCTCCCTGATGGAGTTAGTCAATACACATGCATACATACTTATATGCCGTACTCATCAATCGCGAAGGAAGTTTATGTCTGACGTTGTATGAGATATGGAAACACTGGTAGTGTCGATCTGACTTCTCCTTTTCTCATTTAAATTGTGTGTGTGTATACATATATATATATATATATATAATATATATATATATATATATATATATATATATATATATATATATATATATATGTATGTATGTATGTGTGTGTGTGTGGTGTGTGTGTGTGTGTGTATGTATGTATGTATTACTGACTCTTGGTAGAAAATTCAACAAAAAAAGTACTCAATCTGGTAAGAAATAAATATTATCTATCTAAAGGTCACAATACATGTATTTAAACGCTACTAATAGTTTCATATTCTGAGAAAACTCAAACATTGTCTTCAGGCGCAATCCACATATCATAACGAACTAAAGAAAATGAATAATCGAAGAAACGCGAAAAAAACTAAGAAGGCAGCATGTAGAAAACGCAGACAGTAAACAATGGAAAACGGGGAAAAAAAAACAACCAGAAACTAAAATGTAAAGACTAAATAGTGAAAAAGTAAAAGCTATTCTTCTTAGACCTTAAATGATAAGGCTGGAAAAATATCAAGTCAGTCAGGCATAGGCAGAATTTTCCAATTTTTCAAAATATATTTATACATATGCATGCAACTGCGGGAAATTTCTAACCTAGAATTCAATAGAGGGTTAGGTATTTTATAATCTTTTATTCTTTCTATTTGTTTCGGTCATGCTGGGGCACTGCCTTCATGAATTTTAGTCGAACGAATCGACCCCAGTGCTTATTTTTTAGAGTCTGGTACTTATTATATAGGTCTCTTTTGCCGAACCCCTAAGTTATGGGGACGCAAACAAATCAACACACCGGTTGTCAAGCGGTGGTAGCAAACAAACACGGGCAAAAACACACACACATACATATATACTATGGGATTATTTCAGTTTCCGTCAATCGAATCCTTTCACAAAGTTTTGGTCAGCCTGAGGCTATGGTTGAGGACACTTGCCTAAGATATTGCGCTGTGGACTAAACAAGAAGCCCTGTGGTTGGGAAACAAATGTCTTACCACGCAGCCACGCCTCTGCTTATCACGCCCAAGCCTGCGCCTACATATGTGTGTGCGTGTGTGTGTATTTATTCCCATGAGCATCATTATACTTCTCTGACACAGCTCTATGTTAACATTTCACTCACTCTTAAGGTGACAAGACTTCTAATCGTCGCATCGTCTGTGTCTCAATTGATATTTTATACCACCTGTAAGTCTGATTTATCGGATTATTGTCACAAAAATGTTTTAGCTTTAATTTTTCTTCTTTTTCTCACAATAGCGAGAAATGTTTGCCGTTATTTCAATTTTGTTTCGTTGTATTGAAATATTCTTTGCAGCGGATTTCGTTATATCATGTCACTTAACTACTGTTTTAAGAGGATTTTGACCGTGGATTGAAACGAGTTTCCTTCTATTGAAAAGTCCATTTACGTTGGTATTCGTTATAATGGAATGATAAAATTAAAATGTCATCACCAACTACATCACGAACAGAGCTACTATCACTACAATAAGAAAAAACAACAATAAGCCGATCACCACGATCTCTATAACCACCATGGCCGCCACCGATACAACGAGGATTTCTTATCTAGTCAACCAAGTTGCTAGAAATAACAACTAATTCTTCAGACAAAACTGTGTCGTTTTAGAAAGGAACTCTTCGGATAATGTGGTCTTCAGTTCTCTGAACATGTGAAAAAATGCGATGGCCACAATCAGAATGTCTTTAATCATAACGTCTGCCCGATTAGAGCTGACCTGAGAGATAAAGAAAAACAACTCTGGTACTAGAACGACCGCTATAGTCACCGTCTACACCACGTACAACAACAACAATCGTACATATCTGTAAAGTATATAAAATCTAATCCAATAAACTCATTCTCAGTACACAGCCATTCATTAATGTAACGCCGAATTATACTCTAGAATGTTCTTATCTCAATTAGAAACATATGCTGTAACATAAACAGTTTAAAATAATTAAAACTATTAGATGAATATTCATTCATAAGAACACACACGCATAGACAACAATTTTATTGGGAGTTTTTCTTTTATTGTATAACACAATCTGCAACTTTATGGTTTTGTATACGCGTGTAGCATGTGTATATGTGTGTGTGTATGTTTGCATTTATCTCTATTATTATACACGCATTCACATAACGCTTCTTTAAAAGAAAGGAAAACAAAAATTATTATAAGTTTGTTACTGTCTCCACATATACGTCCCATTTTTTTTCTTTTTTGCCACAAAAAATGTGTTTGTGATATATAATTTCCATAAATCTTCTGCTAATTATTATCAAATGTACAGGGACAATTACTGGTGAATCTTGACATGGTTATTTATAGGGTGTCTGCCAGATTCCCGCTGCTTTACTCGGTCCCCAGAAGATTCTATCTCACCAAGATAGGCAAAAACAGTAGCAGTCTTCCGCTGTTACTGCGTTGTTCCAACAATTTCTCTAATCATCATCAAAATTCACAGGGTCTGTCTGAAGTGGTAGAGGAAATAAGTGAAGTTGGAACGTCGGTACCGTAGAACGAGGAATGCCAAGGCGGATGTAACTAACTGGATGTTGTGAGGCATCATGTGCTACGACGTAGTATATTCGCAGTGTGATGTAGTGAAGTGCGGTGTAGAATTGTTGTTTAGCCCCAAGATGGCGCTAATCAATCAAACTTATGATCAAATGTACTCAAACCATTACATACCAGGCAAAATCTCCGTTTTCTTTTCTTCTACAGTAGAGTGAGATTTAGGGAAAATCAAGCGATCGCGTAGATGCTCTCTCGGGTTCCCGTGGTGTAATGCTTTAAAATGTGGAGGGTTGTTTGCATTATGTGACGTAATGGGATCTAGTCTTTCTCACTCGCAAAATGAGCCGCACCCCACTTAATTTTGCTCAGATTGCTTTCAATTTTGGTGTATCGATGCAACTCTGAAATTTGATTACGATCAACCAATTACTTTATCTCGTAAATTAAAGAAGCTGATGTTATTTGGAATTAAAGTTGGGAAATTTGGGTAATTTTCGCCAAGCAACAGACAGCTTGGCATTAACAGCTTGTTACCATGACAACCGCACGCTATGTTGTGATTGACTGTTGTCTGTACCGTTGATTTTTCACACTTGATTCTTCACACCACGAGATTCTTTTCACCCGCGTGTTTTGTTTTAATTTTTGTGTGTGTTAGTATATTACATATTTTTCTGTGCTTCTGTGTGTTAGTATTTTTCTGTGCTTTTTTTTTCTGTGTTAGTATCTTTACATATTTTCGTTTCATATATTTTTGGGGACTCATTGACTCAGATACCTGGATTTATGATTTCACTAGGTTAATTCTATTCATAAAAATTTTAATGAAGAGTATTTCTTAAACCATTAGCTTCACATTTCAAAGCGTAGCTGAAATTTAGCTCATGTAACAGGAACTCAGCGGGGTATCGTGGAAAAGAGAAACTGTTGGTGATACAGCTAATTTGACATTATATTTGAATTCTGCATACAAAAAAGTATGAGATACAGGTATTCTTTTCCTTGGAACAAATTCTTTGTTGACCAGTGTTAATCTTTTCGTAGTTTACGAATCCAAGCACAAAAACGTTACTCAATTTTGAAGTTTTGGAGACAGACATGAATGCATAAATGTACATATAAACTTACGAGGGGCATTCAATAAGTAATGCCCCTGACCCACTTCCCATAGCAGTAGAGCAACGAAACTTGGCACAGTTATTAGTCTTTTCCTACATAGGAAGCACCCAGAGTTACGCATTTCTCCCATCGTTTGATGTAGCCCTGAAGACCGTTTTTGTAGAAGACTCCAGCTTGGTTCTCCAACCACGACGTGACTTCAGAAATCAAGGCTGCATCACCTGGGAAACGTTTTCCTTTTAAAAACAACTTCATGGCTGGGAAGAGGTGAAAATCAGAGGGTGCAAGGTCAAGAGAATAGGGGGATGGGGAGGAGTTCATAGCCGCACGCTTGTGCTTCTGATCTGGCGACACGCGAGTTGTGGACCGGAGCGTTGTCCTGCAGGAGGATGCCTTTGCTGATCTTGCCCAGCCTCTTGATTTTGATAGCTTCTCTTAATTTCCTCAAAAATGAAGCATAATAGGCTCCTGTAATTGTGGTACACTTTGCCAGGAAATCTGTCATCACTACTCCATCCTGTTCCCAGAAGACTGTGAGTATGTCCTTGCCAGCGGAGGGCTGCACCCTTGCCTTCTTTGGAGGGGGTGAGTCACGGTGCTTCCCTTGCATTGACTGGGCTTTGGTCTCTGGATCATAGTGATGGACCCAGATTTCATCCTGTGCAATCAGTCTTTTGAAAAACTTTGACTCATCTTCTTGGCACATCTCCAAATTCATCCTCGAGCACTCGACGCGTTCTTGCTTCTGAAAAGGTGTGAACAACCTGGGAATCCATCTGGAAGACAACCTTTACATATGCAAAGGGTCATGAATGATAGTTTCCACAGACCCGGTACTTATCTTGACCTAATGGTTTATTTGGCGAATAGTTATGCGCCAATCTTCCAAAATGGCAGCCTCAACTTGACGGACAGATGCCTCATCAATGGCAGAAGGGGGCGACCAGATCTGGGAGCCTTTTCCACAGAGTTCCGACCATGTTTGAATTCACGATGCCAGCGTTTTACAAGGTCATATGATAGGGCATCATCACCATAAGTTATTTTCATTTCATCAAAAGTCTCCCATGGTGTGCGTCCTTTCAAATACAAAAAACAGATCACTGCTCTACACTCTAAAGGCTCCATTTCACACTTGACTATGTTTAAACGCCTGGAAATCAGAAACCACAATTATTTCAGAGCTGTAATTCGCCATGTAATCTATAGAGATATGAATAATTTCACATGCAAAATTTCAGCAAGATCAATCAACTGCAAGTGGGTCAGGGGCATTACTTATTGAACGTCCCTCGTATATATGCATAAATACATCCACATGCACTTATATATTAATGATGTACATAAATACTTGGCATAAAGTAAACACATGCAGACAAATATATTAACATAACAAATTTTAAAAAATAATACTAATATACAATCAATGAAGAGACAAAACAGTAAGATGATACATGTTGATTTTATTAGGTATTTCTGTTTATTTAGAAACCTACAATGGATATGTCAGACGCTAAACTATAAATTTCACAGGGTACAACCTTAAAGTTGACACCGCTCCGCTAAAAGCAGAAAATTTCTGTCTAGCTATTGGCTAAAAATATACAGTTTTTTTCGATTTTTAAACCCCTGTAACTTTTTCTCAATTTTTTATCCACAACATCATACCTACAAAGCAATGAGTCTGGAAGGCTACATTATTATAGCCGATTCTCAGATTTTTTACTTTCTTTAAAAAATGCATAATGAAAAAAAAAAAAAACATCCACCTAGTGCAGTGGTATAGTTAAATATATGATAATGTGGTGCGATATAGGATGATATAGTATATTGTACGGATGTCGAAATGAGACACAGTGTGATGTGCGAGTGTGCAGAGGCAACTAGCATTGTTGTGTATTACATATGCGTGTGGTTTGCTGTCTAGGATGGTGCAATATCTTAACCTGTTAAATGGTATGCTGGGGTATAGAGTATAGTATTGGTATTTAACGCTGGCGGCGTCTAGTGGCGGTTGATTGTGTAGTTTGTTTAAATCGTTATAATCTGGTGTAGTGATGTGGAACGTATTCCAGTATGGTGCAGTGTAGTATTATAATGTCGCATGGTATTGTGTACACTTTAATGAGATGAGATACGATAACTTGAAGAGTACAGTGGTGAATTGTGATGGGGATGGCGGTGTTGCTTAGCTCAAAATCGATAAAGAAACACTATGAAGAAAACCATTTAAGTTATGACCATCTTACCATCTTATCTTTTTTTACTTTCTTTTTTCGTCAGGAGTATTGTACTTAGACCTAGAACTATACTTTATACTATTCAAGGAACACTACTTGTGTGTTACAAGTATATGTTTTCGAGGTTTGGTCGCTATTTCTATAGCACGTAGATTTGGTTCGTGACGTAATGTACTCCATTGATATACAGAATTTTAGAGTCTGTTGATGTTTAGCCCTTGGTAGGCTCTGATCAAGGGTATTCTAGTCATCAAATTAGTTGAGAGCTATGTTGGAGAATACTATTCCTTTTTCAAAACGGCAGTGTGGTTTGAGTGATTTGAGAATTTGTTTGCTACCTCTAACAAGTCAAGCGCCCATGTAGAAACTCTCTTTCTAGTTGATGTATGATTATTACTGTGATCTATTATTTCATGGAAGTGGTGTTTACCCGATTTAATTATGCTTCCAATAGAATCCCGACACGAGGTATAAGTTGAGGAGCATTTTGTACTTTCTGAAGAAAAGCTTTCTTTTTCTGCCTTTCATAATTGTTCTAATATTGTATTTAGGACTTTCGGATAATTCTTGCTGAACCTAGTAGACATATTTCCTGCACTAACAGGATAAGATCAAGCTTTTCAAAGTTTTGGTCTCAGATTTTTTGCTACTTTCCCTGGAGGCTCAAATAATGATCGGCAGTAATATGACCCAAGATTTTATACATCACGCTGGCATAATACAATGATTTCTTGTTCTTATCACTCTCGTGTCAAATGAGCATTTCATGTCGACAACATTATCCGGTCTGCTGTGTTGTTTTCTTCCTGTTTGTCTTATCACAACATTCTTCATCGTTTGCGAAGATTTGCACTTCTGTGCATTCAAAAGCAGATTTCCCGCAAACATTCCAGTGTATTATTGCAACAATCTTATCATTCCTACACTTTTTGTATTCACTCTGAGCTAACTGTAGACATTCCAATACAATATGAGTCATGGTCTCATCTGTGTTATCGCACATTCTGTATGTGGGTGAACAATCCTGATGATCTATCATCTTTTTGATCCAAATTACACTAAAAACCTGTTCCTGTGTTGCCAAGAATATTATTTCGCTCCCTTTCTTCAGCACCTCTTCCTTTATCCATAGTCAGCTGTCATCGTAATCCCTTATCTCTTGTACGTTTTTGAAAAATGATGAGTGAAACTTTTCTTAGAATTTTGATACCCTCTTTCACACTTACCTGTTTTCTCTTTCTGTGTTCCACAGATTCTGTAAATATTCTATAACTCGTTACCTT
Organism: Octopus sinensis; assembly: GCF_006345805.1. Taxonomy (NCBI): domain Eukaryota; kingdom Metazoa; phylum Mollusca; class Cephalopoda; order Octopoda; family Octopodidae; genus Octopus; species Octopus sinensis. The sequence continues at coordinate 29,397,485 of NC_043012.1, forward strand.
CTGAAATAATGTTTCTCCTTTTCTAGACTTGATCTTGTCTTCTTTAGTTCTCATATCTCTTCGACACGCATTAACCCTCTTCCTTCTTCTGCTCTTTTGCTGTATAATCGATCCACATCAGATTGGAAATACGTTGAGAGTTCATCGTGTTTTTTTGTCGTCGATGTCAACAAGCTCATCCTGCCTCTGTACAATATTTTTTATTCCGTACTTTAATTAAGGACACCAGATGTATAAGATACTTATTTTTCTTCTGTATTGAATAATTATATATTCTCATTGAATTTATTGATCAATTCGTGGTCTTTTTATGTTTTCCCCACCGTTTCATCTCTCTCACAGCATCTTTTCGATACCAAAAGTCATCACATTGTCATTATTAAAAGGTCATACAGTTTGCACTAATGAATCCAGTAGGTTCTTGTTTTTGCCATAAAACAAATCCTCCATACATGGAGTGAATTCATTTTCACCACTATTCATTCCCAATGAGCACCCTTCCTAAATTTCATTTAGTATAATCGACAAAAGGATCAGTGCCATTACAAACATGATGAGAGAAAGGCTGTCCCATTGGAAGCTTTCTCTTCTGATCTGTATATCTTTCAAATTTTCTTCTCCTGATGCTAATTCTACTCACTAATAGGCATTGAGATTTTTAACAAACAACAAACGTTTCCAGGATCTTGAAAATTTCTAGGCACCGCTTGATACACGAATGTGGGACTATATCGTACATAATTTTTTTATTGGTTCACTTCAGGTATAAATTTGTCAATTACATTCTGTAATTTCTCAAGATCATCTTGTCAATCATTAATTAATTGGTCTTTTATTGTTTTGTTTTCTTTTCAACAGCCTTTCTGTTCATCGTGCTTTTCATGTGTTGCTATAAATTCCCTACTTATCCAAACGTTTCCATTTATTTAGTAGATACTTGAATTGGATGGTAGTTTGAGGCAAGTTCTTATTTTTGTTAGCCACAATGGTACCTATCCTTTTGATATGCACTCTTTTTTGCTGTATTACTATGGTTTCGTGGAGATTTTTAAACTTTTTCGGTCATTGACTCCAATACTAGATTGGTACTCTGTTTTATCGACACCGAAGGATGAAAAGTAAAGTTGGCCGAAGCGGAATTTGAAATCATAAAGCAAAGAGTCAGAACGAATGCCCAGGAACATTATTTTCGGCGTTCTAATGATTCTGCCAGCTTGCTAACTTGATACAACGTATTAATATAATTAAGTATTAATTTTATATAATTATACAAATATTAGATAAAAACAATACTTACTGTTGGTTCATTGGTCGGGGGAGACACAAAATGTATCTTAACAAGGCGAAGCTATAATTCAATGGCCGAGAGCCATAAAGGACACGTCTTTCATCTTACTATCCCCGGTTAATCGCTGTGTTATGAATTGTACTGAGCGACAGACAATTTGGTTTGTGGTATCTGTTCTAGCACTATGTCCTGAGTTCGAATCCTGCCGGGGACAACTTTGCCTTTCATCATTTCGGGTTCAATAAGATAAATCACTAGTCAAGTACTGGAGTCAATGGCATCGACGAACCCATAGCCTTCAAATTTACTGGCCTTTTACTTAAATCGGAAACTATCAAGGCTGCGAGTTGGTAGGATTGATAGTGCGTCGAAATAAATGCTTTGGAGTATTTCATCCGTCACCTTACGTTCTGTCTTCAAATCCCGTCGAGGTCGATTTTACCATTCATTTTTTCTGGGTCGATAAAATAAAGTATCAGCGAAGCACAGAGGTTAATGTAATTGACTTGTTTCTCCCCTCAAATCTGCTGGCTTCGAGTCAAAATTGAGAAGAATTCATCTTAGTATAGAAGAAACCATTCCTCTTATTATTATGAAACGGTCTGATGCAGTTCTGTATCGGGAGTGTGATCTAGTTACAAAGTTTCAGTATAATGTAGCGCTCTAAGATGTGGTGTGCTGTAGGCCTGGAAAGATTCATTCGTTAATTTTATGGCTGGGTTTAACAATAAAGCCTTCGCAATTCTGAGAGTTTCATTACTTACTTACAAGTATTTCAAGTTATTTTATCACTTACACTTGATGTTTATTGATGTGTTAACTACCAGTTTTCTACTAGAAGACGTTATCTAGCTACTCGGAATGCACAAACACATTCACATGAAAACATTACACACACACACACACACACACACACACACACACACACACACACACACACACAGAATATAGTATGAATGTACGTTTACGTATGTGTATGTATGTAGATTGTGTTGTGTATTTATCTGTATATTTTAGCATATTTCTATACATTTACATGTCTATAAACTTTGTAGTCGATGTATAAGATATACAAATGAACACTGACGCGTGTACCCTGAATGTCATTCTGAACCGAATTAGCATGTCACAATGTGAGAAGGCTGAACCTTGGTATTACAGATACAATCTATAGAGAAGGAGAAAATAAGCAAAACCGGTGCTAGTATTTTATTTACCAGGCCTCGATAGAATGAAAGGCAATGTTGAGCTCAGAGCGTAGTAAACTGAATCAGATATCGCAGAAAGAGTTCTAGGCAACACTCTAAGAATTCAGTTAATCATGTCAAGTTTTTAGTTAGATATTAAATGGTAGGAAGCTCTTTGAAGTACATTTTGCATTTAAAGAGATGATATTTCAATTTAACGATATTTCAACATTTGCAATACACTTGGAATCATGCTTATAGAAAATATCAGGCGTTATAATTTTTTCCTATATCTGCGTCATTCGTTATTGGTAAAGATCCTGTGCGCGTGTGTACCTTATTACGCAAGCAGTTAATTAGATGCATTGCACAATGTGTAAGAAATTATCTATTACATATGTAGAAAATCGGTGTCTGTTTGTTTGTGGCGTTGTTAGCTAACTCATCCTACGTCGTTTTATTGATTTTGATGAAACTTGACACGTGAGTAGAACTCATGTCTGGAAATCTTGTCACATACTTAGATTGTTGAAAAAATTGCTAATTCCGCCCCTGGAAGGGACCTTTATATCTACCTCATGTAACTAATTTTTTTAAACACCCAAGGGAAATAACCCATAGCCCCTGTACAATATCTTTGTTAAACACTCAAGAGAAATTACCCATTTCATTGGTTATGTTCGATTACGTTGAATATTGATTTTTATGTGTGTCCAATTTCTAATTTTTGCAAACAATATCACTTTATTTGACACGTGAGTAGAATTCATGTCTGGAAACCTCGTGACATACTTAGATTGTTGAAATAGGGCTCCTCCAATGGATCCTTCTATCTACTTCAATAGTTTTTCTGTGAATGACAGCAGTTATGCATTTCCCAGATGCCTTCGCTAAGCAGAATAATGTCGTTGACGCTTGACCCTTCTCACCTCTTCTAAGCCATCACTAGCTGAATGGAGATAACAGACCTCCAACGAAATCATTTGCTCTCAACAATATGCCTATCCTTCTGGCTGCTTTCGATAGTTATAAAAACAAGAACTCCGTAAGTTAAAGGCAGTTACTGAGAGCGACCGTCAGTGTGTGAACGTAATTATTGCACTTTCTTCAAACATTTCATTCATATATTTATATAACCTCTCTCACCAGCCTCTGACAATCTTTCTCTCCAGCCTCCCAAAACCTCTCTTACCAACCTCCAACAATCTCTCTCTCCTCCAGCTGACAGTTTTGTGTACTTTTTCGTGACGGAAAATACACCTTTTGTGGTAGTTATAACGAAATTGCTTTCCTATATCAGAGTAATAAGGCGTTTCAATAGAACATCTTTACTCCCGGGAATTACCAAGTACATCAGCTAGTATAAGAATATAGGAATTATTTAAATATATGTTCGTATTTGAACAGCGAGCTGACAGAATCGTTAGCACGAGTTCAAATTCCGCCGAGTTCGATTTTTGCCATTCATCCTTTTGGGGTCGATATAATAAGTACCATTTGAACAGTGTTACTAATACAAACTCTCTCCCTAAATTATCGGCCTTGAGCCAAAATTTGAAATTTTGTTCGCGCAGCTTTGGTTTAGGTCGTTTGTTTAACGTCACATATATCACTTTTGAACATCATTTCGTCATTTCGGCGATTCCGTTTATGCTTTTTATTTTTCAAAAGAATTATGTTCATTTTATGTTTATATCATTTCTGAGTTACTGAGGAAGACTTGCTCGCTTATCTGGCACTTCAACGATGACCATTCGTTTTTTAATTTATTTTATTGAATATTTTAAAGATTAAATAATAGATTACATATGTCAAGCGAAAAAAGAACACGAGAGTCGATATCTCTCTTTCTCCCTACGTATGTATGTATGTATGTATGTATGCGAAATGATCTGTCAAGGGACTCCCTCACTCTATTCTCTGCACATCATTAGCATAGATATTTCACAGATACACATATACACACGCGCACACATATATACACACATATACACACACGGACATATAGACACACAAGCATATATAATGTTTTATCCAAACGGGGTCTTGGAAAACGCAACATGTTATCAAATGGTTTGGGTGCAGTAGATTAGTTCCACATTCTGCTACTATACACGACGTAGTTTTACAATCTGCATAACTGTAGAGAAGCAGAATCCGCGTGCGGTCTATAAAAAAAGAAAAGCTATAAAAGGTATTTATAAAAAAAGAAAAAAGAAACTTAATCGGTATATGAAAGACATGACCCTCTTCAACAGCATAATTAACAAAAGATACCTAATAATTGCAAATAATACTGATGAAGAGGACTAGATGTGTAACTGGGTCTTTCAGCAGTCGTAATTAATATCTACAAGTTTTCTCAAAGATGTGTACACTATACAAATCTTAAATACCCTTACATTTTCTGTGTTCCTCCTTTTTTTATGTATCATATATATACAAATAAGAAGATAATTTATTTTCAAACGCAGAAACGCTGATAGAACAGCAGAAATATTACGTAAATTACCATACAAAGCGGAAAAATTTGTCAACAAACAATCATGGGAAACGAACCTATATCTTTTGAAGACTCCAGCCAAGTGCTTTATCATTAAGCTAAACAACTGATTAACAAATTAATCCGTAATTTTAAGCGGCATGAAGCTGAGAGTACAACTACGCGTATATAAATATAAACAGTCTAATATGGTTACTGGTCAACTAGTCTTGCCAAGCTGGCAGCATACAGGACACAAGTTGTGTGTCGTTAACCAGCCGGAAAAAGACCTTTTCCCTTCAGTTAAAATGAAGTAACATTCTTCTTTATAAGTACAGGCATATTATAATGGCAAAAAAACGAAACAAAACAAAGAAAACAACAAAAACGTTAATGTCTCGTCTTGTTATCTCTTATATCTCATCTAGAGATTTTAGAACTAGCTATATATATTTATTTCTTTTACTTGTTTCAGTCATTTGACTGTGGCCAAGCTGGAGCACCGCCTTTAGTCGAACAAATCGACCCCAGGGGTTATTCTTTGTAAGCCTACTACTTATTCTATCGGTCTATTTTGCCGAACCATAAGTTAAAGGGACATAAACATCCCAGCATCGGTTGTCAAGCGATGTGGGGGGGGGAACACAGACACAAATACATACATATACATACATACATACATACATACATACATACATACATACATACATACATACATACATATATACATATATATGTATATATATATGTATATATATATATGTATATATATATATATATATAATATATATATATATATATATATATATATATATATATATATATATATATATATATAATAGTTATCGCCATACTAATATGGCATTCTTATAAAAATAAGAAAAAAGCTGTCCGCTTATTAGCTCCATGAGGCCATCGCCTTAAGTTAGCTATTTGATACACAAACTGTATCCATATAACCTTCGAACAAGGGAGGTCAGTCGCTCCACACTACTTGACCGGCAGCTACAGACGCGTTTCGGGGTATTGCCCCTTTTCAATGCAGCGTAGCCAGCCAGTAGGTGTCGCTTCCGACAATCTCTGTTCGATGGTTTTATTTACCTAGTTTCGGTGGAATACATCCACTTGTTTTCAATAATAGAAATATTAAAATAACTAAGTCTCTCTAAAAGAGAACAGCTTTTTTCTTATTTTTATAAGAATGCCATATTAGTATGGCGATAACTATTATTTTCCGGGAACGCTGCCGCTGTTCTCTTTTAGAGACTGTTCTCTTTTAGAGACTGGTCACTTCATCTATTATCATTATTATTTTAGTGTCCTTTGTCTAAAACCTTTCGCGCGCACCCTGTGAGAATGGACTATACAGAACAGGAGGAGACAAGTGGGATGAAAGTCGCGGAAGAGGTCACAAGATGTGCGACGAAAGATTTCAGGCAAAGGATACTAAAATAATAATAATATAATAATAATAATAATAATAATAATATAATAATAATAATAATAATGCTTAAGTGCAGAATGATAAGGAAAATGTAATTTTTTTTTCACATCCATAATTTTATTTAACAGTTATTTACATCATCTTTACGAGACCTACACGTGTTTCCACTGCAGCGACTGCACGCTGTTGGATATGAAACTAGGTGTCATGGTCAGTGGAGTACGTGGACAAAACGGGTAACTTGCACCACTTAAGCCACTCTAATTACCATATATAATTAAAAATCAAATCACTAGAAACCATAAGGTAACAAATCCGAATAACCAAACACAAATTAATTTACAAGCCAAAGCTATAATGGAAAGATATAGAGTAGAAGATAAAACAGAACCATACGAGCCTAAAACCACTAGGATTAATCTTATGGACCACAAACCAAACTTTAACACTAACCCTATTGTTAGATTCATACGCCCCTCTAAATCGGACATAAGTAGGATAAATAAACATATAATAGGTAAGTATATACCCACAGTAAGGAACATAAAGCTGAAACTCTGGTCTAGTTCTTACGAAGTTATTGACTGGATCATTAATATCCTTAATAAAAACAGAGCACGATTAATGCAAGTTGATATTACTAACTATTACTCCTCCATTAACCCTATCCTCATCTTTGCTAGAAATAACTAGAGAAGAGATAGATGTTATCTTAGTAGCTAGAAAATCAGTTATCTGGGTGAGAAAAGATTGGCCGATGTTCGACATTACTATGAGATCAACAAACTCCGCGCTATTTATCATAAACAAAGAATTCCTTGAAATAGGAGGGGCTCTATGCAAGAAGAACCTGGGACTGTCCATATCAATAAAGGAGGAACATAACTCTGTCAACTTTCTTGATGTTACTTTAGATTTAAATGCTGGAATATATAAACTTTATCACAAGCGAAACACGAACATTAGATGCATAAATAAAAATAGCAATCACTCTAGATGTATAACCCAATCAATAGTAGAGAACGTATCTACCCGTATTTCTAACCTGTCAGCGAACGAAGAAAATTTTAAACTAAACGAGGGCTTTTTTGATTTAGCACTGGAAAAGACAGGATATAGGGTAAAATTAAAATTCTACAATAACAACGATAGAATAAATAAATGTAGTAACAAGGACAATCATAACAATAATCGCAGTATACAAAATAACTGAAAAAAAGTGATTAATAGCCAAATAAGGACAAAGGGTAGAGTTAAGGGCAAGAAATTTGAACACTGGGAAAATAACCGTAGAATACCAACTAATGAGAAGGTGGGAAGGGATCTTAAAGAATTAGTATCGCACAAAGGTACAATAAACTCAGTAATTGAAACATTATACCAGGGAAATAGGTTAAACACGTTTACTATGACCTTAACTTAAACTACAGGCAACCATACCAAAAAGTGACTAACTCAAACGTGAGACTAGGAAGTGAAGACAAGAACGCTAGAAAGTGAAATCCGGAATGTCAACAACGGGAAAAGAAGAAATAAACTAGAAAGTAGACAAAATAAGTTAGAGATTACCTCTAATGAAACCAACATAGAAATTAATAACAGAATAAGAAGAATTAATATCTGTGATTGCGCAAGGAACAGACAATGTCCTTTAAATTTCGAATGTAAGACTAAAAATGTGGTTTACATGTGCAAAGTTACCTCAGGAGACAAAGAGTATTTCTATATAGGTGCTAGCTCACGTTTTATTAAACAAAGAATAGATGAGCATGAAAATTCTTACAGATATAGGAAAAAAAAACAACACTAGCCTGAGTAAATTAATTTGGTCACTGAAAAATAGTAACAAGATATACTCAATAGGCTGGAATATTATCAGTAAGGCTAAACCTTATAGAATAGGGGATAAAAGATGCGACTTTTGCTTAAGGGAAATGTACTAAATTTTCACTTTAAATTTAACATAATATACACAAGGCAAGAACGTACTCTAAGATGCCTTTATACAAGAAAATTTACGATTAAACAATTTAAATAAACAAATTACACTTTCTATAATATTGAAAATTACTAAAATACCAGTCGAGAAACTAAGAACCACAAAATAAATCAAACAAGAAAAATATTCTTTGAAATGAGTTGAATACTAAACCTGTAATATTAATGATAAACATTCAGTCCAACTGATATGTGTCTGTTTAAGTTGTATACATGACTGTTACTATGTTGAAGGTTGTATAAATACACATAGAGTGAGCCCTCGTTTATCACGGTAGATTGGTTCCGAGACCGGCCACGATAACTGAATTTCCGAGAAGTAGGGACACCGTATTTATAGTATTTATTTAACGTGTATTTGGACTTTTAAAACCCCCCCTGTACTGTTAACAACCCACCCATTACAGTAGTCTATTAATTACAAGGACAGCTGTTAAGCAATAACACTTTCTCCAGGGATACAGGCATCCAGCAGCAGGACCTCCGTAATGCCATGATGGACCGTGAAGTCTGGCGTAGCATGGTAAATTCCATTGTCTCGACCACGGTCGAACAATGATGATGATGATGATAACACTTTAGATTTAAAAAAATAAAGTTTGTTATTGTACTCAACACGAAAGAAGTTGAAGTAAAATTTGAATGATGATGATGATGATGATGATGAAGTTGACGGCGGCGCCCTTTCCTGGGACACCTCTTCCAACCGTAGTAGTAGCAGCAGGAACTAGCTCTTTTTGCGAGGCTGCTTCTTTTTCCGTTCAAAAAGCATCTTGTAGGAATTCATGACTTTGTCGACCTTGTTGCAAAATTGCACAGAACGAACCATATCGTCGTCCCATTCCTGTGACCCTTCTTTCAATTCTTTAACCAGGTTGCAGCCGTTCCAAAGTCAAGCCAGTTTGGTCGACAACTTCTTCCGCTTCTTCTTCTTCTTCTTCTTCTTCTTCTTCTTCTTCTTCTTCTTCTTCTTCTTCTTCTTCTTCTTCTTCTTCTTCTTCTTCTTCTTCTTCTTCTTCTTCTTCTTCTTCTTCTTCTTCTTCTTCTTCTTCTTCACGAAAACGGTATATGCCCCCTATACCGCAACAAGTTCTGGAATAGGTTGGAGAGGGACACCGACAAAAGAAATAAAAACAATACTTGGTATGATAACAAGAAGTTTCGCAGTGTACTGTTTGTTGATGCTACACCTAAGAACGAATTAAGTAAGGCATTCAAGAAAATCCTGCGCACAACTGGCCTTAATAACAAAGTTGTAGAAAAGACAGGTTGGAATATCAAATCTGTATTAAGTAGATCATATTCATTTGATAGAATCACATGTCAGAATAATAGTGCAGTATGTTCTACAAACCCACATGTGAACTGCAAAACCAAGAGCACTGTACACCAGATTAAGTGCCAAGAAGGAGCTTGCGCAATTATCCCAGAGTCATATATTGGTGAGACTTCTAGGAGCATCAATGATAGGTTCAAAGAACACCCGAACAACCACATTGAAAAAAAACACCAAACTCCATCTTCTATCAGCATTCTGGATATTCATGTGCTTGCATGTCTGTGTTTGTGTATTTTCTATGTATGTATGTGTGTGTGAGCGTGTGTTTGCATATGTATGCACATCTGTCTCCTGGTGTGTGCATGTCTATGTGTGTGTATGTGTGTGTGTGTTTTGCAACTATGTACCATATGTGCCCTTGTGTGGAGTAAAGTGTGTGCGTATATATATGGTCATGTGTTTCAGTATTCTTTGTAAACGAGGAACTAAGATGCCATACTGGTGTCGTTGTCGAATCCTTGACTTCAGCAATCTTCCAAGAGAATGTTGTTTTTAGTCAATATTTTTTACTGAATATTTCTTGGATTATTTTTTCCTCAAACAGTTTCCAAAACAGAAATTTCAGAAATTTCTCTTGAATCATAAACTCAAAATTTATACATTGAAGATGATGTATAATAAATGTGCCCCATTTTAATAAATACAGAACCAAGTATTGCATCAACTATTATTGAATAGTATTTTGCTTTTGATCTTCCAGAAAGTGTTTCAAAACAGTGTAGGGGCAAAAAGAAATCAATTCATTTAGTGAATTAGCTGCATGGTTCTCTTTTTTTCCCAGATTTCTTTGATCTTCCCGACATGGTTTCAAATAGGGATCCTTGTCTAAACAAAAGATCAACCAATCCAAGGAAGCTACCACTGTAAACATAATCAATAAAGTAAGAGGTGCCACAGAATATTAACTGACCTTCATCTAAAGAGGAAATAATGTTAATTGGACAGAGTAAAATAGTACTCCTTAGCCTCTTATACATCAATTTGTCTATGGAGAAAATCTTCAGTGCTTGGGCGAATCCTTTATTCGAGCTCTTTCCATAAAAGACAATTCAATTTATATTGGTTACTACGGTCATGTTTAGGAAATTTGTCCCAATTTTCTCCGTTCTTCTCTGATAGGTAATCCATTCTATATTGACAAAGCAAACTCTTTGGTAAGGAACACAGCCTTTTCTAAAGATTTGATACAATAAAGAAAACATAGCTTGTTTCTTTACACTGACCGATATCTTTAAGACATTTCTATTTTGTAATTCCCGTTCATTAAATAAAGATATTCACGATGCTTAGAAATGTTTGGGATAGGGTTCATGCAAATATTTTGCAATGTTTCTTGCACTTCTTTGTATTATATTTCCAATATCAAATCTATCCTATATGTTATTGGAGTGTTCTTTCCTATAGTTTGGGTTTAAGTTAGTGGTATTCTATTCGCTTACAAGTGTGATCTCTTGGGTATTGTAGGTGATTTATGTTTAACAATGTCACTCTATGCTTCAGATGAAGTCTTTTAGTTTTCAGTTTGTTATTGAGCAGAGAATTCAGTTTCTGCTGATAAATACTTATGCGTTAGCTTTTTGGAAGTAATATTCATGTCCAGTAATAACCTCTTTCCTTTGTGTTCTTATACTTCTCTTTCAGTTCTCTTTTTGCTCTCTAGATTTCTGCTTATGCTTTGCAATAATAAGATAGAAACATATGTAGGAAATTAAAAGTGTGCTTTTTGAGATAACAGCTACGTTGATTTATATTTTCTTTTCTGTTTATTTCCCACGTACCAACAAAATAAGAATACTCTTCCGATTTGGCTTACAGAATAATGCAGTAATAATTGTATATGCATGGCATGAAAACGAGATACAACAGGTTTCAGAATATTTCATTTTTTTTAATATACATATAACATCAATCAAAGCAAGTTTTATATCAATGTATTTATGAATGTACATATGTATATTAATATGTCGATTAATTAATACGTTATAGAAAACACTAGTCGATATTTATGTAATTTGCATAGTCAGTGATATAATTTGTTTTGTAAGAAAAGCATTATCAAAATCAGTTATGAGGAAAGACAAAAGGCAGTTTTGGGGTTCACTCGATTAGGACATGCCTCACATTAAAAATCTGCTGTGAAAGTTCAATGTCGAAGGCAATAATTTGAAGTTGTTTTCCAATTAACGTTTCGTTGTAGCTTCACATGAGTACCAGCGGATCATAGAACAGAAACTGAAGAAAACAAAGATATATACGCATTTTTAAACTTGATGTGGCCAAAAGGTTCCAAATCTATTACAACATCTATTACAGTTTGAATCATGAGTTGATTCTGTTCTGTTGCGTTACTTCGTGTTGTCTATATAATAAAGGACTCATGAAAGATTTTACTTTAGCAATGGAAGATGGGTGAGGAGTACAATCCAAATAAACGGCGTGTTCTATAGCTTCCGGTGGACATGGCGTTCACGTGGAGAATGGCCAGCAGCCCCATCACCTCGCGTGGCTCATTTCTCAGACGGGCTGCGGTTATCCCAATTTTGCGGAGGAAATCGGCAGTGCAGGGTCCGAGACATCTCGACGGCGACTGGCACAAACTGATAGCGGCCAGTAGGCTCCAACATTTATCTATTTTTACTCTCCTCTGCGTTGCGGGCAGCGATACTCGGGTTTGTGGCCATTGTAGTAAGGCTGGAGGCGGAGAACGTGTCGCTGCACGCCGTGTCCCAGAAGAGGTATCTGCCTCTTTCGTATGGGAAGATGGTTATCCCGCTGGGGCGCTTATCCTCCCAGCAGTCGAGACCTACTGGCTCCAGTTGAAACGGGAAGCCAGCCGCATCGAGGCCCCTTTTAATTATGTAATCCAGAGCTAGGTGTCGGGTTGGGTGGGGGTGGGGTGGGCTCGCGTTATGGCGACAGGGTAATGGATGCAGTCCGAAGTCATTGAGATGTATATTAATATTTAACGCATTATCCGATGTGAATTAAATTGTCCCCATGTTAGTTAAAGCTGAATGTATAGCGGTTTAGTATGATGGAAGTTTTGACGCTACATGTTAGCAGAATCATTAGCACGCCGCACAACATGTTTAGCAGTATCTCGTCCGTCTTTAGTTTTGGGTTCAAACTGCGCAGAAGTCGACTTTATCTTACACCCCCTTTGTGGGTCGTTAAAATAAGTACTATTCAATCACTGGCTTCGATTTAATCGATTAGTCCCCTTTCCCAACATTTCAGGACTTGTGCCTTTAGTGGAAAAGAATGTGGTGCAAGGCGACTTCGGCGGGATTTGAACTCAGAACGTACAGGGACGTAAAACAATCGTCAATGTATTATATCGAAGCTAAGACTTTAGTTGTGAACAAACAGGTCATTAAGCGTTACATTATGTATTTTTTCTCATGCGCGTTTGATATGCATGTGTCTCATTCTTTAAACACACAAACACACACGCACACACACACACACACACACACACACAAACACACACACACATACACAAACACGCACACAAACATGTATATACATATGTATGTGTCTGTGCGTCTCTCTCTCTCTATGTATTTATATATATATATATATATATATTATATATATATATATACACACACACACACATACACACTCGGTAATAAGACACATAAGTACTCCGCAGGATACATCATAATTAGTCTAAGTGAGGTACTTTTCACTAAATGTGCATAACAAAATTTCACATAAAATATTTCCGTCTCTCTCTTCCCCTTCCTCCCTCTCTCTCACTTTTTCTATTTCTCTATCTGTTTCTCTCTACCTCACTCTCTTGTTTTCCCTCTCTCCCACTCACTTTCTCTCCCTCCCTTTGTGTGTATGTGTCTGTGTGTATATATATACATATATATATATATATATATATATAATATATATATATACATATATATATATATATATATATATATATAATATATATATATATATATGTGTGTGTGTGTGTGTGTATATATATATATGTGTGTGTGTGTATATATATATATATATATATATTATATATATATATATATATTGTGTGTGTGTGTGTGTGTGTATACATGTATGGATATGTGTATTTATGTATGCATGTATCTGTGGCTGCATGTATTAGTATCCCAAATGTTACGGTGGATTTGATTTCTTTGAAACTAAATTCTTCAATTATTCACTTTTGGTAATGCTCTATTTATTCACTTTTTTTTACTCCCAACCCTTCAGTAATTATATCTATGACGAAATATAGAAAAAAAAGCAAAAACAAATAACGAATTATAATAACATGAAGTTTTAACACTCTGTGGAGCTTTAACACACTGTTAAGTCTTTTGCCCGCCTTGATACAAACATATACATATATATATATATATATATATATATATATATATATATATAATATATATATATATATATATGTATATATATATATATTATATATACGTATATATATATCTGTTTGTATATATATATATTTATGTATATTTGTATTTATTTGTATTATTTGTATTTATATATATATATATATATAATATATATATATAATATATATATATAGGCTTATCTACAGCGTATATTGATATTTCGGCATAATTCTGTTGTCTTATTTATTGCTTTGTAAGTTTAGATTTCCATTTAGCTGCTAATCTATCCATTACGTAGCTTAAGTTCATGGCATGTAAATTATGAAATTGAGAGGATGAGTTGAGATGAGTTGCTTCCTATCAAACTTTCTGAAACCGTTCCAGTTCAATTTTCCTCCTCTCATAGACCAGATGCACATTTCATTGGTTCAACAGAAGCTTGTAATGTTAGGATAAATTCAAAATCCTAGTTAGGTGGAGGTTGTGTTATCGGTGACTACAGTAAAGTAATTTTCTGTTTATTATATGCTGATCCCTGAGCCCATGGAATGTCGATAGCGAGTTTACCATCTCAAGCGTTAGAATTAAATGAGTTAATGCATATTATCCGGCATTCGTTTTTCACATGTAGGATCTTTGGTCGTTAGGGCAACTGCTGTGATATATTTAGTGCTCTATTTTCTAACCATGTCTTTGACACGGTTTTATCTAATAAATCCCTATGTTTCGAAAGTACATAATAATTAAATATTTTATTTGGTTACTTACAGCATAATGTTATCTATCTTTTCTTTAGGGTCCAGTGAAAGCGTATATATAACTTCAGTAAAATTATATCATCCAACTATTACTTCTCTTCATTTCTATAAAGAAATACTTAATGCGCTTTAAAACTTATAGACAGAACTTTACTAAACTTATGCATACCTTTTCGTTGGACCCTCCAAATAAAATATTTGTGTGTATGTACTTTCATAACTCGAAGTTTTGTTAGATATAACCGTGTCAAAAACATGGCTAAAAAAATAGAACGCTAACAATCTAACAGTAGCTGCCCTAACGACCAAAGATCCTACACGTGAAAGATGAAAGAAACAGCCAAGGTAAATTGGAATTGCTAAATACACCGAATGGTTCTACTAGGATATTGCTGATTATTGCATTGCAAACATAATAATGAAATAGTAGTAGTATTAGTAGTAGAAGTAGTAATATGATCCCTTATTGCTCTGCAGTCGTTTTAATTCCCCCTTTCTCTAAAGCATTTGGATCCTTTCTTACCCGAAAGCAGTTCAGATTCTTTGTCGTTCGCCATAGACATTTTGATCCCTCGTTGCTCTAGGACAGCCGATAACGTTCCCATTTTTATATTCATTTTCTAAAAGTTGGTCATTGTACGCAGGCGTGGCTGCGTGAGAAGAAGCTTGCTTCCCAACCACATGGTGCCGGGTATTCCACTGCGTGGCCCCTTGGCGATGTGTCTTCTGTAAACTCGTGCCAACCAAAGCCTTGTGTGTGTGTGTGTCTTTGATCTGTGTTTCACCCCCACCACAGTTTGACAGTCTGTGTTGGTGTATTGACGTCCCTCGTAACCTAGCGGTTCGGCAAAAGATCCCGCTAGAATAGGTACCTGGGTTAAAAGGAGAAAAAATATTAAGTGCTGGGCTCGATACATTTGCCTAAAACTTCTTCAAGGCGATGCCTCAACATGGTAGCAGTCAAATGACTGAAACAAGGAAAGGATAAATAAAGATACTTAAATGAGAAAGTGGTATTTCTGACAGAATATGAACTAATCCCCTAAAATGATTTTATTACTTAGAGTGTACAATCATTAATTCTCATCATGCTTCTAATATTGTATGGCAACAACAGTAATTTCATGTTTGAACTAAAACCAGTTACAGTGTGTGCTGTTAATAAAAATATTGACCAATCCTTAATGAAGCCAAATTATGATAAAGGCCTTCATTTTAGAGCAGTCTTTCTCAACCATTTTTTACCTATGGACTCCTTTGATTCCTATTTTACTCGGATGGACTCCCTTAGCCATACGATGTTTAAAAATCCTTACTGTATATTTTTTAGCAAACATTATTAAGAATTGTGTAACGAAAAATTGCGAAAATATCTCGTGTATTGTAGAAATATAACTAATGTATTGCGGATAAATTTTAACAACAACATCTTATATGGACCCTCAACGGCCGTGTGGACCCCGGTCGAGAATCAGTGTTTGGGAAAATCCATATTTCTAAACATTCTTCCAGGAAGTCGTTTTTACATTTGTGTAGGAAACCTACCATACAGTCACATTCCTCCCCACTATATGAGAAATATATATATATTGATTCAGTAGTTTCGGGGCAGGAAGTAAGTGTCCAAGTGGTATTTATTCTATCAGTCCCGGTGGCATTCGAACTCAGAACGTAAAGGTGGACGACATATCACTAAACATTTTGTCCGGTGCACTAACGATTCTGCTAGCTCGCTGTCTTATGTGAGAAATATATATCGATAGTATCAACAAGGAGTGGAAAGAAAAATCAAATAAGGATAAAAACATTTTTTGCGATAGGACAACATTAATATATAACAATACTACAAATTGTAGTCTCCCCCCTCTCTCTCTATTCATCTATCTATCTATCTATTTGCTTCTCTGCCTTTCTATCTAAATGAACATAAATACACCAACACAGGCACACACACTAGGCACACATGCGCGCGCATACTCATGCACTAATGTAGCCATGTTACATTGTCTACAAATTATAGTTAGAGAAAATACATTTATTTTTAAATACTGATATTTACATACGAAAATATACTTTGCATAGATTAACCCGGAATTTCGTAATGTTTTATATTCAAAGTTTGCTTAAACTAAAGACTTCGCAACGACAAAGACCTTTTTTCACGGGTGGAAAGATGAAACAAGAAAGAAAGAATTTGGCGGCAATTTATTTTAAATTTTTGCTACAGTTAGCTGTAGGTTGTGTTCAGTTTTTGCTTGTTTTGTTATTTTGTGACTAGCACGCACGCACACACACACACACGCACACACACACACACACACACACACAAGCAGATATACATATATGTATTAGTAAAGTCAACGCCGTTGGAGAGCATAAAGATTAAAAGCTGAGTTGAGCTAACATGCAGGGCTGGAAGCCATCTGAAAATTGGGAAAAAATTATCATGAGGATTCACACCAGGTATCAAAATGCTGACATCATGACTGCAGCTCAATGCTCTGTGAACAGTGTAATGACTGTAAGACATGACATGGACAGCTGCAACAGAGACTACAAAGTCGTGGCCAGCAGGAAGGGACACAGCAAGCGTTCTGATTGCGTCTGTACACCGGAGTTCATCCAACAACGGGTGAACAGGGCTTTAGGCTCAATTCAAACGACTATGTGAAACTGTTATGAACTTGGTTACTCCCTGGCTAGAGGGAGTTGCTTCTAGAAGGTCATTTGTGCGTCAACGTGGATGTCTGAGAAGTTCTACGACTTCACCAACCTCAAATTCTGGTCACCTAATTCCACCAGTTGTTATTCCATCTATTACTATGTGTGGGACACAGTTGGGGAAGACACCATCTGCAACGTCAAAGCCCAACTGGTGGCCTAGGTCAAGCAGGTGTTCGAAGTTCTTCCCAGAAAAAACAATAAGGAACGCATTCGTCACATTCTGGAGCCGTCTTGAGGCTGGTATGGAAGCCGAGGCCGGCTGCTTTGAGAAAGCTGTTATCTCCCGATCATAATCTAGTTGATTTTTTTTCATATTTTGAAATATTTTAATTTTTGTTTCGAATTTTGTGTTTTCTATTCCTTTTATGCAAACTGTGAAATTTAGCTCCAATACCTGCACCCCACCACCACACACGCATACATACATACAAATATACATACATACATAATACATACATACATACATACACACATACATACATACATACATACACACATACATACATACATACATACGTGTGTGTGTGGGCGTATGTGACTACATAATTCACATGTGCACCGAAGCATGAATAAAACATATACACATCACAGACACATACACACATACACAAAGACACACATATATATACATATACATATGCACACACGCGCACGCGCACAAACACACGTGGAAACGCACACACAAACACACATACACACAATATTTTACAAGGAAAATTTTGACGCTTTCGATATTTCGATTCTTTCAGGCTCTGTATTGCTTTTGGCAGATTGTTCCTTTGTTAGGATGAGTAATCTGAATGAGTATTTAGTGTGCTGTAGGTAGATAAATTCGATGAATCGGAAGGCGGGAAACAGAAAACCATGGGAGAAAAGTATGTGCTTGTAGAGGGTCGGTTGATATAAAGGTATGATGAAGAAAGCTATTCTGGTTTGATACACACACACACACACACTACACACATACATATATATATATCCAGAATATATCCAGAAATAGGAATTGTACTTTTTTCTCCACATTACTTTTTATTTATGCGTTTACTAGTGTGTGTGTGTGTGTTTCAGTGTGTGTAGGCGCAGGCGTGGCTGCGTGGTTCCAGGTTAAGTCCCACTGTGTGGCACCTTGGTCAAGTGAATTCTATAGCCTATAAAGGTAAAGGATAAAAGATATACCTATCTCTCTCTCTCTCCATCTCTCTCTCTCTCTCTCTCTCTCTATATATATATATATATATATATATATAGATTAAACATATATCAGAAAAGAACAGCTGTATATATATATATATATATATACTAGCAGTATAACCCAGCCTTACCCGGGATTAAGTTATGATTATTAAGCTAATCAAGTACTTTATTTCAAACCAAACTAAGTAATATCGACTCTCAACAAAACACTTTTTTACACAGCGTCAAATAAAAACAAAACTATTTCGCACCCAAAGAAATGTGTGTGTGAGAGAGGAGGGGAGAAAGATGAATGATTTAAAATAAATATATTGTAATTGTTGTGTGAGAAAGTATATATACTATGATTATAAAATATGGTGTCTTTCAAAAGCATCCTGAATTTGAACACTATATCTCATGTTTAAGAAAAAACAAAACATTTTACATTTTATTTTTTATGAACGTCATCACTCTATCTTTGTTTTCCCCCTTTTTTTTTGTTAGACGCCGTGAAACTCTCTTCCACTTTTCTTTATCTTATTTTTTTTGCTAGACGCCGTCAAAAAGCTATGGCTGAAAATAGATTTTTATGAACGTCGTCACTTACTCTCTCTCTCCCTCTCTCACTTTGTCTTTCCCGTGAAAATCTCTGCCCCTCTTCCACTTTTCTTTATCTTATTTTTTTTGTTAGACGCCGTCAAAAAGCTATGGGTGATATTTTTATGGCTAAAAGCTATGGCTGAAAATAGAATTTTACCGCTATCTGCGGGTGCCTCGGGAAAAAAAATAAGTTGACAAAACCCAGATAGGATGTTGACGAATGTCCTAAAATTTGAGCGACATGCGTGCTAATTTGTGGACGTGCATAAATTACAATAACGTATACACACACACACGCACACACATCATGCCTTTTATAGATATGACATATATATATATATATATATATATATTATATATATATATATATATATATATACATATAGATAGATAGATATAGGTTTGAGACATGTGTCTGGTTATAAAATAGTCCGACTTACAGAATATAAATGATATCAGGAGTTAAATGGGAACAGTTTTACGAGACCAACAGCTGTTTCCAGAAACAGCTGTTGGTCTCGTAAAACTGTTCCCATTTAACTTGGTGGTCCGGAATAATGATAGCTACTTGGATCCATTATCGGTTAACACCTTCTCCATCCTCAGAGGAGAGATTACAGTGAAGAATGTTCACAGGATGGAGTTTAAAGATAGAATGATTTTGTGGAGAGCAAAGTGTGTTAGGAAGGGGAGTTGGGGGTATTTAGATAGAGAGTAGTTGGAGGAGAAAATAGATTCCAGAGTCAGCATTAATAATGAGGCTTGTGATAGTAGTAGAGGTGGAAGGTAGGAAGAAGGGTGGTTTAGGTAGTATGTGAGTGATGAGCTTTGTGATAGTTTGTATGAAGGCTATGGAGTTAAAGTCTGAGATGGTGAAAAGGGGTTGTTAATAATTGGGGGAAATGAGTTGACTGGTTCTGTAGGTAAAGGCGGTGAGGAGGTGGTCAAAAGTCGTGGGACAAAGGAATTGGGTTGGTAGTTTTCAAAGGAGTGGAGTTTTGTTAGGTACTGTTTGAGCTTGGGGAGGGGAGGGAGGATAAGAGTAAAGTGGAGGTGGTTGATTTAAAGATTTGGAAGAAATGTAAGATGTATGTTTGGGAATGAATAAGAGGGGGCGGTTAGTATTTATTAAGCTGTATGTTATATACATAACCTCAAATCGCAAAATATTCCATACACCTTATATACTGGTCCATCGTAAGTGAAGCTCCCTCATACAATGCAAATATTGGTAAGTGTACGTTATGTCCAAAAGAACCATTAACTATTATTCGCCTTCACAACTCGTTACTCAAAAGATTCTCTAATATCATTTAATCTTGTAAACACAGCTACTACTCAGCTTTCATGCACATCGCTAAATCTATATAATCCTATAAGTTTTGATACCCAAAAATGTCAATTTAAAACAAAGTCAGCCTTGCAACCTACTACTTAATAAAGACTACCCCCAATCCATCTTATTCCTTCCCAAGCATACATCTTAAATTTCTTTCAAATCTGCAAATCAACCACTTCCACTTTCCTCTTAGCGTAAAATAAAAAATATGTATTGTTTTTAATTTTGTATGTTATCGAATGTCTGTAGTAGCTTCTGTCTTAAAGTAGCATAGTTTTGAACCTTTGCGTAGAGCAATTTCAATTCAGTAATCTTAAAAATATATAAATAAACGTTTATTTCACATCTCTCTTGCTTTTACAAGGATTAGGCAACGGAAATACTGAAGTGAGAATCTAGTGCTAACTAGTGATTATAGTTTAAAAAGCAAAAACTACTTCATCTAGAAAGCTGATATCTCAGATATGCTATTTCTGCATTGCATTGAGTCAGCACACCAAATTTGGTAAAAACTCGAGCAGGCGTTGGGAATCCCACCTAGAATTTTGCATGATTTGGGTTAAAAGTGGTGATCAATTTCTTAAGTTGGGGGTGATGTTTTTTGAAATAATGTAAAATAAATGTTATTCATCGAATTACATTATAGGGTTATAGGTTGCGAAGAAGAGCTTTGCTCGAAACGTTAAACCATCTTTCTTCCTTCCCTTAGCGTTTGCTAATACTTTACATTACCACGTTCTCGCATTGTTTTTGTGTTGGTTCTTCGTTTTTTGGGGGATTTACTATATATATATATATATATATATATATATATATATATATATATATATATATATATATATATATATATGTATGTATGTATATATATGTAATATATATGTATGTATATTTATATATATATATATATATATATAATATATAGGTATAATATAATATATATATATATATATATATATATATATACATATATATATATAATATATATATATATATATTATATATATATATATATATATATATATATATAATATATATATATATATATATACACTGTTGTGTGCGTGTGTCTATACTGCACAACCTGTGAGATCGTTGGAGTGGTTGCAAGTACTGATTTTACTGAGATCTTCCGTGTTCTCACAGACATCTGACATACGCACCTTATCTAAGCATCCAAAGGACCCAACACTCAGACAAATACGGGAGTATGTCCTCATAAATGAAACTTCCCCTATACTAAATAGGAAATATACATAGTAGATATACCCCCATTCCCACATTTTACACAGGTAGAGTAGAATAGTTAGTGGGCTGTTAGGTAGATAGATGTATGTATATATGTGTGTGTGGGTGTATGTATGCACACACACACACACACACACACACACATAAAGAGAGAGATAGATGCATGTGTTTGTATGGGTAGGTATATGAATATATATATGTATATGCACATGTATGTAAGCATATGGATATGAAAGTAAACAGATCAGCATACAGACGGATAGTTACATAGTTATATGAACAAACAAGCACACATATGCAAATGAAGACTAAAATACATGACCATATATATACACAGATACACTTTACTTCACACGAGGACACATATGGAGACACATGTCCACACATATGGAGCTGCACACCCATACATACAAACACGGTACATAGTTGGAAAACACACACACACACTCAGATATGCATACACAAGGAGACAGACGCACACACTTACAAGCACGCACACGCACACACACACACATACGCACACGCACACGCGCGCGCACATAGATAAAAACACACAAACACGGACATGCAAACGCATGAATATGCAAAATAGATGCATACAAATGTACACACATAGATAGATATGCACGCACACACATAAATGCATACACACACTTGCATACATACATACATGTATGTATAGGCACTCACACACACACACTGATCCACACACATGCGCACAAACAAACAAAAAGGAACGCAGTGTGAGTAACGGACAGAGTCAACGAATATTGAAAAGGTTGCAAGACGCAACGAAAATTTTAGAAAAATAAAGAAATAAGTGGAAATTTTGCCGGTGAGTATGTTAAATTATAAGACACCAAAATAGAATGACTCTCCCCAGACACAACAGAATATGCTTCAACACACGAACTCACATAAAGAATCTTGCAAACCAAATCCAATATGTATGTATGGGTGTATGTATGTATAGATATATAAATCCTTAAATCCTTAAAAATGTCTCAGCCCGAAAGTTGCGGCTATGCTGGCGCACCATATATATACAGTGGCGGCCAAAAGGTTCAGAACAGCATTGTTTTCGTCAGAAAAGTAGATATAATTTTTTATCAAAGTTGTTTTATATTCTATAATTTTCACAGACAATAAATACGATATTATTTATTATTGCCTGAGATTTTGGTGTAATTTGAGAGCATAATACAAAAGTTATGGATGATTTAGTGATTTACTGCAAAACCCATGGCGGCCAAAATGATCAGAACGGTTGCTTTTACTCCGTGTTTTAGTATACTCTAATGTTTTGAATTTGTTTACGTGACGGTTAATTTACTAAACATTAGTAAAAATATTTGCAGTGTACTTTGTTAATATAATGCCACTTACTCCGTTACCAGTTCGTCAGCAGATTATTAAGCTTCGAAGGAAGGATAATTTAAGTATTGGATCTATTGCAAAGATTGTTAACAAGTCAAAAGTGTTGTACACGGTATTCTTAAGGTCTACGATGATTGTGGTTCGTGTGAATCAAGAAAGTTTACAGGTAGGCCAAGAAAAACGACCAAGAGAGAAGATCGTGCTATGGTAAAGTTGATTAAAAAGGACAGATTTAAAACTGCTGCTGCTGTTTTCTCGGAAAATGAGCATTGTATGAAGAAAACTTTATCTCGAAAAAACTGTGTCTCGTCGTTTAGTTGAACATGACCTACAAGCAAGAGCACCTGCAGTGAAGCCACTGATCAGCTCCAAGAATAAAAAGTGTCGTCTTACCTTTACAACCAAACATGTGTTGTGGTCTCAAGAAAAATGGCAAACGGTGCATTTCAGTGATGAATCTAAGTTTATGTTATTTGGCTCAGATGGGAAAAGGTACGTTCGTAGAAAAGTAGGTGAAAAATTGTCGCCTAAATGCCTTAAGACTAGTGTTAAATTCGGTGGAGGAAGTGTCATGGTTTGGGGTATGATATCTGAAGATGGTGTGGGCCCTTTGGTGCTATTACATGGAAAGGTAAATGCAGGAGTTTATAAGCAACTTGTAAAAGATCATGTCTTGCCTGTGTTGAGAAATTCAACTAAGCGACCACCTATATTCATGCAGGACAATGCCCCATGTCACAAGGCTAAGGTGATCATGAACTTCCTTAAGGCTGAAAAGGTTATTGTTATGGATTGGCCTGCTCAAAGCCCAGATCTCAATCCTATTGAAAATGTATGGAATATTCTAGGAGAACGTTCGAAAGCCAGAAATCCTAAAACAACTGAGCAATTATGGAATGCCCTTCAGGAAGAATGGAATAAGATCACCCAGCAAGAAATTGAAAATTTAATTTCCTCATGCAGTCAAAGATGTCAGAGTGTGATTGAAGCTAAAGGGCTTCACACTAAATATTAAATAATTCCAGTATTCTCTGTCATTTTTAATTATTTTGTTATTTTTTCAACCGTTCTGATCATTTTGGCCGCCATGGGTTTTGCAGGAAATCACTAAATCATCCATAACTTTTGTATTATCCTCTCAAATTACACCAAAATCTCAGACAATAACAATTAATATTGTATTTATTGTCTGTGAAATTATAGAATATAAAACTACTTTGATAAAAACTTATACTTGCTTTTCTGACGAAAACAATGCTGTTCTGAACATTTTTGCCGCAACTGTATAACTGATGTGTTATAATACTATTCCACAGCCTTATCAACAATCCAAGCACCTGATGAATAAATAATGCAAGAAAAATGTCCAACTCCTTTCTTGATATACATACAGTAGTATGTATGTAGTAGTACCTCAGTTTACAAACACTTCTCATCATGGGCAAATCGGTTTATGAACATTTCAGGTAACAAACGGCCTTCAGAAATTAAGTTCATACATACATGCATACAAATACATACACATACAAATACATACATACATACATACATACATACATACATACACATACAAATACATACATACATACATACATACATACATACATACATACATACATACACACACACACACACACACGCACACATATATGTATATATGTATTCCACAAACACACAAGCACATAAACATATACACACACATACGTATAAATGTGTATGTATATGTGTGTTTGCGTGTGAGTGTGTAAGAGAGAGAGAGAGAGAGAGAGAGAGAGAGAGAGAGAGAGAGAGAGAGAGAAGAGAGAGAGAGAGGAGAGAGAGAGGAGAGAAGAGAGAGAGAGAGAGAGAGAGAGAGAGAGAGAAGAATAAGGTTGTGTATCAATATATATTCACCTTTCACTCAATCTTTGTGAATTTATCATTCCAATACAAACTCTACCTCATCTCGATAATTTAGTACAAAAAAAAAAGCTAAATCAAAACATAAAAGGTGAGAATTCCTCGCCATATCGCGGTTCACCAACCGTAATTTATTATTTAAGCTGACGCCGATTCCTCCGTGATGTTGTTTTACATTTATAATAAAATAAATATATACAAATTATAAAAATAATTTTAAAAATATACAATACAGTATTGTTTCTACTTCGCGGATTTTTACATATCGCGGAGTGTTTTGGAACGTAACACCTGCGATAGTCGAGGGATTACAGTATTGAACATCAGTCATTTCTGGCCAAATGAAGCCACACCTCCCTAGGACCATTCTGTAGCTCTGGAGGCTACGGTTGGCCAATCGCAACTCTATATTAACTAAACAGAAAAAGAGAAAATGAAAACGCAGGTAGAAAGCATAAGAAAAAGAGGTATGAGTTTATAAAATCTTTCCGAAAAACGTCGGCTGCTGCCTGTCGTTATCTGCAGTTGAGTCTTTGGCTCTCTCGTACTATTGCCACAGCGATTAGCAGTTCACTATAGGTAGGTACTGTGACTGCTGCTGAAGTTGCTGCTGTGACTGACATAGGATACACAAACACAGATACAGGCAACCACACACACCCACGCACACACACGCACACACACACACACCTGTGTGCGCCTGTATACACACATATACTTGAAGATACATATGTAAACACATGTGTGTGTGTGTGCGCGCTGCGCTCGGGTGGTCTAGTGGTTAGGTGTTGCACTCGCGATAGCGAATTCGGGATTTCGATTCCCAAACAGGCGGTGTGTTGTGTTTTGAGCAAATAACCTCATCTTTCGTTGCTTGAGTCTACTCCGCTGTAACTCTATGACGGGATAATTGGTCAGCCCGCTTAGCCATCTGGGTGATATCATTCAAAAGCTCAAACAATATGAAAAATCGCAATCCGATAGTGTATAACAACATAGTGTATAACAACATCCGATAGTCATGTCGATACAGTAGTTCTGGGTTCAGTCTCACAGCGTAACACCTGTGTTAGTTGATCTGGTAGACGGAAACTAAAAGAAGCCCATCGTATATATATATATATATATATATATATATATATATATATATATATATATATATATATATATATATATATATATATATATATATTTATTTTTATTTTATTATATTATATTTTATTATATTTTTATTTTATTTGAGAACAAATCTTTGTGGAGAATGGCGATTTGACGTCTATATCTAGCATGTTGACTGTCCACCTTTTCGTGTTCAGTCCTTAATTGGTATATATATATATATATATATATATAACGTCATCCCTAAAACCATTAACAATGAAATAGATGCCATCGCTGATACTTAAAATTTTTAGACTTTGCAGCAGAAGAGTTGTGACACCATTCCATGGGTTGAGCCTTCATTTCTTGATCATAATAAAATGTCCACGTTTCATTCCCTGTCACCAGATCAGAAAAAAAAGGTGAATTCATTAGTTTCAAACACTCACAGCTTATCAAAGCAGATTTCCACAATACTCTCCTCCAAATCGGTTGTCAATTGCCGAGTTAGCCACTTTGCACACAGTTTCCGATATTTGAAGGTTTCCACCATCTTTCACTGCACTGTATTGTGACCACAATCCAAATGTGCGGCACGCTCATTACACTGGGACTTGTCTGTTTGCCCCAATTACTTCGTTCACTCGCCGGCGACTTGACGCGGGAGTCGTGGATGACAATCTGCCACTGCGTGGTCATCACTTCTTTAAACTTCATCTGTGCATTTTGCTCCTGTCAGTGGGGTTATTTCTGTTCTTTCCTGTAGTCCCCTATGCATGTTAGCCTGCAGACAGCCTGCAGTACTCCACCATGAAGAACTCAATGACAGCACACGACTTCTTGGAAACCATTATTTACCTGAAATGAAGAACAGGAAGAGAGCTATTATAAAGAAAGAGTTACCCAAATCGAGCAGAAAATAAAATAGTTAATAAAATGGTTATACCCGCTTTTGACTTACTTTCGGTACAATCCACATTGCAATCCATTTTACCCAACGCATAAGGTTTGTACTACGTAAAAAATATTTTTTTATATATTTTACAATTCTTATATTATGATATACATGTATAAATATGTACGTATGCATACAAATATACGTACAGGCATTAATACAGAAATTTGCTCAGGATTGTTCGAAAGAGCCTCGATACTGTGGCGCAGTATCGGGGACATTGCGACACATTT
The DNA here is from genome assembly GCF_006345805.1 of Octopus sinensis. Classification (NCBI taxonomy): domain Eukaryota; kingdom Metazoa; phylum Mollusca; class Cephalopoda; order Octopoda; family Octopodidae; genus Octopus; species Octopus sinensis. Next base: position 29,424,997 of record NC_043012.1, read on the forward strand.
GTGTATACCGTTAAATAATAAAAACATTAATAATAATAATAATAATAATAATAATAATAATAATAATAATAAGAAGAAGAAGAAGAAGAGAAGAGAAGAAGAAGAAGAAGAAGAAGAAGAAGAAGAAAACGCTTTTCTCTAAACACGGGGGTGGGGGTCGACAAAATACAAAAATAGGAACAAACTACAGTGACACACTGATTTCAGATGACATATCAGAAATGGTTAAAGAGACAAAAAACAACGTGAAAACAGAATAATAATATATACTAAAGAAGAAATCGAGAGAAAAATCACTCCATGGCCAATATCCTGCAAGGCTTAACAGAGAAGTGAGCCTAAGTAGAAGCCAACTATGGCTCAAAGGCTC
>NC_043012.1:29427866-29440366 GCF_006345805.1 Octopus sinensis
ATATGCTATGTAGATGACTTTGCATGCCCCTTTGACCCACGAATAGTCAAGAAGACGAAAAGATAGATAGATGCAACCCTCTTAAGTACGAAATAGCCAGGCTATGGAAAATGAAGAAGATGAAGATAGTGGCAATTATTGTTGGATCCTTGGGAACAGTATCATAAGGCAACAATAGGAATATAAAGGAAACTGGATAAGAACGCCCAGTACAACTGTTACAAAAGATTTACCTCCTTGGCACGGCCGGAATAATCAGGTAAGTATTAGACAGCTGAAAAGCGCGAATAGCATGGTGTCGTAGGCTGCAGGTAGTAAACCGTTAAACATGCAAGACTCCAGGAGCTCCAACAAAACCTGTGATAAAGAGAAAATGATAAAATTAATAATGATGGCTAGAGTACATAATAATATGGGCAGTACTTGTCAGCACAATCTTTTGGATTTCTCTGAGACCTGGTTCTCCTGAGATTTTATCTAAATGTTTCTGACATCCCTTTTTTTTATCATATCTAAGGTACCTACAATAACCGGAACAGTTCTCGTTTTAAGATGCAGCATCTTTTGTACTTTAATTTCCAGATCCTTATATTTATTTAGTTTATCAATTTCCTTGACAGATATGTTTGTATTAGTGGGAACGCTTACATCTATTAGCGTACAAGTATTTTCTTCCTCATCTTTAATAATTATGTCTGCTCGATTACCTTGCATCGTTCTGTCTGTGTCATTATTATTATTATTATATTATTATTATTATTTATTATTATTATTATTATTATTATTATTATTATTATTATTATTGTTGTTGTTGTTGTTGTTGTTGTTGTTGTTGTTGTTATTATTATTATTATTATTATTATTATTATTATTATTATTATTATTATTTTTATTGTTATTATTAATATTATTATTATTATCTTCTTTCAATTTTGTTTCCATTTCTTGCCAAGTATCTTCCCAACATCTAGGACAAAGAAACTAACTTTATACATTCAAATAAAGACACCAGATTGTTCATTTACAAAGTTATGTGGTAGAAAAAAAGGGGAAGAAAGACAAAGAGAAAAAGAAACAAAGAAACAAAGAAAGAGAAAAAGAAAACTGAAAACAAAATAAAGGGGAAATGGGAAAGAAACTTCACATTGGCAATGCTCTTCTCAATACGTGAGCTACCAGTTAAGACGATCTTTTGCACTTCCTGCATAGATGGTAAGCCAGGGATCATCCTCAAATAATTTTCAATTCTTTTTTTGATCATTCCAAATGTTCCTGCAATCACTAGTATTGTAATTGTCTTGAGATGCCTCATTTTTGGGGTTTCAATCAGCAAATCTTTATATTTTCTGAACTTATCAAATTCTTTTGCCGAGATATTATGATCACAAGGTATGCTCATATCAATCAATAAATAAATTTTATTGTTTTGATCTTTCACAACAATATCTGGTTTATTAGCTTTGATGATCTGTTCTGTATGAATTGGAAAGTCCCAAAGAATTGTTACATTTTCTCCCTCAGTTACTGCCTCAGGGTGGTGCTTGTACCATTTGTCAGCAGTTTTGATTTTATGATGCCAACATTTTATCCAGTGTAGATATTGGCCAACTCTGTCATGTCTTGATTTGTTCTCTACTGGCACTGAAACCTTTCACCCAGAGATTAGGTGATTCACTGTCTCAGTTTCATCGTTGCAGTATCGGCACTTTGGGTCTACTCCAATTTTCATCACATTGGCTTGGTAGTTCCGAATCAATAATATTATTATTATTATTATTATTATTATTATTATTATTATTATTATTATTATTATTATTATCATTATTATGATCATCGTCATCATCATCATCATTATTATTATTATTATTATATTATTATTATTATTATATTATTATTATTATTATATTATTATTATTATTATTATTCTATGTTTGACTTTTGCTTTATATTTGTACAAGTTGGTTCCAAGTCTCACCCAGAGACCTCAAGAGACAACAGGGTGGAAGTTCATGTTGTTGTTATGCCTAGTGTGCCATATATTTGGGGGGTGAGGTGTTGTACTAATGAATGTCTAAAAAAAAAAGTGATTTTTTTTTTTTTAAACCGAAAATATGTTTGTTTTAAACCTTGAGATTACATAGAAAGTATTTTGCGTAGGATATGAGCAGTTCCCATGAGCACTATCTTTTGAATTCTGCCATTTTTGGGTTTCCTGGTATCTGAGTTAGGTAGCTATCAGCCCCTTTTGCTATCATTCCCAGGGCACCTATGACAACAGGTATTGTTTTAGTCTTCAGCTTCCACATTTTGCTGATTTCTATTTCAAGATCTTTATATTTGCTCAGTTTTTGGTAGGTCTTGACAGATACGTTTATATCGATTGGGACAGTCATATCAATGAGGAGGCATGTTCTTTGTTTGTTATTATTATTATTATTATTATTATTATTATTATTATTATTATTATTATTATTATTATTATTATTAATTATTATTATTATTATTATATTATATTATTATATTATTATTAATTATTATATTATATCATTATTATTATTATATTAATTATTACTATTATTATTATTATCATCATCATCTTCATCATCATCATCATTATTATTATTAATTATTATTATTATTATTATTATTATTATTATTATTATTAGTATTAATATTAATTATTATATTATTATTATTATTATTATATTAATTATTATATTATTATTATTAGTAATTATTATTATTATTATTATTATTATTATTAGTATTATTATTATTATTTTATTATTATTATTATTATTATATTATTATTATTATAATTATTATTATTATATCATTATTATTATTATTATAATTATTACTATTATTATTATTATTATCATCATCTCTTCATCATCATCATCATCATATTATTAATTATTAATTATTATTATTATTATTATTAATATTAATTATTATTATTATTATTATTATTATTAATTATTATTATTATTATTATTATTAGTAATTATTATTATTATTATTATTATTATTGTTATTATTATTAATTATTATATTATTATTATTATTAGTATTATTATTATTATTATTATTATTATTATTATTATTATTATTATTATTATTATTATTATTATTAAAGCGGTGAGCTGGCAAAATCGTTAGCAGGTCAGACAAAATGCTTAGCGGCATTTCGTCCGTCTTCGCGTTCTGAGTTCAAATTCCACTGAGGTTTCCTCCTCTCGAGGTCAGTAAAATAAGCACTAATTAAGCACTGGGGTTGATGTAATTGACTTACCCCCTCCCCGAAATTGCTGTCCTTGTGCCACAATTTGAAACCAATATTATTTTTATTTTGTTTGTTCCTTTATCGACACGTATTGTACTTCGTTCCCGTAAGTTTGCTATTGTTTCTACCGTTACACAAAGTTATATATTGAACATTTGTTATCGTTTTGTAGAAAAAAACTAACCAGAACCATTGGGAGCTGGTTAGTTTTCTCCATCCGTAGCCTTTGTAGGTTAAATTTTGGTTTGTTTTGCAAACACGCCCCTCAATGTTTGTTTAAAAACTGAAAGATGACGGACGAGGATCATTCGTCCGCTGAAAAAGAGAATCAACAATCCGCATAACAGAACAGCGACATTGTGAAAATCAACGATAACAGCAGCGGTGGTAACAACAACAACAAGGCAACAAGAGCAGCAGCAACAACAACAACAACAACACGAGGGAACTACGAAGCTAATTTTCCGCTGCTAAAAATTTCAGCACTACCATCACAGGAACTACAAAAGAGAACAATGTCAGCTCAACGCAACACCAACATTAGCAAGAACATTGCCACCTCCACCAACACCACCAGTAAAAACAGCAAATCCACCGACACATACATCAATACAATGGGTCTTGCACTAGCGTGTCACCGACTGGAGAAAGTTGACGTGTCAGGAAAACGTTAAGTGACATCAAAGAGAACAATATTTCGAAACATTTCAAAGGAAATGCAAGAATATACAAGAAAAAAAACTGGTATCAACAAGTTTATTTCATCAAAAATCAAGAGTCTGGAGCTGACGGCGCAGGTCCAGATTGAAAAATGCCTAAGATCAGTCTGTGGGATAAAAACGTATATCACCGTGGAGACGCTTTGTCACAGTTGAAGCGAGATTCCCAACAGAAAAAAAAGCCAAAGAAAGAGAAATGACACCCTCAAAAGTGAGGAATTGTGATTAATTCCGACATATCTCAGTCGGAGAGTGGTGAAAACAAAGGCAGCAGAGGTACCACTCAGAAGTGAACATCTCTTGGCTGGTCGCAACGTATAAAGAATACAACAATTCTCCAAGTGTATAAAATGGGAAAAGAAAAATTGGCCAGGCACAGGAATGGAATTATTGATTCAATTGAGGAAGTATCGAAGTTATCCCTGATTTGATCATCCTCCCTTACGGTACACAGCTATTCGTATCAGCCGAGGGCAGAACACTGAGATTCTACATTTGTGACGAAACAAACCACGTAAACGCTTTCTGCCCTATGAAAAGCAAAGGAAGACCCCTGCTATTGCAGACATTTCTAACATAACAGCAGCGGCAACAGCAACAACATCAAAAGCAACAGCAGAAGCAACAGCATCTCCACCAGCATCAGTGCCAAGAGCATCAGCATAAACAGAAAGAGCAGCTGGAGAGATCCCTTCTACAACATCAGCAACAAGTACCGGTACCAACACCGAGAAAGAAAATAGCGTCATCTTCCCCCATTGCAACCGAAAGAAGCCTCAACCACACCAGTCGATCAGACCATCAACTTGGAAATACGTGACTGTGCAGACATAATTTTTACCCCGGCCACAGATTTCTCCTTCAATGAAAACTCTTCTAGCAAGTAAAACATGTTGAGAAAACTACCAGAATGGATTTTGATGAAAGGGAAAGAAAAAAATTACAAAATGAAAAGTGTTGTAAAAGACTAAAAATAAATATATTAGAGGAGGAGAAACGGAAGCCAACAAACCAGCACACACCATACATCCTACACCAACATAAACTACAAACATCTCCAACACTAGAAAAACCACCAACATCACAAACATCTCAACAAACGAAAACGCATAACAATCCAAACCAACAACATGCGCTACATTTTCAAAGCATCAACAATTACATAGCCAAAGACACAAACAACATGAGCTTAATAAAATGTAGTTAGAGATACACAGACTTTACTCTAAATGAATATATCGAACCTCCGCATAGCACCCCTATTCGCATAAAAGTTATAAAAGCAATGCAACAAACGTTCAACAAACTGAAAGCAAGATATCCCCAAGGAACGGGAGATTTCTGTTGGGTCATGAACAAAACACGCTACAAAAAATGCAAGTGGAGACACCTACAAATAAAGAGAAAAGGACATCCGTTTCTCCACAGAAACAGTATGTGATTCGTTTCACTTTCCTTCTCTCTTACAAACATGATCTTTCTCAGAATAGGCAATATAAATGTAAGCTGCCAAGGGTCCCCTTGGAAACAGGGCCACATAATCAATGAACTCATGTCAATGAGTCGTGGCTATCAGTGAAACCAAACTTTCCAATCAATATACATTCATGAACATTTTCGGTCGATACGTGATTTACTTATCTCTATGTCAACCGGGAATAAGGTGGGGTGTAGAATTGCGGTTTGTTCCAGAAAGTCCTAGATCTCAATATAATAGCCATCTTTTTGGACCCAGAAGGTAATTTGGTGGTCCCGGACGTGAACAGAGGCAACAAGGTACTTCCGGATTGGTCGTTGTTTATGCTCCGACAGGGGCAGGACTGCCAGATTTCTTCAGACGTCTGGAAGGTTTTCTGGAAACATCTAGGACGCACGTTTAAATTGTGTGGGACTAGGGTGCAAAAGCCTCGCAAACCTGCTTAGACCTTTTCATTTGTCTCAAAGCTAGCGATTGGATTTCCCAAATGTGCTAATGTGGACATCGACGAACCTCATCAGATCATTAAAATAGTCTGTAGGCCAGTAGATAAGGATGGCATAAGTTGTTCACTTTTTAAAATCGTTTGTGATCTGCACGGTCGACCCAGATAGGCTTCGTAGGCAGGGATCCGGTTACTAGAAGCCGAATGCAGATACCTGATTAAAGAATCAGTTAAGAAAGCATAGACGGGTCAACTCTCTACAAAAAATGGTTGCTTACCCTGTAAAGGGCAATTAGAGTAGAATCCTTTTCGTTTAGTAAGGTATTAGTATAGAAAGAAATAGAACAGAGGGAAACTTAGAAATTTAGAAGAAGCGTTTAGGAAAGGTATCATAACCGACATGCTCTCAGCAAGATTGGCCCAGCATGAATTCTTCAACATCAAGCATGAAGGATGCATTGTCAGAGCTAAGGTGCATGCTCTAAGAAACGAGGAGAAAAAGTCGCCCGATTGGCTTGAATAGCAGAGGTACAACATGGCAACAAAGCCACAGATCGGTCTTTAGTGGACCAAAATAGGTACATGCTACTCAAGTGTTTAGGTCGACTGGTAATCTGGAAAGAAGGATGGACATCAGTGCCTACCGCGATGGCATACTACGACTTTCAGCAAGGGCGGTGGGTCGTTGCGAAAGGCCGATAACAGCCGTGGAAACATAAGATGCAATTATGGGGTCCACGGGGAAAATGTCGCTTAATTTTGATGGTCTCCAGGTGAAGAACTGGGACGAAGTGACGAACAGGCTCGCTTATTTCACCTACAAATGGACCGTGCCTCAGTTTACGTCTGACAAAACTGGAACGCATACTTTTTCGCTTTCTGTGGAAAAGACACGTATCACTGACCAGGCGCTCCTTTTGTTGCCAACACCTGCTAAGTAGAGGACAGGGCGTGTTGTCGCTGCTGATGCGCGTACATGCTCTGAGGCGATCAAATCTCCAGCGCTTCCTCCTGATCGTCGTTTGTCAGACTCGTCTTCTGCAGTTCTTCTCTTTGATTGCTGTCCTGGACCCAGCGTAGACCGAGGTAGGTCGCTTTGCACCTAAAGTGTCATCAGTTGCTCACAGTCCTCTGTCAGTCGGGCAATGCGGTCGATGGAAGTTCCGCTTTAGCGTTGTATGGAGGGTTAGCGGCGGGCAAGTGCGGCGACATTCTCAGGGAGACTCTGGGCCTTGAGGAGAAACAACTGGATGGTCAGTTCCGTAGGACTTTCAGGCCGGAGCTCAAGTGTAATTTTCCGAAATCCCTGGCTCTGCAGTGATACCGGGGAAACTCTGCTGGTTCGAGACAAGCTCTACAGGCACAGAAGTGTGTCAGACGGACGTATCCGACATCTACGCCGTTAGATGAAACCGTTCTCCATGCACTCGTCCAGTGTCCGGGCATTGCTGACTTGTGGAGCTTTGTCGAACAGCTGTTGACGCACTTAGGACGGATCTGGTTACCAGCCAAGTCATTAGGCTCGCCCCGCCGCATTCTTTTGGCCGGGAAGGAAAGGCAGTTTTCCTCTGATGGCTATGGCGAAAGACAGAGTGTGATGGACGAGGTTGAAAGGACTGAAGATGGATACTTTCCTCTTCGGCCAAGCCCTTATCGACATTTTCAAATTTCCTTTGAAAAGGTAAGTGAAGGTATAGAGATAAGCGCAGCACCCTAGTATTTTTTGTTGACAGGTGGGTGAATGCAGCGAGGATGGCCCGTGCGAATGAGCCGGAAGGTTTGGGAAGGAGAGAGGTGTCTGCCTAAGGTGACCAGGATGTGTGGAATTTCTTAGTTGTCCCTGGGTGGAACTACCCACTTTTCGGGAATTTTGTTGATTAATTTTTTCTTGTTAATTGTTATTGTTTTTATTGCTTTATTGCATACATGAATTTTTGTGCTAATCCCCTCGTGTCCCTTGTATTTTATCGTCCGTGTGCTTTGTGTTCGGCCATTGTGGCTAATAAAAAGAAGATTGTTATAATAATAATAATAATAATAATAATAATAATAATAATAATAATAATAATAATAATAATTATTATTATTATATTATTATATTATTATTATTATTATTATTATTATTATTATATTATTATTATTATTATTAGTATTATTATTATTATCAATAATAATTATTATTATAATTATGGCGGCGAGCTGGCACGCCGGGCGAAATGCTCAGCGGTATTTCTTCTACCGTTACGTTCTGAGTTCAAATTCCGCCGAGGTCGACTTTGCCTTTAATCCTTTCGGGGTCGATAAATTAAGTACCAGCTACGCGCTGGGGTCAAAGTCATCGACTTACCTCTTCCCCCGAAATTTCAGGCCTTGTGCCTATTGTAGAAAGGATTGTTATTATTATTATTATTGTTGTTCAGGCAGTGAGGTGGGAGAATCGTTGGCAACCGTGCAAAATGCTTAGCAGCTATTCGCTTGTCTGTACCTTCTGAGTTCAACTTCCGACGAGGTCGACTTTGCCCTTCATTAAACTGCGGTCATTAAACTGAAAAATGTTTTGAGGAATTAATCAATCAACCCTATTAGTTATTTTTGTTAAGCCTTGTACTTATTCCATCCGTCTCCCTTGCCGAATCATTAAGTTACGGGGACGTAAATGCAACAACACCGGTTGTCAAACACTAGTGAGGGACAAACACTCACACATACGCATAGACACACACACATATATATATATATATATACGCACACACGCGACGGCTTTATTCAGTTTCCTTCTGTTGCATCCGCTCACAATCCTTTAGTCGGCCCGAGGCTATAGTAGAAGATATTTACCCAAGATGTCACACATTTGGACTGAACCGGGAAGCATGTGGATGGGAAGCAATCTTCTTACCGTATAGCCACGCCTGCGTCCATTATATATATATATATATATATATATATATATATAAATAGAGGGACAAAGAGCAGTTAAAGCCAAACTCCAATGTGTTGAATGGCCGTTGTTTTTTTTAAATAAGAGTAAAATAAAAACAAACGGACCTTTCTCCTTGGTAAAAAATGGTGTAAGGCGGGCAGAATAAATGATGTCTATTTTATTAATTAGTGTGGTCAATACAAAACTAGTTTCACGATTAATGTACAAACTAAATGAATCAATTAAAAAAAAAAAAATTAATTTAGAAGCACATGTTCCGATCTTCAGCTGTATATACCGTATTTTAAGAAAAATATAAATAACTATAAAATATATTTACCTTCTCTTATTCACATCAACTCGTAACCCAAGGTATTCAGTATACAAGATAAAGTAAGAGAGAGAGAAGAAACATACTTCTTCACCAGATTCAAACACGCTTTCTAATCTGTTGCTGGGCCGATAGCAGCAAATTACATAAATATATATATAAAAACAGAGAAGGAAAAAGAGCAGTTAAAGCCAGACACCAACGTTTTGATATATATATATATATATATATATATACACTAATAAAAGTGAAGTTCGATTCTTGCTTGCTTGCAATGTTTCACAACCAAACTGGCGCATCATGGAAAATACTATGAATTAAGTTTACCCTCAAATGTTAATATGAACGGAATGAAACATGTTTCACGTAAATCAGAGAAGTTATTGAAATATTCGGGTAAAAACACCCCCAAATGGTGCATAATGGGAAAATGTTCCCTATATAACTTCATCCTGAAAGGGTAGAAACTCACTATTCGATTAGACACAGTGATTTGACGACGAAAAAATACGATTTGTTTTTTTACAGTAAATGTTTCTATTTTCGCTTTTGTTAAACACAATATTTTAATCATTCCGAAATATTTTTAAGTGAATGTGATTTCAGAAATGTAAGTTGTTTGTAAGTATATTTTAGCTTTTTTTAAACACACAATATTTTTATGTTTTTTTAAATTATTTTCAAGTGAACGACGTTACAAAAATTGTTTTTTTTTTTGCACATTTAGAGAATATTTTAAAGCGAAAATGACTTTGAAAATGTCATAAATATTTCGTAAAAGAACCGTTCATAAACTCGTTGTGAAATAATTTTTTCCATAGGTTTTTTGGGAGTGCATTCAACGTATCTCACCTCCAAAGATTCGGCTGTTACAGGAAGTGTCTTTGACGTTTCGAACCTACACTGTTCTATAGAAAGGAAAGAGGAAAGAAATCAGTAGAGAGAAGAGAGAAAACGGAGAAACATATATGTACATACATACATAAATAATTAATAATCACAGAATAATCTTTTGTATCTTTAGACATTGACAACTCTACGTATGTCTGTATTTTAAAAAATGCGTGGCCTGACCTATCGATAGAAGTAGATATAAACATAAAATTATAAATACTTTTATCGCACCAATAAAATGTGGTGCACCTGGGCAATTGTCTTCTACTATAGCATTGGGCCGACTGAAGCCTTGTGAGTGGATTTGGTATACGGAAACTGAAAGAAGCCTGTCATATATATTATATATTATATATATATATATATATATATATATAATATATATATATATATATATATATATATATATATATATATGTATATATATATATATATATATATATATATTATATATATATATGCATGTATGTATGTATGTATGCATGTATGTGTTATGCATATGTTTGTGTGTCTGTGTTTGTCCCCCTACCATAGCTTGACAACCGATGTTGGTGGGTTTACGTCCCCGTAACTTAGTGGTTCGGCAAAAAGATACCGATAGGATAAGTACTAGGCTTTCAAAGATTAACTCCTGGGGTCGATTTGTTCGACTAAAGGCGGTTCTCCAGCATGGCCGCAGTCAAATGACTGAAACAAATAAAAGAATCTGTATATATGTTCGCACCACTAAGCATTTTTCCCAGCGTGCTAACGATTCGGCCAGCTCACCGCCTTAATATATATATATTATATATTATATAGAGGGTACTATTATTCATAGGTACCGCATGCAAGGAGGAACTTTTGCAGTCAAAACTACTAAAATAAACAACATGTACCGAATGCATTGATTGCGAAATCACAGGTGATATGTAACTAAATTCTGTTTCTAAATGACTTGCTTTGAAGTTTTGCATTCGGTACAATTTGTTTATTTTAGTAGTTTTGACTGCAAAAGTCCCTCTTAGCATGCGGTACCTATGAATAATAGTACCCTCTATATAATATAAATAAATATTTCCAAAGTGGAAAAATTTACAGGTTTTTTTCTCTTACGAGGTTTTTCACGCTAACTACTGATAATTTCTTATAAAGATTTTATCCTCAATTTTAAATTTATATATATATATATATATATATATATGTACATATATGTATGTGTGTGTATGTGTGTGTATGTGTGTGCATTTATAAATACATATTCATAGAGATGTAAGTGGCTACATACGTACATAGGTAGGTGGAAGCGTTAATTTAATCAACTGCTTAATTGTAGAGTGTTTTAATCGACCCATCCAACATAGAAATAATCGAAATGGTTGGAATTATCTGTAATCCTAGAAGGACAACTTATATATGTTCATATGTTCGACCACTTGCAAAATATTCAACATATTTCAAACATTTCTTCTTCATTTCAAAAGCTAGGGATCTATTTGTAGGTGTTTGGAATGAGAAGTAAAATAAACAAATTTATCAGCGTGAACCAGTTAAGAAGAAAATTCGTCGAGAAGCAAGTATGCGGGGGGTGGGGGGTGGCGGATGTTGATTGTAAGTTATGCTACGGAGGAGAAGGAAGAATGGAGAGGTTGTAGAATGAGAGGAAGAAGGAGGGTTAGGGGTTGTAGAAAAAGAAAATATTCTTACGGGCATAAGCATAAAAATAAACTGAGACGCAGCAAAGCAATGGAAGTGGAGAAAGAGCTGGAAAAGATTTGAATAAATGTGGAATGATGAAGTGAAAAAATAAATATATATATGAATAAATAAATAAATAATGAAAAAACTAGTTAAAATCAGGTATCTCAATCTGTAAACAAAGACAGATTGAAAAACCAAGTCATAAAACAGGTATATAAGACGTGACGATAAACAAATTGGTTTCATGCTAGCCGTTTTCCAAGACTACAAAGAATATCACTAACAACAAAAACAACAACAAATTCTAATGGTTTCATACTTTGACAGACGGCCAACGATTTTAGGGGAGGGGTTAAGTCGATTACATCGACACTAATCTCCTGCTGGTTCATATTTCATCGACCCCCCCCCCAAAAAAAAACCGATGTTGACGGAATTTGAAATCAGAATTAAGGAACCAGAATAAATAGCATTAAGTGGCTTGTCCTATGCTCTAACACTTCAGCCAACTCACCGCCAAATCGTTTAAAATTTTGGCACAATTCCATAACTCTAAGAGGTGGGGTTAGTCGATTAGATCGGTGTGCTAACGATTCTACTTGCTCGCAGCCTAAATAATAATAATATTAATATTTTCTAATAAAGGCACAAGGCCTGAAATTTTGTGGGAGGGAACTAATTGATTGCATCGAGCCCAGTGTTTCACTGTTACTTTATTTATTGATCGCGAAAGGAGAAAAGAAAATGT
>NC_043012.1:29445482-29462982 GCF_006345805.1 Octopus sinensis
AAATAGGAGAAAATTTAAAACATTTACCCTGTAATTTCTTGTACGATGCACCGTTTCGTCTGTTGTTTATGGTAAACTAACCTGATTAAATTAAATCAAGCCAATCTTCCATAGGCCCTCAGATTCTTCAGCAAGAATAGCCAAGTCGGAACAGATATTTTCACGAGGCATTTCCGACCCTGCCAAGGCGATATCTGACCTAAATTTTTCAATCGTCGCGCACTCGCGCCAATTTATCAGCAGCAAATAAATAACCGTCGATTCCATTACGGAATTAACCAGAAAATTCATAATTAATCAATATAGAATCTGAGGGCCTATGGAAGATTGGCTTGATTTAATTTAATCAGGTTAGTTTACCATTAAACAACAGACGAAACGGTGCATCGTACAAGAAATTACAGGGTAAATGTTTTTTTAAATTTTCTCCTGTTTACGGAATTGATCTTTATTTGCGGTTGAAGCTTTGGCTGTTATTTCTAGTGGGTGAATGGCCTATTATGGCCGTTCCTTGATTGTTGATGTTGAACTGTAAAAATGGTCTACGACTATTTAATTTTTTCCCACTAGGCCGCTGGTGGCAAAAAGAATTCTACAAAATTTTTTTCACCACCCTATATTGATTAATTATGAATTTTCTGGTTAATTCCGTAATGGAATCGACGGCTTATATTTATTTGCTGCCGATAAATTTGGCGCGAGTGCGACGATTTGAAAATTTTAGGTCAGATATCGCCTTGGCAGGGTCGGAAATGCCTCGTGAAAATATCTGTTCCGACTTGGCTATTTCTTGCTGAAGAATCTGAGGGCCTATGGAAGATTGGCTTGATTTAATTTAATCAGGTTAGTTTACCATTAAACAACAGACGAAACGGTGCATCGTACAAGAAATTACAGGGTAAATGTTTTTTTAAATTTTCTCCTGTTTACGGAATTGATCTTTATTTGCGGTTGAAGCTTTGGCTGTTATTTCTAGTGGGTGAATGGCCTATTATGGCCGTTCCTGATTGTTGATGTTGAACTTAAAAATGGTCTACGACTATTTAATTTTTTCCCACTAGGCCGCTGGTGGCAAAAAGAATTCTACAAAATTTTTTTCACCACCCTATATGATTAATTATGAATTTTCTGGTTAATTCCGTAATGGAATCGACGGCTTATATTTATTTGCTGCCGATAAATTTGGCGCGAGTGCGACGATTTGAAAATTTTAGGTCAGATATCGCCGTGGCAGGGTCGGAAATGCCTCGTGAAAATATCTGTTCCGACTTGGCTATTTCTTGCTGAAGAATCTGAGGGCCTATGGAAGATTGGCTTGATTTAATTTAATCAGGTTAGTTTACCATTAACACAAGACGAAACGGTGCATCGTACAAGAAATTACAGGGTAAATGTTTTTTTAAATTTCCTCCTGTTTACGGAATTGATCTTTATTTGCGGTTGAAGCTTTGGCTGTTATTTCTAGTGGGTGAATGGCCTATTATGGCCGTTCCTTGATTGTTGATATTGAACTTAAAAATGGTCTACGACTATTTAATTTTTTCCCACTAGGCCGCTGGTGGCAAAAAGAATTCTACAAAATTTTTTTCACCACCCTATATTGATTAATTATGAATTTTCTGGTTAATTCTGTAATGGAATCGACGGCTTATATTTATTTGCTGCCGATAAATTTGGCGCGAGTGCGACGATTTGAAAATTTTAGGTCAGATATCGCCTTGGCAGGGTCGGAAATGCCTCGTGAAAATATCTGTTCCGACTTGGCTATTTCTGCTGAAGAATCTGAGGGCCTATGGAAGATTGGCTTGATTTAATTTAATCAGGTTAGTTTACCATTAAACAACAGACGAAACGGTGCATCGTACAAGAAATTACAGGGTAAATGTTTTTTTAAATTTTTTTAAATTTTCTCCTGTTTACGGAATTGATCTTTATTTGCGGTTGAATCTTTGGCTGTTATTTCTAGTGGGTGAATGGCCTATTATGGCCGTTCCTTGATTGTTGATGTTGAACTTAAAAATGGTCTACGACTATTTAATTTTTTCCCACTAGGCCGCTGGTGGCAAAAAGAATTCTACAAAATTTTTTTCACCACCCTATATTGATTAATTATGAATTTTCTGGTTAATTCTGTAATGGAATCGACGGCTTATATTTATTTGCTGCCGATAAATTTGGCGCGAGTGCGACGATTTGAAAATTTTAGGTCAGATATCGCCTTGGCAGGGTCGGAAATGCCTCGTGAAAATATCTGTTCCGACTTGGCTATTTCTTGCTGAAGAATCTGAGGGCCTATGGAAGATTGGCTTGATTTAATTTAATCAGGTTAGTTTACCATTAAACAACAGACGAAACGGTGCATCGTACAAGAATTACAGGGTAAATGTTTTTTTAAATTTTTTTAAATTTTCTCCTGTTTACGGAATTGATCTTTATTTGCGGTTGAAGCTTTGGCTGTTATTTCTAGTGGGTGAATGGCCTATTATGGCCGTTCCTTGATTGTTGATGTTGAACTTAAAAATGGTCTACGACTATTTAATTTTTTCCCACTAGGCCGCTGGTGGCAAAAAGAATTCTACAAAATTTTTTTCACCACCCTATATTGATTAAATATATATATATATATATATATATATAATATATATATATATATATGTATATATATATATGTATGTGCGTGTGTGTGTGTGTACGTGTATGAGTAAGGCGTAGGCTTGGCTTTATGGTAAGAAGTTTGCTTCCCAAACACGACTTCCTGAATGGATTTGGTAAACAGAAACTGAAAGAAGCCCGTTGTATAAATACATACATGCATACATATATATATGTGTGTGTGTGTGTGTGTGTGTGTGTGTGCGCGAGTGTGTCTTTGTGTTTGTCCCCCACCACTGCTTAACAACCGGGGCTGGTGTGTTTACGTCTCCGTAACATACCGGTTCGGCAAAAGAGGCCGATAGAATAAGTACGAGGCTTAAAGAAATAAGTAGCGTGGTCGATTCGTTCAAGCATGGCCGAAGCAAGTAAAAGAATAAATGACACACACACACACACACAGACACACACGCACACACACACATACATATATATATAGAGAAAAAGAGAGTGGGAGAGAGAGAAAGAAAGATAGCTATACAAAGCTCGAGTGTGTTTTTCTCATAACTGGAAGCACCATTGAACACATAGGCAGATCCTTTTTCGGCCGGAGAATTAACAAGAAAGCACTTGGAAACAAACTGGATCTCTGAAACTGAGTGTCTTGGACATGTGAAGCAAATATCTTACTGAAATGGTTTTGAATCTAAATTTCTTCTGTTTGAGCGAAAACAAAATGGAATGCCAAGTACATCGTTTTAGTTTTAACATTTAGTCTTTTTTGGCGGGTGGGGGGATTTGTCCGGTCATGAATCTTGAAATGAATAATTTATTTTAAATAAATTAAGTTTAGACTTAGAGGTCTATCCCTTGGATTGGTGGCAGCAAAAGGATCTAGCGAGGAAGGGATCTGGCAACGAAGTGATCGAAAGTGATAAGGTACTAAAAGAGAGTGACTGTCCCCAGACACAACAATCTATCTATCTGTCTATCCATCTATCTATCTATCTATCTATCTATCTATCTATCTATCTATCTATCTATCTATCTATCTATCTATCTATCTGTCTGTCTGTCTGTCTGTCTGTCTGTCTGTCTGTCTATCTATCTATCTATCTATCTATCTATCTATCTATCTATCTATCTATCTATCTATCTATCTATCTATCTATCTATCTGTCTGTCTGCCTATCTATCTGGACAAGTGAAATGGGCTCCAAGTAAGTTGGTCATTTTGTACGTTCAAAAGTGTTTATTGTTAAATATTTTGTGTTTAAAAGTTGTGCAACAACATCCACTGCAAACCTTGACTAATATCTTCACAAAATTTCGCCCTTTGTGGGCAAAATTTTAAAAAATTCTCGTAGGCCTCGTGTTGTATTTTAGCCATTTTTATTTTCAAAAATGGCTACTGGTCACCACGAGGCTGAGGCGCAACTGAAGCGTGACGCCAAAACAAAAAAGCAAGATTTCCTGTCACCACGCGCTGAACTTGACTGTTTGAACGCTACATACACCACCACCACCACCACCACCATCAGCATCGACAACAGCAACAACTACAAAACAAAGGCCACAAAGCCAAGCACCGTCACCGCCACCAATGATTCCACCATCAACACCGATACCACCACCATGGCAGCTTCTGCTACCACAACTGCTACCTCTGCTAACAACAACAATAACAATACCAAGATCGCCGCCACCAAAGACCGTGCGGTCAATACGAATGCCGCCACTACAATATCTGCTACTACGACTGCCTCCTTTGCTACTAACACCACCACCGCCACCAAGAACGACAATAACAACAACAACAACAATTCCCTTCAGCCATTGTTCCCTCTACCACCAAGTGAAGGAGAGAAAGAAATTGCCGAAACTTGCTCAAACGCAGGGGCAAATTATGCAGAAAATTTTCCACCCCTTGCTAATTGCATAATCAGCAACCATGCACCTAATATATCCACAACCACCACCTCCACCACCACCTCCAACATAAATGATAAAAATGAAAATAACGCAAATACAATTAACAAAGACAACAACAACAACAAGAACAACAACAAAAATGAAATAAATATTTTACCATCAAATGGTGAAGATATTATCATAACAGATTCAACAATACCTGGAAAAACCACGTGCAAGAATATTTCGGATACAACAACAACACAAACACACAAAGACAACAACTGCCAGAATGTAAAAGTAAATTTCGCTGACACTCTGCGTCAGAAAAAAGAAATTATACAGTTCACGAATGAAGAGTTGATAGAGACAAGATCACTCTTCACAACCCAAGGGCAAGATTTAGTATTGCATACATCTCAACACATAAAGGAACAAATAGAAAACCAATTATATATAAAATTTTTAAAAAACCCAAATAACAAAATGAACAGATCACAAAAACGGACATAGAAAAGTGTGCAAAAAGCATAATGAAAGTAAAAGAATATATAAACTGGGGTCCCCAGTTTAATACAGTGGTGGTCCGCTTCCCTAACCAGGAAGTGGCAAAAGCTCACTCTACCGAGTCTTTGGAAAATGATGAAATCATCATGGTACCATACTACAAGGCCAGAGAGTGAGTAAAATTACTATTAAAAATGTAGCCCCCCCCCCCGAGATTCCTAACAAATGGATAACAGGGGCAATCTGTTACCATTTGAAAACTATAAATATTTTAAAGACTGCCGTATACCTAAACGATAATTTGGGGTGGAAAAACAATAGTAGTAACCATCCAGATTGAGGGGGCCTCTATCGAGAACCTACCTGATAGGATCCACTTAGAAAATGGGCAAAGCCTATATGTTGTAGCAGAAGGCAAAAAGCCTAGATGCTACAACTGTGGCAGCCCAGAACATTTAATTGCCAAGTGCGTTCTGGTACAGAGAAAACAAGAAAGAACAAATCAGAAAACAAACAAAAAACCTTTGTTGCCAACACCAACACCACACTCAATGATGGAACAATGCCAAGAAAAGACAACAAACCAGCAAACAAACCTCAACAACATCACCAAGAAAAGAAACAGCACCAACACAATCAGCGTTGACGTCGCAACCAATTCAACATACTGAAACAACACCAAAAGATAGACCAACACAAGCACCAAGGACGACAACAAAAAAACCCCCAAAAAACAGTGACGAGAAGACAAATTCTACCCCTAACACCCCAACAACACAAACACCGCACAAAACATCAACAATTTCTACAAACATACATATTAACGCAAATGCTTTGCCTTTACCCCCTTCTGATTTGTCGGACGACGAAAGTTCGACAGAATGGCAAATAGCCACAGGGGGTAAAAGAAAAAGATAAAAAAACAAACAAACAAGAAAGCGCAACCAAAGCAGGGAGATACCTGAATCCTGAAAGCTCCACACACAACCAAACAAGCACCAACACCACAAAAACACACACAATGCTATCAGCGATAGACACCAAAGACTCCAAACTAATGGAGTACATCACAGCCCACACAAACATCTGTGAAGATGACTTCAAAACTAACAACCATCCACGCACTACACCACCCAAACAATCAAAATACTACACATCACACAAACACAACACCACACAATCAAAGCCCTCTTTCCAAATGCGGTTGGGGGGTTCCAAAAATACCTGTCACAAAAACTCTATAAAAACCTCCAAGACACATCAAAGGACGAGGAAGCCAAAACTTTCGACACAAGTAAGTAACTCTCTGTACCTTCCTTTCTGTGTTTTAAAGCACATACCCCAATAAGATCATGGTCAAGATTGGTTGTGTGAATGCGCGTGGCTTGGGGTCTCCTTGGAAGAAAGGATACCTCCTAAATGACATCAAGTCACACGATTTGGGAATCATAGCCATAAGTGAGACCAGACTCAACGAGCCACGGGCTCTAAAGTCCATGTTTGGCGGACAGTTTAACATTTATTTTGCTCCCTGTCTGCCGAAGATGGGCGGTAGTGGCACCGCGGTACTTTTTCACAAGAGCCTGGATCTCGAAGTCAAGACGATATTCGTGAACCCGGAGGTTAGACTGGTCGTTCTGGATGTCGACGGCTGCAATGGGTGCGCTTTTCGACTCGTATCAGTCTACGCACCGGCTTTAACAGGTCGGCCGGATTTCTTTCGACGTCTAGAAGTATTCCTGGTAACGTCTCGTCCTTTACTTTTAGTGGGGGATTGGAATGCTACCTTGGACACGCATCTAGACTATGTGGGGAGAGACAAAAACAGAAGGGGATGCAAATGCCTCAGAGACCTGCTCAGACGATTCCAACTGTCTGACACGTACCGACTCGACCACCCAAATGCACCAACGTGGACATGGAGCAACCGCATTGGGTCGTCGAGATCGTATCTAGATAGGATACTGTGTAGGACAGTAGACAGGGATAATTTAGGATGTCCACAATTCCACACAGTCAGATACACGGATCACAAATTCGTGACGTGTACGCTAGACTTAGATAAAGCACATAGACAGGGTCCTGGTTACTGGAAACTAAATGCATCATTCCCGTACAGACAGGTTTTCAGAGACGGAATCAACACGTTAGTAAAAAGGGCTTTAACGGGAGCCATTGTCAACTACAAATGGTGGTTCGCCCTCAAGAGAGCAGTAAAAGCGGAAGCAATTAGATATAGCAAGGCACTAGCCGTAGATAGAAATAGAGTGGAGGGTGTGTTAGTTAAGAAGTTAGAAGAGGCAATAAGAAGCGGCATCACATCCGACGTTTTAGCGGCGAGGTTGGCCCTTGACCAACACTTCAACGCCAAACACGAAGGGTGTGCTGTCAGGGCTAGGATGCGTGCTCTAAGGATGGAAGGTGTTGGAGCCGCGAGGGAGGCCCGGGTGGGGAGGCGCAACAGGGCAACAAAGCCACCATTCGGTCTCTGGTAGATGAACAAGGGCGCGAATTGCTCGAGCCCAGCAAGATGTGCGAGACATTTCAGCGGCAATTTGCCCGACTGTACGGGAGTGGCGAGCGTGAACGCAGGGTGGACTTCAGTGCTTACCTGCACAGCCTACCACGACTCTCGGCAAGAGAGGCAGAGTGCTGCGAAGGTGCCATCACGGCGGCGGATGTGCGGGACGCGATGGCAGAATGCTCGAGGGACAAATCGCCGGGTTTAGATGGTCTGTCCTACGAGCTTTACAATTGTATGCCAGACTTGTTTGGAGACGTCTTGGCAGCGGTATACTGCAACTGGCAGCAAAACGGGAGCATTCCCGGTTTTGTGAGTCGAGGAGCCGTAACGCTGCTAAGATCCAAACAAGGGGAACATTATAGATAGCTTTAGACCAATCACTCTGCTCAATGCAGACCTGAAAATTTTGACAAAGGTGTTAGCCGAGAGGTTGGCGCTTGTCATCGAGAAACTGGTCGACAACGCGCAAACATGCGCCGTGCCGGGTAGAAGTATTCATGACAACCCCCATCTGATGCGCTACATCATAGACAGGGTAGTTAAGAATCCTGGCATGGGTGGGGCGCTGATCAATTTGGATCAATCAAAAGCTTTCGATAGGGTAGACCATCACTACTTGGAGGCTGTCCTTAGAGCGGCTGGTTTCGGTCCCGTCTTCCGCGGCTTGAATGCTGCCTTGTACAGAGGCATCCGTTCGGTAATTCGCGTAAATGGACATATATCGAGACCTTTCGACATTGCACGTTCGGTCCGTCAGGGATGCCCCCTCTCGGCGCTTCTATACGTATTGACTCTCGAGCCACTACTGCGGAAGCTGGCGACTCTGAGGGGCATCCCGCGAGAATTGGGATGCGGGACGAGCGTGTCTGCATATGCGGACGACGTCACTGTCATAGTGTCTAGCCACGAGCACATCGAGCTGATCGGCGAGACACTGAAAGACTACGAAGCGGTGACAGGTGCAAAAATCAACCGGGAAAACTCAGTGGGCTTGCGGCTCGGCACCTGGAGACGCAAGCCCATGCCGTCCACCAGTACCTCCGTCGTGGGACGCTGGGCGGACGGCCCGGTTACGTTGCTCGAGGTCTGGTTCGGTCCGGACCTCCAAATGGAGAACTGGAACGAGATAACGTGTAGGGTGGTCACTCTCTCCCGGCAATGGGACGAGGGGAAACTGTCCCTAAAAGGTCGGGCGGAGGTGGCGAACCCGTACATCGCGTCCATCATCTACTACCGCCTGACCGTCGTACCTTGTCCCGACCCTACCATCACCAAACTAGAACGCATACTCTTCCGCTGCTTGTGGAAAAAATGCGTCCCGATGGTCAGGCGATCCATTTGCTGTCAACACCCGTTAAAAGGAGGACTGGGCATGCCGTGGTTGATGATGCGCAGACATCTCCGGCTCTATGTAGACGACGGTGAACAGGTGTGGTCGCCGTTTGTGAGGCACGCTTTCCCGCAGCTAGTTTCCATGACCGAACTGCAATCGTGGATCAAAAAGAGGCCGAGGAAGGGCGAATGGCACCGCGAGTGTCGCGTTGCTCTCAAGCAACTCTGCCGTCCCGGGTCGACCTTGAGTGACTTCAACACAACCAAAGTATTCTATAGGGGATTAGTGGAGGAGAGGTACGACGACGATCTTGGGGCAAACCTGGGCGTCGACGAGGAATACCTGACCCGCCTGTTTCAAACGACTTTCGGGCCGTTACCTATGGACAACTTCCAGAGATCCCTGGCCTGGCGGTGCTACCGAGAAGCGCTATCCGTTCGGGATAAGCTCTATAGGCATGGCTCGAGAAACACGGGGCCGACCTGCCCGAGATGCGGGCAGAGCGACGAAACCGCTCTGCACGCAATCGTGCAGTGTCCAGCAATTTCCGACCTGTGGGCTTATGTCGAACGACTGCTGTCATGTGTGGGACGTGTCGGTTTATCAGCCGAGTCTATCGTTAATATCGTCACGCCTCCTTCCTTCAAACGGGATGGAAGAGCTATTTTTATCATACTTGTGGCTATGGCGAAAGAATGTATCTGGTGGACGCGCTTGAAAGGATTAGAGACAAACACTTTCCTCTCTGGTCAATCTCTCATCAACTTCTTCAAGTATCACTTGAAAAGGAAAGTGAGAGTAGAGAGGCAAGTTTTGTCCAGTGAATGTTTAAAAAAATGATGGGTGAATGTAGCAAGGATGGCACGTATGAATGACGAAGCAACCATGACTATGATTCTATGAACCGTAAAAATGAATACAGAGAGTTGCTTATTTGCAAAAAAAAAGAAAAAAGAAGAAATATAACATGTGACTTCATTGACCGAGGTTACCGTGGTCTTTTCCGTAGGCTTTTCTTTCCACGGGTAAACCTCACCTGTCCTCCCCTTTACACTTCATATTGACATTTCTGTGATAACGATCCCTATTGATCAATTTTTTTTCCTTTCCCTTTTTTTTCCTCTCCGCCATCTTTTTTTTTAATTTTCTTCTCCCCCTTTTTTTGTCCTCTTTCTTTCCCTTTACGATCCCTTTTGATCGAAAACCAACCCCCCTTTTTTTTACCCCCAAAAGAAAAGCTCTACCTTGTAATTTGTCTTGTCTGTGTGCAGCCCTGTGTGGCTAATAAAGAAACATATCTATCTATCTATCTATCTATCTATCTATCTATCTATCTATCTATCTATCTATCTATCTATCTGTCTGTCTGTCTGTCTGTCTGTCTATCTATCTATCATCTATCTATCTATCTATCTATCTATCTATCTATCTAACTATTATCTATCTATCTATCTATCTATCTATCTATCTATCTATCTTTCTATCTATCTGTCTGTCTATATATCTATCATCTATCTATCTATCTATCTATCTATCTATCTATCTATCTATCTATCTATCTATCTATCTATCTATCTATCTATCTATCTATCTAACTATTATCTATCTATCTATCTCTTTTCATAGTATTCGTTGACAGATCGGCTCGTAAGTTAACTACTTATTTTATTGTGTTTCTCGAAAAGTTTCGTTGTAAATTTTGCACACGGAGTGTGTAAGACACCCAGCTGTCGTTTGGGTGTGTTTTCCGGAGGGGATTTTGCCCCTAGGGGCACTTTCAGCCTCAAATATATTTCACAATTTTTGCTGCAATAACTTGTTTTTTAACATAATGTCGGCGAAGCGTTTCTAGTAAATTACGAACGCTGTTCTCTCTCTCTCGTTTGTATCCATTGTTTACGTTCTAAATTGTCGTAGTGTTTTAACTTTTCAAACGCCCAACTTTCGTTTGAGCCTTTTTAATATAGAAATCGCCCATAAGGGCATTTTCAATCTATTTTTATTTTTTTCTCTTGAAATAAAAAATAATAATGTCAAGAAATCTTATGCTGGAAAAATATTCTACTATATTTTCTGAAAAAGACTTTCCCAGTTTGCAAAATACAATAGGCAAACGTGCTGACAGTAAAATGGATAATACTGAAACCAGCACCACCAGCACCACCAACATAAATGATAAAAATGAAACTGACGCAAATACCATTAACAACACCAACAACAAGAATAACAACAAAAATGAAATAAATATTATATCATCTAATAGTGAAGATATTAACGTAACAAAATCAACAGTACCTGAAAAAGCCACGTCCAAGAATATTTCGGATACAACAACAAAAACACACAACGACAACAACTGCCAGAATATAAAAGTAAATTTCGCTGACACCATAAAAAAGAAATAAAATTTACAAATGAAGAGTTAATAGAGACGAGAGCACTCTTTACAACCCAAGGGCAGGATTTAGTATTGCATACACCTCAACACATAAAGGAACAAATAATAAACAAAACGATTATATCTAAAATTATTAAAAAAAACAAAAAACAAAATGAACAGATATCAAAAACGGACATAGAAAAGTGTGCAAAAAACATCATGAAAAAAATAGAATATACAAACTGGGGTCCCCAGTTTAATACAGTGGTGGTCCGCTTCCCTAACCAGGAAGTGGCAAAAGCCCACTCGACAGAAACTTTACAAAACGATGAACTAATAATGATTCCTTATTACAGAAACCAAAGAATCAGTAAAATTAAAATAAAAAATGTACCACCGGAGATACCTAACAAATGGATAACAGGAGCAATCTGTTACCATTTAAAAACAATAAATATTTTAGAAATTGCCGTATACAAAAACGACAATTGGGGTGGTAAATCGATAGAAGTTACCATCCAGATTGATGGGTCCTCTATCGAGAACCTACCTGATAAGATTCTTTTAGAGAATGGGTAAAGCCTATATGTTGTAGCAGAAGGTAAAAAGCCAAGATGCTACAACTGTGGCAGCCCAGAACATTTAATTGCAAAGTGCGTTCTGGGACAGAAAAAACAAGAAAGAACAAATCAGAAAACAAACAAAAAACCTTTGTTGCCAACACCAACACCACACTCAATGATGGAACAATGCCAAGAAAAACAACAAACCAGCAAACAAACCTCAACAACATCACCAAGAAAAGAAACAGCACCAACACAATCACTGTTGATGTCGCAACCAATTCAACATACTGAAACAACACCAAAAGATAGACCTACACCAGCACCAAGGACGACAACAAAGAAAAAACAGAAAACAGTGACGAGAAGACAAATTCTACCCCTAACACTACAACAACACAAACACCGTACAAAACATCAACAATTTCTACAAACATATATATTAACGCAAATGCTTTGCCTTTACCCCCTTCTGATTCGTC
This sequence comes from Octopus sinensis, assembly GCF_006345805.1. Taxonomy (NCBI): domain Eukaryota; kingdom Metazoa; phylum Mollusca; class Cephalopoda; order Octopoda; family Octopodidae; genus Octopus; species Octopus sinensis. The sequence goes on from NC_043012.1 coordinate 29,457,775, forward strand.
GGACTCGTCGTCCAACGACGAAAGTTCGACGGAATGGCAAATAGCCACAGGGGGTAAAAGGAAAAGATTAAAAAAAAGCCCACCAAACAAGTAAGTAAAGCAGGGAGATATTTAACTCCGGACAGCATCCCTTTAGACAATCAAAAAAATCAATGACCCCGCAAAACCACACACACAACTAACAGCAATAGACACAGACAATAAAAATCTAATGGATTACATTGCATCCAACACGAACATCTGTGAAGATGACTTTAAGACAAATAATCATCCGCGCACTACACCACCGAAACACATAAGAATTGTACACATAACACAAACACAACACCATACACTGAAAACCATATTTCCAAATGCGGTAGGGGGGTTTCAAAGATACCTCTCAAAAAAACTATTCAAACACCTCCTCAAAGACACTACAAAAGAAGAAGAAAAAACTGAAACTTTCGAAATGAGTAAGTGACTCTTGCCTCTTGTCTCTTCCAGTGTAGTGTGTGAAACACAAATTTCTTAAACGTCAATTATGCTTAAATTAGGTTGTGTGAATGCGCGTGGCTTGGCGTCGGCTTGGAAACAAGGTTACCTTCTAAACGACATCAAGTCACTGAACGTGGATATAGTAGCTATCAGTGAAACCAGAATCAGCAAGCCGCGGGCCCTCGAGTCCATGTTTGGCAATCAATTCGACATTTATTTTTCTCCCTGTCTGCCGAACATTGGGGGTGGAAGTACCACAGTGCTTTTTCGAAAGAGCCTAAATGTAAAAGTAAGAACAATATTCCTAGACCCGGAGGGTAGGCTGGTTGCCTTGGACGTGGATGGCAGAAATGGGTGTGCATTCCGTCTGATGGCAGTTTATGCACCGTCCTTAACGGGTCGGGCGGATTTCTTCAGACGTCTAGAGGTTTTCCTGGGTACGTCTAGACCTTTACTGTCAGTAGGGGATTGGAACGCTACCTTGGACACGCATCTAGATTATGTGGGAATGGATAGGAATAGAAGGAGGTGTAAGTGCCTCAAAGACCTACTCAGACGTTTCCATTTGTCTGACAGGTTCCGACTCGACCATCCGAACGTGCCAACGTGGACTTGGACAAACCGCGTCGGATCGTCGAGATCTTATCTAGATAGAATTCTATGCAGGACAGCGGATAGGGTTAGTGTAGGATGTCCACAATTTAAAATAGTCAGCTACACAGATCCCAAATTTGTGATGTGTACGCTCGACTTAGATAAGACACATAGACAGGGTCCCGGTTACTGGAAACTGAACACGTCACTCTTAGCGCGACAGGTTTACAGGAACCGGGTTAGCGAGTTAATTAAGAGGGCGCTGGTGGGAGCCGTCGTTAACAACCGCTGGTGGTTCGCCCTGAAAATGGCAATAAAATCGGAATCAATTAGGTTTAGCAAGGAATTTGCGTTAGATCGAAATAGAGTAGAGGGAGACCTGGTTAAGAAACTAGAAGAGGCACTTACCACTGGCAGCGCAACCAACGTGCTGGCTGCGAGGATGGCCCTCGACCAAAACCTCAACGCCAAGCACGAAGGTTGCGTCGTCAGAGCTAAAATGCGTGCCTTAAGGAACGAAGGGATCGAAGCTGCGCGAGAGGCCCGGGTAGCGGAGGCGCAGCGTGGAAACAGAGCCACCATTCGGTCTCTAATAGATCAACAGGGATGCAGTTTACTCGAATCCGAAAGGATGTGTGAGGCCTTTCAACAGCACTTTGCTCGACTGTTTGGTGCGAGTGGTGGGTCGGAACGCGGGATGGATTTCAGTGCCTACCTGACCGACCTGCCGCGACTCTCGGCAGGAGAAGCGGAGTGTTGTGAAAGTTCCATCACAGCTGTTGACGTGCGGGATGCGATGGCGGGCTGCGCGAGGGATAAGTCGCCTGGATTGGTTGGTTTACCCTACGAGCTGTATTGTCAAATGCCAGACTTATTTGGCGACCTCTTGGCATCAGTCTACTGCAACTGGCAACAAAACGGGAGAATCCCCGGTTTTGTGAGCCGAGGTGCAGTGACGTTGCTGAAGAAAGACCTAAACAAGGGGAATTTTATAGATAATTTCAGGTCCATCACTCTGCTCAACGCAGATTTGAAAACTTTGGCCAAAGTAATAGCCGAGAGGTTGGCGCTTGTCATTGGTAAACTGGTCGACAGGGTGCAAACATGCGCCGTGCCGGGCAGAACCATACATGACAACCTCCATCTGATGCGCTACATTGTGGACAGGGTAGTTAAGGATCCTGGCATGGGTGGGGCGCTGATCAATTTGTATCAGTCTAAAGCCTTCGATGGGGTCGACCATCGGTACTTGGCGGCTGTCCTCAGGGCGGCTGGCTTCGGTCCCGTCTTCCGCGGTTGGATCGCTGCCTTGTATAGCGGCATCCGATCGGTGATTCGGGTGAACGGTCACCTGTCGAAACCGTTTGACATCACGCGTTCGGTCCGTCAGGGGTGTCCCCTGTCGGCGCTTCTGTATGTATTGACTCTCGAGCCGCTACTGCGGAAGCTGGCGACACTGAGGGGCATCCCACGGGAACTGGGTTGCGACACGAGCGTGTCGGCATATGCGGACGATGTCACCGTCATAGTATCGAGCGACAAGCACATCCAGATGATAGGCGAGACACTAAGAAAATACGAAACGGTGACGGGAGCGAAGGTTAACCCGGAAAAGTCAGTGGGTTTGCTACTTGGCACCTGGAGAAGCAAGCCCATGCCGTCCGACTGCGGCTCAGTAGTGGGATGCTGGACGGACGGACCGGTTAAATTGCTCGGGGTCTGGTTCAGTCCGGACCTACAAATGGATAAGAACTGGGACGAGATCACGAGTAGAGTGGTCGCTCTCAGCCAAACATGGGCCGAGAGAAAGCTGTCTCTAAAAGGTCGGGCGGAGGTGGCGAACGCGTACATCGCATCCGTCATCGATTACCGCCTGACCGTCGTGCCTTGTCCCGACGCCACCATCACCAAAATGGAACGCATACTCTTCCGCTTCCTGTGGAAGCGTGGCGTTCCGATGGTGAGGAAGTTCATTTGCTGTCAACATCCGTTGAATGGAGGACTGGGCATGCCGTGGTTGATGGTGCGCAGGCATGCGCTGAGACTGCGACATCTCTGGAACTTCATCGATGACGGTGAACAGGTGTGGGCGCCGTTTGTGAGGCGCGCCTTCCCGCAGCTCGTCTCACTGACCTAACTGCAAACATGGATCAAGAAGAGACCGAAACTGGGCGATTGGCACCGAGAGTGTCGCCAAGCTCTACAGCAACTCTGCCGACCGGGGTCAAACTTGTGCAACTTACAAACGACTAAAGCGTTCTAGTGGAGGGGAGGTCCGACGACACACTCGGGGCAAACCTGGGCGTCGACGAGAAATTCTTAACCCGCCTGTTCAGGACGACGTTCGAGCCGGGGCCTATGGATAACTTCCAGAAATCCCTGGCTTGGCAATGCTATCGAGACGCACTACCTTATTCGAGAGAAGAGCTACAGGCACGGTTCGAAAACCATCACCGGACCGACCTGCCCGAGATGCGGTCAGAGCGACGAAACCGTTCTACACGCACTCGTGCAGTGTCCAGATATTTCAGAGCTGTGGACCTTTGTCAAACAGCTGTTGTCGCGTGTAGGACGGGCCCGCTTATCGGCCGAATCTATCGTGAATATTGTTCCACCACCTTCCTTTAAACGGGAAGGGAAAACGGTTTTCGTTACGCTGATGGCTATGGCGAAAGAATGTGTGTGGTGGACGCGTTTGAAAGGACTGCAAACAAACACCTTCCTCTCTGGTCAGTCTCTCGTCAACTTTTACAAGTACCACTTGAAAAGGAGGATGAGAATAGAGCGGAAGGCTTTGTCGAACGAATGTTTTAATAAAAAGTGGGTAAAAGTGGCAAAAATGGTCAGTATGAAAGACGACACTATTTTAAGCGTAAATCTGTAACCAAAAGAGACGAGAGGTAAGGCGACTTACACATGTGTTCATTTTCGAACTGTCTGAGGTGACCTTGGTCTTTTTTGTAGGTTTTTCTTTCCAGGGCTACACCTAAACTGTGAACTTTATTTATATATATATATATATATATATAATATTTTTATACGCCACACAACCCACAGATCCCTATTGATCGAACGTTTTTTTCTTTGTGTCCCACCCATCCCACCTCGAAAAAAAAAAACTCTACATTGTATTCGACCATTTTTATTCTGTGTTTAGCCCTGTGTGGCCACAATAAAAAAGTTATCTATCTATCTATCTATCTATCTATCTATCTATCTATCTATCTATCTATCTATCTATCTATCTATCTATCTATCTATCTATCTATCTATCTATCTATCTGTCTGTCTGTCTGTCTATCTGTCTGTCTGTCTGTCTGCCTGTCTGTTTGTCTGTCAGTCTGTCTGTCTGTCTCTCTATGTCTGTCTGTCTGTCTGTCCCTTACACGACAGTTGCCATGCTTCAAGCGCATATACACACACATACACACACACATACACACGCACACACGCACACATATACACACACACACGCGTATGCACTCTCTTCTCCCCTTCCTTACGCACAAACATACACAAACATGTGCATAAATACTCACACAGACACACAGACTCACGTACACACACGTAGAAACACACGCAAACGTACACACATACAGACGCTCTGAGACACTTATAAACACATACGTACAAAAGAGACATTCACGCACACACACATAAGAGACACGCACAAACACACACATACTCACATACACACACATACACGCACACAAAAACACTCACGCACATATACATACATCCATACAATGATACAAACACACACACAAAGACACACTCATGCATGCATACTTGTATATACACACTCAAGCATGCACATAAATATGCATGCGCGCACACACACACACACACACGCGCGCGCGCGCACTAAGTAGGTCACCTCTCCTGTTACCGAACTCTAAACAGCAGCGACCCCTATGTAAGTGATATCGTTGATGTCTCCTCTTTCATACACGGTTTACTATATATCATATATCGCACCCACTGGATCATTCTAGAACCTTCCACCAGGGTGGTCACATCAGGCCTAACGAGATGCTTTTTACAGATGGACCATTAGGATGGATTTCTGGTTGTGTTAGAGTCGGGTAGCAATACCGGGGTATTGTACTCTCTCACTTCAAGGTGACACTCTAGTAA
>NC_043012.1:29472982-29477982 GCF_006345805.1 Octopus sinensis
ACATGCATACATGCACACATACATACATACATACATACATACATACATGCACACATACATACATACATACATACATACATACATACACATATACATACATACATACATACAAACATGCATACATGCATACATACATAATACATACATACATACATACATAAATACATACATACATACAAACATGCATACATACACACATACATACATGCATAAATACATACATACATGCATACATACATACATACATACATACATACATACATACATACATACATACATACATACATACATACATACATGCAGTTATAACAATGTTGGATTGTTATAACGCCCACTTTGGTGTACATTATACTCAGTAAAACCAGTAAAGACACGATTATCTCTGACCGCCTACTACGTACTGATTCTTTATTTTGGCACTCAGGCCACTTAACACAGAGAGGACACTACAAGGACAGACACAACACCACAGTGGGGACAATAAACATATAACAAATGAATATGAATTATATAAAAATGTAAGATGAATGGCTGCATGGGCCCCACTCCTCATACAGTACCATTTAAACATTAGTACAAACTGTTCTTACAATCATGTTATATTGTCTGTTGTTTTTTTCTTAATTGTCGTTTTTTTTCTCTTTTTCCTTCGAAGCACTTTTTCCCAATACTCTTGCTGGGTCAATCCAATACTCCACCAATACTCTTGCTGGGTCAATCCTACTTCCTCACATTTCTACGAGTCTCTTATAAGTCTCTTTATCGACCACAATGGCCTTGACGTTTTCTGAGTATGTGTCGCTGGGTAATTTTACTCTTATGATATGTTTAAATTTTACAATTCTCTTTCCAACTTCCTTGTTTTTGGCACACGTTACGAAATTCCACCTGTTCTTCCCTCTTTTCTGTATTTCCCATCTCTCTTATTGAATATATCTCCTGAGTACTCTCTCCCTCCGGTTTTGACATCGTCTCCTTCTCTGTCTCTTCTGTGAACAATTTTTCCATCTCACCATCGTGTAGTTGCGCTCCAGTATCTTTCTCCTTCGCCAAATCCACTGACGCCTTCAACCTTGTTTCCTATTATAATTCGTTCTCGCACACCTTACTAATTATTTTCCCACTTTCTTTCTCCACCATACTTTTGTCAGCTTTCCTTCTCATCTCACCTTTCTTTTCCGCCTCTTCTTTCTTCTTTTTCTGGCTAGCCGGTGGCGGGCTTACTCTTCCGCTTTTCCTTCTTTTTCTTTCAACCAGCGTGAATCCCTCATCCGCTGCTTTCTCTTCATTTTCTACCTGTACTGCCTGTTCCACACCTTCTTGTGTCTCTTTCTGCTCTCTCTGTGGGCACCTCGCCTTCATGTGGACTTTCTCTCCACATCCAAAGCATACAGGCGGCCTGCCTTTCTCAGTGCAAAGCCGTCAGGCATCACTATTTCTTCCACAATCCTATTTAGATCGCCCACAGTTGCTTGGATAGTAAGTTCTATCCCATAGCCCCAGTGGTCAAGTTTATTGGTCCTTGTGGCCTTTAATATCTTGGCCCCGTCCTGCATGTTATACATTATGGCTGTCATGAGCCATGCCTCTTCCAGTTCAGGGATACTTGTCCTACTCGTACTCTAGCCACGCGTTTGCCACAGTACGACGGCAAAAGTATCCATTCCTCTGGGCGTATTGCCTCCGTTGCATGCTTAATTGCCTCCTCTTCCGACGTGAAGCGCACATCCACCGTGGCATACTTTCTTCCTCTCGTTCTGAAGACTATCAGCTTTTTCATGTTCTCCAATACTTTTTCTATTTCCTCCACAGATGCAACCTCTATTTTTCTTGTTGCGATTCTCGTTGTCTTGTAGGTGACAGTTCTCTTTACTATGCCGTTTGTCAGCTCAGCCGGAGGCGTCAGCTTCAACGTCTGGCCCTCCTTCTCTAGCAGCTTTTCGCATGTTTTCATCTTTCTTGGTTCAACCTTGATGTCGTAGGTCTCTAACATCTTCTCTTCTGTTCTTTTTCCAGTTGCGGTAGCATAACTATGGCCGCCCGATGGCGCCGTCTCCATTTTCCTCAACGGGAAAAATTAACACAACAAAATTTCGCAACAAAAAATTCACAATAATAACAAACAGCAATATTCAACAATTAATTTACGCACTACTCACAATAACACTCCGACTTCAATAAGTCCACTTCAAAAATAACACCTGTCAACTACAAAATCACCAACTACGTACTCCGGTACTTCAAGTACTTCTCTTTATTTATAGTGTCTAGGTTATTCCATTCATCACACGGGAGGGGTGTACCATTATTACTAATTCCCTACATCTCTCCTTTTAAGTTTTTCTTACGAAATGTCATTTTATTTAGCAATACTGTTTTTTATTCACACCCACCTCCCTTTTTTGAGCTTTTTTGGGTACAATTTAATATTTTCTGCGCTTGGCATCTATTTTCAGGAACTCTGTATGTTTTCTTTTCCTTTCACTTGTACGCCTGGGTTCAATCACCTGCTGTGGCGTTGGTACTTGGAACGTATCGCACAACCATTCCAACGGTTCCCCAACTTCTTTGATTCGCTTTCCACGAATCTCTTTTACAGTTGGTTCCTGTGTCTCTTTTGTACACCTTTTCTACTTTTTACCCAATACATCATTTTCATTATTTTACCTATGCATTTGGTAATTTTGCCTTCTCCCCAGTTCTGCTTTCAAATTCTTGTATGCCCTTATATACACCTTTTCATCAGTTTTAAAGAATCTTGCTATGTCTTCCTTGGCTCTTTTCTTTTCTTGCCAGGTAGCAATTTATCAAAGACTGATTCTACTTTCCTTTCAAACATCAGCTCCGCTGGTGATTTACCTGCTGGTGTATTCGGATTTGATGTCACACGGTACATTCTCGAAAATTGTTTTAGAGCTACCTCATCCGTGACTTCCTTATTCGATTTTCTAAGGAGTATATTGAAGATGTCGACAAAGCGTTCTGCCTTCCCGTTAGATCTGGGATGGTATGGCGCCGTAATTATATGTTCTACTGCAAGCGTTTCACAAAATTTCCAAAATTCGCTTGACACAAATTGCGGGATCTGTGCCGTATGAATATGTCCCTCGTTTAAGAAACAGATTAGGTTTATTTACATTTGTGAAGAAAAAAAAAAGATACCCTTCCCCCATCCCTAACCCTAACCCTAACTCTAACTAACCCTAACTAGCCCTAAATCTAAATTAGATTGAAATGCAATAGATCGATACTAGGGTCATAATTATGGGTGACAATTTAATATGACACCGCTTGAGAAAATGGCAGTTTTTTCTAGCGGTGTCATATGAAATTATCACCCATAATTATGACCCTAGTATCGATCTATTGCATTTCAATCTAATTTAGATTTAGGGCTAGTTAGGTTTAGTTAGAGTTAGGGTTAGGGTTAGGGATGGGGGAAGGGTATCTTTTTTTTTTCTTCACAAATGTAAATAAACCCAATCTGTTTCTTAAACGAGGGACATATTCATTATGCACAGAATGTTGTTTCATCAATGGACGTAATTGATTGGTTGAAATTGCCGAAATGCAAGAAATTAAAGACGAAATATGTTACAAACTACATAATTTTCTCAAGAAAGCCAAGAGAAAAAGATGTTTTATAAACACATTCTACCAGTATACGAAGTTAAAAATTTTTTAGTTACCTAGAAATTATGTTAAAAACTGCCGTTCAAAGCGAAAAGATCCAAATTGCGTTCCATTGTCAGACACTATCTTGTCTGGGATGCCAAACCGCGCAAACAATTCGTGTCAAAAATTTATCACAGTTGAGGAGGTTGGTTTTTTACACTTACAAATTTCAGGTCATTTCGAAGAACTGTCGACTACCTCTAAGTAGTAATAACCGTTTAAAAGACCAGCAACATCGATGCGTATTCTCGACCACAGAACATCTACTTTTGAACAATGTTTACTTTTTATGGTGGGCAAATTTTTCATTTCTTTCTCTAAAGACCAGTGTTGCACTTTATTTTACAGCAATTAGGGTTTTGTCTTTTGTACCAAAATCCAGTTCTTCCAAAGAAAATCTGGAAATAATTTTATTTTTTGTTTCAGTCCTTCGGCCTCATTTGAACCTTTGACTGACTCAACTATATTTCTACATAGAACACTTATGGGTGTATCCTACAATTTGAATAGTTCCATCCACTCTGTGCCGAATAAATTAAGTGAATCTTTTAATACATATATCTTTGCCTTTTTCGTTTGACCTCGAAATGTTACATTACATGCGAATTCACCGAAAAAATAGAATATTTTCCCCGCAACACCATCTGCTACCTTTTTCAATTTAATTAATTACGGTTTACCGACATATTACAGTTCTATATTTAGAACCCAGGTTCGAAATTTCCCCAAGACACCTGACGAAGGCTGAAGAGTATATCAGCCGAAACGTTGTGTTAACAATACATAAGATGAGGCAAATATCCGTAAAATGTAAATAATGTAAATAATGCAAACAATGTACCGACATATTTCCAAGTTTTTTTCGTTTATAATGGTGATATCACTACCAGTTTCCAACGACATTTTAACACTTGTATTTCTGATTTTCACCTTCACGAATTTCCTCATCGTTATATTACTAATTTCTTCTGATGAGAAACTATTTATTCTTTTTCCTAGTTCTGATGTCTTGTCATCTTCGTTCTACAGTGCGTCTGTATATGCACTTCCGCTTTCTTAAATGGACAATTTTTCCTCAGGTGTATACCTCCACATGTCTCTATTCTGATTATTTTGCACTTGCTTTACATAGAAACAATCTTTACGTTCAAATTTCTCTGTGTCGTGTCTTAATTTGACTATACTTTCACATTCTTCTGACACTTGCTGCAGGGTTACATCATGGTTTTGTTCCAGCTTTGCGAGAATTCTAGTTCTAACTTCTGCGTCCTTTTCGGCAGTAAGTCCCTGTTTAAAAACCAGGCATTTGAACATATCCGGCGTTA
>NC_043012.1:29480482-29482982 GCF_006345805.1 Octopus sinensis
GAAATACGTGGGCCTTACAGAGGGTAACTTCAAGGCCAGGTTCAATAACCACACTTTGAGCTTTAGGCACTGAAACAAAAGAAAAGCGACACAATTATCTAATCATATTCGGTCTTTAAGAGATAAAGGTGTCGATTATAACATACATTGGAAGATTTTGGCCAGATGTAAGCCCTATACCAACGGCAGCGGAAGGTGCGGTCTATGCGACATGGAGAGATGGCTTATCTGGAAAAGCAGCTTAGACCCTACTACATGTCTTAATACAAGGACAGAACTTTTCGGATCATGCCCACATGTGACTAAATTTCTGTTACGTTTTTGGTCCCCTAAAGAAAACAGATAGAACATGCTTTCTATGTTATGTCCCAAGAAGATTTTATATATTTTTATATATTTTTAATATATTTTTTAATGTATTTTTATATAATTTTTATGACGAAAAATGCGATCGTTGTATAAGTATGCAGGCAAGCAGAGTTAAAACACAGTAATTTCCCTTTGTATAACGGTATTTTTTCATAGCGTTTTCAAATAGCCAGATAACCGAAGAGATGGTGTTGTGGATTTCCACTTCGGCATCTGAAACTCAGAGTTTTATATATATATATATATATATATATATATATATATATTAGCAATTAAGGACAACTACTTAATAAGGAAAACTTAACAAGAAATTGTCAGGTAGATAGCGTAAAAACCCCATAAGAGAAAAAATTTCGAAAATAATTATTTCTTATTGAACATATTAATTTATATATAGAGGGCATTATACATACATGCCAGGAGGCATTATACATACATGCCAAACGCTAAGAGGGACAATCAGTCATTTCTACCAAAAATATTACTAATCCCACCGAATGCAATTTTTCAAAGTAAGACATTTAAAAATATAGACCTGTATCACAGTGATTTCATACTTACGTAATCATCAGCAGGCCTGAATGTATTATAAATAAACAACGACCCTGCCTCGCTTAAGCCGATCAGCTAACTGATCAACATCAACGAAGCACATGGGTGAGTTTATATATATTACATCCGGGTAAATGGCAAACTTTTACGAATTGCATTTCGGGAGAGGAAAAGTTTTTTCGGAATAAAAATTTAGCAATTAAGGACAACTACTTAATAAGGAAAATATTAATTTATATATAGAGGGCATTATACATACATGCCAGGAGGCATTATACATACATGCCAAACGCCAATTTCTTGTTAAGTTTTCCTTATTAAGTAGTTGTCCTTAATTGCTAAATTTTTATTCCGAAAAAACTTTTCCTCTCCCGAAATGCAATTCGTAAAAGTTTGCCATTTACCCGGATGTAATATATATAAACTCACCCATGTGCTTCGTTGATGTTGATCAGTTAGCTGATCGGCTTAAGCGAGGCAGGGTCGTTGTTTATTTATAATACATTCAGGCCTGCTGATGATTACGTAAGTATGAAATTACTGTGATACAGGTCTATTTTTTAAATGTCTTACTTTGAAAAATTGCATTCGGTGGGATTAGTAATACTTTTGGTAGAAATGACTGATTGTCCCTCTTAGCGTTTGGCATGTATGTATAATGCCTCCTGGCATGTATGTATAATGCCCTCTATATATAAATTAATATGTTCAATAAGAAATAATTATTTTCGAAATTTTTTCTCTTATGGGGTTTTTACGCTATCTACCTGACAATTTCTTGTTAAGTTTTCCTTATTAAGTAGTTGTCCTTAATTGCTAAATTTTTATTCCGAAAAAACTTTTCCTCTCCCGAAATGCAATTCGTAAAAGTTTGCCATTTACCCGGATGTAATATATAAACTCACCCATGTGCTTCGTTGATGTTGATCAGTTAGCTGATCGGCTTAAGCGAGGCAGGGTCGTTGTTTATTTATAATACATTCAGGCCTGCTGATGATTACGTAAGTATGAAATCACTGTGATACAGGTCTATATTTTTAAATGTCTTACTTTGAAAAATTGCATTCGGTGGGATTAGTAATATTTTTGGTAGAAATGACTGATTGTCCCTCTTAGCGTTTGGCATGTATGTATAATGCCCTCTCTCTCTCTCTCTCTCTCTCTATATATATATATATATATATATATATATATATACTTTCTCTTGTTCTCTTTATATTCTTATATCTGCTTTAACTCTGTAGGATTGGCAGTTAACGGCTGTATGCTGGTCAAAAGTAATGTTCTCTTTTATAAATCTCAGATTCCTGCAACTCTAACCTAGACTTTCTGTCACCACAGAAATAGACTATTCTGTGTAGGTTGTGTACTTACACCCCTTTCCTCTCAGTTGTCCCATAATGCCCTATTTGGGCGGTTTTTCTGCTCCACTAACTTCTTTTAGCCAATATAATTCCAACATAGTAGTTTTGTGAAATGAACAGAAATGTGATCAGCATCTTCTCATATATCAGGAAATTATACCTACTTTATTATGGATAAATTCATCGTCTCTGAGTATGAAATATCTCCTCATATC
>NC_043012.1:29490482-29507982 GCF_006345805.1 Octopus sinensis
TTGTTGTTACTGTTATTATTATTGTTGTTGTTATTATTGCTATTGTTATTATTGTTGTTGTTGCTGTTATTATTATTATTATTGTTGTTGTTGTTGTTGTTATTATTGTTGTTGTTGTTGTTATTATTATTAGGAGTGGCTGTTTGGTAAGTAGCTTGCTAACCAACCACATGGTTCCGGGTTCAGTCCCACTGCGTGGCATCTTGGGCAAGTGTCTTCTGCTATAGTCCCGGGCCGACCAATGCCTTGTGAGTGGATTTGGTAGACGGAAACTGAAAGAAGCCTGTCGTATATATGTATATACATATAAGTGTGTGTGAATATGTTTGTGTGTCTGTGTTTGTTCCCCTAGCATTGCTTGACAACTGATGCTGGTGTGTTTACGTCCCCGTCACTTAGCGGTTCGGCAAAAGAGACCGATAGAATAAGTACTGGGCTTACAAAGAATAAGTCCCGGGGTCGAGTTGCTCGACTAAAGGCGGTGCTCCAGCATGGCCGCAGTCAAATGACTGAAACAAGTAAAAAGAGTAAAAAGAGTAAAAAAGAGTATTATCATTATCATTATTATTATCATTAATATTATTGTTGTTGTTTTTGTTATCATTATTATTTGTTCTGTAGGAAAGACGCGTTCTACTGGTCAGGCGGTCCATCTTTGGTAGCCCCTCTTGGAAGGCGAGCTTGGCGCGTCGACCCTGCAGATGCAGAAAAACCGCCATTGAAGGTGCTCTGAGTGAACAAGTATAAGGAGATTTGGCTGTTATTTCTTGTAGCTTAAGTGACCAGATAGAGACATCCTAGCTGGCTTGTAAAAAATACAATGTTGTTGTATAGATTCAGACGAAGTCTGATCGAGAAGACCAATGATCAATGGCAATCCAGCTGTGACCACCCTTTCTTTTTCCAGCTCCATAGAATCCAGTCTGGAGATTTTTTATGGCATCATTGTGTGGAGGGTGGTTGGTGGTAGTGACGTTTGAATGTCTGGTGTTTGAGGTATAGGTACAGGTAGGGTGGTTCGTGGCTGGTAGATGAGATAGGAGTGGTGGTGGTGGTGGAGAATTAGGATTCAATAATATTGGTGGTGATGGTCGTGATGACAGCGATGGCAGCGGCGGCGATGATAGTGATGGTGGTGGTAGTGGTGGTGGTAGTAGTGGTGGTGAGGGTGGTGGTGGTGACGGTGGTGATGATGGTGATGGTGGTGGTGGTGATGGTGGTGGTGGTGGTGATGGTGATGGTGGTGGTGATTGTGGTGATGGTGGTGGTAATGGTGATGTGGTGGTGATGTTGGTGGTGATGGTGATGGTGGTGGTGGTGGTAGTGATGGTGGTGGGGGTGGGGTGATGGTGGTGGTGGTGGTGATGGTGGTGATGGTGGTGGTGGTGATGGTGGTGATGGTGGTGGTGGTGGTAATGGTGATATGGTGGTGATGTTGGTGGTGATGGTGATGGTGGTGGTGGTGGTAGTTGTAGTGCTAGTGGTTGTGGTGGTGGTAATGGAGGCAGTGATGGCGGCGGTGGTGGTGGTAGTGATGGTGGGGGTGGTGGGGGTGATGGTGGTGATGATGGTGATGGTGGTGGTGATTGTGATGGTGGTGCTGGTGGTGATGGTGATGGTGGTGGTGATTGTGGTGATGGTGGTGGTGGTGGTAATGGTGATGTGGTGGTGATGTTGGTGGTGATGGTGATGGTGGTGGTGGTGGTAGTGATAGTGGTGGAGGTGGGGTGATGGTGGTGGTGATGGTGGTGGTGGTGATGGTGGTGATGGTGATATGGTGGTGATGTTGGTGGTGATGGTGATGGTGATGGTGGTAGTTGTAGTGCTAGTGGTTGTGGTGGTGGTAATGGAGGCAGTGATGGTGGTGGTGGTGATGGTGGTGGTGATGGTGGTGGTGGTGAAGATGTGGTGATGGTGGTGGAGGTCATCGTCGTGATCGTGATGGTGGTGATTATGATTGTGATGGTAGTTGTGCAGACGATGGCTGGTGGTTGTTGTTGTTGTTGTTGTTGTGGCGGTGGTGGTGGCAGAGTAACAGTAGTGAGTCTAAACATAGCTATTGACATACGCCTTAGTCACCCCGGGTACGTTGGTAAAGTGACACCCGTCTTCTTACTTCCTCTTCCCCCTCCTCCTCCTCCTCCTCCTCCTCCTCCCCCTTATAACTTCTAGAATTATCTTTCTAACTTTTTACTGGATTGCCTGACAGGAATGTTTTCTTCATTCCGCCGCCACCCCACACTCCTCCGCCACCTTTCCCCCATCCTCCACCTTTTTTCTTTTACTTCATTCTGCACCTCTTTCTCTCCCCCTCCTCCACTGCCGCCGCCGCCGCCGCCACCACCACCATCATCATCATCATCATCATCAACAGTTGTCTGTAGTTTGATTTTCATGTGTATGTGTTTGTGTATATGTATGTATGTTTGTATGTATGTGTGTATGTGTGTGTGTGTATGTATCTGTTTATATGTATATATGTATATATGAATGTGTGTATATATGTATGTATGCAAGTGTTCATGTATGTTTCTGAATGTCTGTGTATGTATACATGTGTAGATCTATATGTGTATACATGTATGTTTGTATGCACTAGCTAGTGAATACGTGTGTGCGTGCGTGCTTGTGTGCGTGCGTGCTTGTGTGCGTGCGTATAAGCATGTATGCATATGTATTTAGTATATGTATGTGTGTATGTAATATGTGTTGGTGCGTATATGTGTGTATATGTGTATTTATGCATGTGTGCGTGTGCTTGAATGCCAGTCCAGTAATGTATATGATGCCCCTACCACCACCAGCAGCAGAAGTCGCCCCTAAGCCTGGTGGTCCCTGTTGAGCCCAACTAGGGGAAATGCAAGTGAAGCAAAGGGAGGTGGCGGGAGCTGGCAAACCGAATCACACGCATGCACAAATTGGCAAACACGCATACGTGCGCATTCACAAACGCACAGGCGCACGCGCGCGCACACACACACACACACACACACACACACACACACACACACACACACACACGAACACACACACACACAAACACACACACACACACACACACGAACACATATATATACTTAGTCATGCACATATACCTACGTACACACCCGCATAAATATAAACATACACACATATGTAATAGCAATCGCTATAGAAACCAGAGCACATATATATATACACATACACACATACATACTCATACGCATAAAAACGCACACATACACACACATGCACACACACACATGCACACACATACACACACACAAGCATACACACATATGCACACACACACATGCACACACATACACAAGCACACACACATATGTATGTATATATGTGTGTGTGAATTTTTGTGTATGCATTTGTTTCCTAGCAACTATTAACCGGGGCTGGTGTGTTTATGTTCTCGTAACTTAGCGGTTCAGCAAAAACAACTGATAGAGTAAGTACCAGGCTTTCGAGAAAAAAATTAAGTGTTATGGTTGATTCGTGCAACTAAAATTCTTCTAGGCGGTGCTCCAACATGGCCACAGGTTAATGACTGAAACAAGCAAAAGAATATAAATTTAGGAATATAAATTTATTGTTAGCACCCCCCCGACACACACACACTCACTCTCTCACACACACATGGTGAGCTGTCCCCCTACCCTCAAAATCCAGGCCTCCTGCCTATAGTAAAAAGGATTACTACAACTACTACTACTACTACTACTACTACTACTACTAAATTAAGGTAGCATGCTGGCAGAATCGTTAGCGGGGCGGGCAAAATGCTTAGCGGTATTTCGTCCACCTTTACGTTCTGAGTTCAAATTCCGTCGAGGACGACTTCGCTTTGCATCCCTTTTTGATAAAAATTTAACTGTGAAATATTTATTAGATGTTAGAATTGGAGTTGTTTGGGTTTGTTGTCGCGATTGAACTGGCTCTTGTTGGTTTTTAAATTTTGGCACAAAAGCGGCAAGTTCGGGAGGAGGGGTGTAAGTCGATTACATCGACCCCAGTGCATCACTGGTACTTATTATCAACTCCCGAAAGGATGAAAGGCAAAGTCGATCTCGGCGAAATTTGAACCCAGAACGCAAGGACGGACAAAATGCTGCTAAGCATTTTAATGCGGCGTGCTAACGATTCTGGCAGCTCGCCGCCTTATTGAGTTGGATTTTATTAAAAGGAAGTTGGATTGAGTTGGATTTTATTAAAAAGAAGAGGATTCGTGGAAGCTGGACTTCTTGAAACGTCATTTGACAAGTAAAATGCAACGGAATGATCTCGACAAACATTGGCAACGAGATCGTTCGTTGCCAGCCATGGAAATATTGCGCATGCCACAAGTTTCGATGGTGGAGAACGAAATCGATCGAACCCGGAAAAGATTGAAGTTGTTATCGATTGTGTCATGCGAGTTGTGATAAATAAGTGTTTAATTTCAGTCGAACGTATTGATGAACATATGCGAAATTATGTCGAACTCCCAAACAGTTGGCGAAGCAAAAATCATGCGCTTGAATTTCTGAAAAACAACTAACTCTAAATTGTTGAAAATGTTACATCGACCCCAGTACGCAACTGGTACTTAATTTATCGACCCCGAAAGGATGAAAGGCAAATTCAACCTCGGCAGAATTTGAACTCAGAACGTGAAGACGGACGAAGCGCCGCTTAGCATTTTGCCCGGCGTGCTTAACGATTCTGCCAGCTCGCCGCCTTTGATAATAATAATAATAATAATAATAATAATAATAATACTGATAATAATAATAATAATAATAATAATAATAATAATAATAATAATAATAATAATAATTTCAAATTGTGACACAAAGCCAGAAATTTGGGGGTGGGGCGGGAATAAGTTTATTTTCTCGATCCCGCAAGGACGGAATGTAAAATTGACTTCAGTGGAATTTGAACTGAGAACGTTTCAAATTATCACTTCTCATTTGGTTGTGAATACGTTTAACGCCATCTATCTTTAATATCAGGATTTTATAGCTGATATCTTTTTTGTTTTGTTCTTCTTCATGTTCCAGCCCTAAGGCTGTGGCCATGCTGGAGCACCGCCAACAGTGATTAGTCAATTAAATGATTTAAAATTTTCTGTGTAAGAAAAAAATTGAATCTAAAACTATTTCAAAGTTTACGTAAATGGCGGTGTTTGCTCTTCAGAATGAAAAATTGGCAAAGTTAATGGGTATTAGAAGAACTTTCCTTCTATCTAGGGCAGACTCTGACTTGGTAAAGTTAGTGGATATTGGACGAGGTTTCCTTGTATTAAGGATAGACTCTGAGTGAAGTCAAATGAATCAAAGCAGAAAACAAACTTAGAAACTATTTAAGACAATGTTGTTTGAAGAAGTCTATGAAAGGGGAAAGTTACCAATCATATAGAAATGGAGATTCAATGGATATGTATGTATGTATGTATGTATGTATGTATGTATGTATGTATGTATGTATATATGTATGTATGTATGTATGTATGTATGTATGTATGTATATATGTATGTATGTATGTATGTATGTATGTATGTATGTATGTATGTATGTATGTATGTATGTATGTATATATGTATGTATGTATGTATGTATGTATGTATGTATGTATGTATATATGTATGTATGTATTATGTATGTATGTATGTATGTATGTATGTATGCATGCATGTATGTTTGTATGTATGTACGTAAGTGTATGTATGTATGTTCTCTAAATCGGTTTCTGTAAGCTTGGAGCGGCGGTAAGGTCATGTTCATATTTCGGTAACCGGATCTCTGCCTATGCATCTTATCTAGTTCGACTGATCACAAATTTGTTAAAACCAGCGCTCCACCCAACTGAATTGGTGCTGGGGGGGGGGAGGTGATTTTAACAAATTCATATCACTGTCCATAACATTGTTAAATGTAGAATTGAAAATTTTGGTCAATATGGTAGCAAATAAGGGGTGGGTGGGCTGGAAAGCCGGACGGTAAGTTGGTAGTTCTTGATGTGAACAGTTTGTACTTTCAGACCAGAAGACTTCTTCCTTTCATTGAATGATCTTTTCTTCGATGAAGGACATCAGTTTTTTGTGTGTGTTTGTACTTAGTGGGAAGTTTGGGGTGAATGTGTTTTCTTTTTGTAGAGGTTGAATTGCTGTTGGTAGTGGTGGTGGTGATAGTGGCTGTAGTGGTAGTGGTGATGGTGATGGTAGTGGTGGTGATGCTGATGTTTGTGGTGGTGGTGGTGGCGGTGATGGTGCTTGTGGTGGTATAGTTGTTTTGCTGGATTTATGTTTGATGTTGTGGCTTCGGTGCTGCGGTTGTGATTATTTGATGTCGTTTTACAGCGAGTTTTTTGTTATTTGTTAGATTTTGCTTCCTCTTCACAAGATGCTTCCACGTGGGAAGGGTCTGATGAGGGTGGAGGTGGGGAGGATGTATGCTTCCCTGTATGTATGTATGTGTGTGTGTGTGTGTGTTTGAAAGAGGATGGGGTTGATGAAGTGTAATGGAAAGATGGGCTAGATATTGTCCTGGGTTGTGTTGCTATTTCCGTTGTCTGTGTTGTTGCTATTGCTACTATTGTTGGTGTTGTCACTGCTGCTGTTGTTCTCGTTCCCATTGCTGTTACTGTTGTTGATGCTTCATCTGTACGCTGCTGCTTTTATTGGGGCTGTTGTATCGCTTGGGGGCGGGGTCTCCTCTCTCCTGTTTTTTGTTGAAAGCAGAAAATGTTGAGTGGCCTTCCGCACCACATAAGTGGAATCTTTGTTTTCTTCATTCAACCGCAATTCGAGCTTCACTCTTTTGGATTATGTCTGTGATCGTTCCTCCGCTTCCGGTTTGGTTTAAAACGGTCCAGTCTAAAACTCCTTCTCCATTCACTTCACTTCGAGTAGAGTTTCACTGCCTTCCAGAAGAACACATCCTAGCAACCACCAGATGTTCAACCCTGGTGGAGTTCTTTCTATCTTAACGCGAGAGGTTCTCCCCGATTAGGTTGGGCAGAGACTGAAATACCTGTCATGTATGAGAGATATGCTTCCCTGCGTGTGCCTGCTCTTGAAAAGGACCATCATACTGCTGAACTGCCTCGACCTTGACACTTGAACTATGTCTACCCATATTTCTTTTAGGGCTCTTTCAACCGAGTCTTGTGTTGCCGATTCCAAGCGCTGGCTTTTAATCTCCCATTCAATTTCAAAAGTCGTTTAGTCTTGTCTCCTTATCACTTAATGCGAGGTTAAAGAACTGCGTTGATTTTTCTGCTGCCCCAGCAAAAGATTGTCTGCTCATGGGGTTGTCTCCACAACCTGTCTTTTTCGTTATGTTGTTGTTGTTGCTGCTGCTGCTGCTGCCATTGATGTTATTGTTGCTATCGTTGCTGCCATGGTTGCTGCTGCTGTTTTCATTTGTCAGTGGTTAATCTTTGAACTCCAGTCATAGCAGTTTCTGTTCCTTCCTTTCGCAAGCATTGCCGTGGCTTATGTTGTTTTCGTTAATATTGTTATTGTTGTTGTTGTTGATTAGTATCGTGGTTCTCTCTCTCTAATGAAGCTCGTAGCAACGCGACGCCCGCTGACCGCTTCTCATTGAAGCAGTTTGTGGCCATTAATGCCACCATAATTTAGAACGACATAAATTAGACGAAGGTGAAAAATACAATTATAATTGTGGCCTTAATTAACTATTGGACAAAAAAATCTTCAACACTATACAAGAATTGACCAACATTTCGGAGCGACGTAAACACGTGTGAACAAATAATATTAATAACGATAATAATAATAATAGTAATAATAATAATAATGGTAGTAGTAGTAGTAGTAGTAGTAGTAGATGAGGAAATGGTGCGAAAAGATAAAACTGTATGAAGACAATAAAAGCGAATAAAAGAAAAAAGATATTGGTTTCTTGAATTTCAAAACAAGAACATGGAATATCTGGAATAGTTTGGTGAAATTCTATATTTTATATCACACCAGCAGACTCTCTCTCCCCCACTCTCCCTCTCTCTTTATTTCACCACTTCTCTCTCCCTTTTTCTTTCTTTCTCCTTCACTCATTCTCTCTTACTCTCCCTCTGTGTGTCTCTATCTATTTGTCTGTCTGTCTGTCTATCACATTCACACACACACACACACATACACGCACACACTGTTTCTTTTATACACACATACGTACACAAACACACATGCATGCACTCTCACTCTTTTTCTACTTCTGACACACACACTCTCTTTCTCTCTCTCTCTCTCACACACACATACACGCATGCAGACATATACACAAATACACTTTTTCTCTGTTAAATACACATATACAATCTCTCTCTCTTTCACACACATACACACTGTTTTTCTCTTACATGCGCATACACATAGTCTCTCTCTCTCTCACACACACACACACATTCTCTGACTGACACACAATAAGAGAGATATCTCCAGCAACTTGTTAGTACAACTTTACGGCCGCCATATACAGTTATACCAGCAGCACTGACGACTCGCGCGCCCTCTACCTAGCATAAACCAAAGGTGAATAACTCTGCTTACTTATCACGAAGAATTCGGCTTGGCACAAGGCCACAAGTTCAGTAAAGCTCTGTGTGTGTGTGTGTGTGTATTTGTCTACGGCGTTGGGTGCATCTCATAGAAGCTTTTATTGATCCTTTTCATCCCAGTACATGAGTGATACTTGTTGCTGTTGTGATTGTTCAGTTGCAGGTCAGGTGTCAGTGAGCAGACCCATAACGAAAAGCGTTCCAACTATGACTGTCTATAACTGTCTCTTATTTAGACCGTTTCTCTATGGCTGTTTTATCCTATGTACCACAATCACTTTTTAAAAATAGTAAAAGGTGATTTGAGAGAAACTGAGCTGCTATTTCTTGTAACGATCGTATAACCAAATAGACTTACCAGTATCAACTTGTGGTGGTGGTCATGGGGTGGGGGGCGTGGCATAGACAATAAAATTTAACTCTGGTTTAGGATTCGAACTTAGAAACCGAGGAGAAGAAATTGGAGAGAGAGACATCTGTATGCCTGCCCCACAAACTGGAAAATGCTCCTTATTCTGAGAAACTGTTCCGTTCATCTCGGAAGTGAATCCCTGTGTAAGATCGAAATCTTCAGCGTTAGTATAGCTAGAGTGGGGTGGAGAGGGCAGCACCTTTATGAGGGTGGCTGTAGACAACATGTACGTTTTGTGGGGGGCCGGTGGCGGCAAACTGAAGGGCCAGCCCAAGCTAGTGTTTTCCAGAACATATTTACCGCCGAAATACATCGATCGATATTTCAGCATCGAGACCAAGGAATACCGCGTTTTGGGAAAGCGAAATCTCGTTCACTTTTCATGAAATATGTGAGAGGTCAAAGGTAAGTGATGATGGCAAACTTGTAAGGATATGTATTGAAGAATCCATCATGAAAGATATGCTATGACTCGTTGTTAGTGTCTGGAATAATGGAAGAATATCAATGCTAAAGAATGGCCGACATAAGTTTTCGTAGAGCGAAGGAAGACGTTGTTACTACTACTACTACTACTACTACTATTACTACTACTACTACTATTACTACTACTACTACCACTACCACCACTACCACTACCACCACTACTACTACTACTACTACTAATACTACTACTACTACTACTACTACTACTACTACTACTACTACTACTACTACTACTAATAATAATAATAATAATAATGATAATAATAATAAAATAATAATAATAATGATAACCATAATACTAGTTTCAAATTTTGGCACAAGGTCAGCAATCTGGGAGGGTGGGGGAAGGGGTTAAGTCGATTACATTGACCCCAGTATTCATCTGGTACTTATTTTATCGAACCCCCGAAAGGTTGAATGATAAGGTCGACCACACCTGAATTTGAACTCACAATGTGAACACGGACAAAATGCTGCTAAGCGTTTTGCCCAACATATTAACAATTCTGCCTGCTTGCCAAATAATAATAATAATAATAATAATAATAATAATAATAATAATAATAATGATGATGATGATGATGATGATAATGATGATGATGATGATGATGGTGATGGTGATGATGATGATGATGATGATGGTGATGATGATGATGATGGTGATGGTGATGGTGATGATGAGGATGATGATGATGATGATGATGATGATGATGATGATGATGATGATGAGGATGATGATGATGGCGATGGTAATGATGATGATGGTGATGATGATGATGATGGTGGTGCTGATGGTGATGGTGATGGTGATGGTGGTGATGGTGATGGTGATGGTGATGATGATGATGATGATGATGATGATGATGATGATGATGATGAAACAAGCACAGAAAAAGCTAAGCGCATGAAAACCCGTGCTAAAACTGCTGCCTTAGATATTCTGCTGCCTTAGATATTCTGCTGCCTTAGATAGCAAATACCCAAAGATATTCTGCTGCCTTAGATATTCTGCTGCCTTAGATAGCAAATACCCAAAGAGAGCGAATAATGCAGATGTTGACAAAGCCCTGACCCATCAATGGCTAATGGCCTCTGGCTTAAAATCTGAAACAGAAGGGTTTATCATAGCAGCTCAAGATCATTGCCTACCTACAAGGAACTACCAGGCCAACATATTAAAGAACAACAGTAGCATAACATGTCGTGTATGTCAACAACAGAATGAAACCATTGATCATGTTGTCTCCAAGTGCAGTCTTCTAGCGCCTACAGAGTATCTCAACAGGCGTGATAGAGCTGCACAATATATTCACTGGGTAATTTGCAAAAGCCTGGACTTGCCCCATGATAAAAACTGGTGGGAACACAAACCACCTCCAGTGCTTGAAAATGACCACATCTCACTCCTCTGGAACTTCACCATTGAAACTGACAGAAAGATAGACACGAATAGGCCAGACATCATAGTAAAAGACTTCAGAGAAAGAACATGCCTCCTCATTGATATGACTGTCCCAATCGATATAAACGTATCTGTCAAGACCTACCAAAATCTGAGCAAGTATAAAGATCTGGAAATAGATATCAGCAAAATGTGGAACCTGAAGACTAAAACAATACCTGTTGTCATAGGTGCCCTGGGAATGACAGCAAAAGGGGCTGATTGCTACCTAATTCAGATACCAGGAAACCCCAAAATGCAGAAAATCAAAAGATAGTGCTCATGGGAACTGCTCATATCCAACGCAAAATACTTTCTATGTAATCTCAGGGTTTAAAACAAACATAATTTTTGTATGGTTTTTTAGGCATTCACTAGTACAGCACTAAGTACAAAGCCAAATATATGGCACCCTAGGCATAACACCAGCATGAACTTCCATTTTGTTGTCTCTTGAGGTCTCTGGGTGAGATTTGGAGCCAGCTTGTGAAAATGTAAAGCAAAAGTCAAACATAGAATAATAATAATAATAATAACGACAACACATTATAATGTGGCAAGAATGATCCACTGGGAGCTTTGTGAAAATTATGGCCTAGAAAGATCAAAGACGTGGTTTGACCAAATTCAGAGGGAGTTACTGACAATGAAGATGGCAAAATCCTGTGGGATGCATTGATTCAGTGTGGCCTTCAGATTAGATATCGGAAACTTGACATTGTTGTGGTGAGCAAAAAAGGAAAACAGGATTAATACTCGACATAGCATGTCCTGGTGATAATAGGATCAAAGAGAAAGAAGAAAAACTGAACAACTATGATGAATTCAAGAGGGAAATACGGAGGTTGTGGGCAACGAAGAGAGTGGACGAGATAGCAACGGTGATTGGTGCACTTGGAAGTATCAGCACTTGGAACTACCAACATGGCTGAAAAAGATTGGTACAAATGTAAAGATTGAACACTTAGAAAAATTATCATTGCTTGGAACTGCAAGAGTTCTCCGCTGGGTTCTTGAAGCATGGTCAGTAAACAAGTGTCACCTTAGTCTGCTGGCTGTGGACAGCTGACACTTTCCATGTTACCCAGCAAAATAAAGCTGAGATTTTTCATGAATAATAATAATAATGATAAAAGTAATAGCTAACCTAAAGTAAGGAAGCCTTGTCAGTGACAGTTAGGAACGAGGGAGTATTGAGGGCAGAGGAAAAAGGAAAAACAAAGGAAGAAGTACAAAAAGAACATGAAGAAGAATTACGCAAGGATTACGCACAATCAATCAACAGAATTTGCAGAGAAAAAATTGATGAGATTGGCTGATGAAAGGAACCCTAAAAAAAGAAACCGAGACCACTATACTGGCTGGGCAGAACCAAGCTCTGCCCACTAACTGGTGGGTCAACCTGAAGAATGAGCAAATGTCTCCGCTGTGTTGCAGCTGTAATACTGTGGATAAAACCATTGCACATATCACGAACGAATGCCCTAGACTTGCCCAAATCACTACAAGTTGTGGCGACACGATCAGGTAACGAAAGATCTACATTCGAAACTGTGCGAAGAGTGTGTGTGTGTAAGGGGGGGACTAAAGAGAGACAAGACATGGTGTGAGCACAAACCACAGAGAGTGGCGGAGTCAGAGACTAGCAAAATCCTCTGGGATTTCCAAATCCAAACAGATCAGGTGCTAGAGCATAACAGATTGGACCTAGTGTTGGTGGACAAGGTGCACCACGTACGCTATATAGTTGACGTTGCATGCCCCTTTGATCCACGAATAGTCAAGAAGGAAGGCAAAAAGATAGATAGATACAACCCACTTAAGTACGAAATAACCCGGCTATGGAAAATGAAGAAGGTGAAGATAGTGCCAAATATTGTTGGGTTCTTGGGAAGAGTATCGGAAGGCATCAAGAGAAATATAGAGGAGATTGGAATAGAGTGCCCAGTAGAACTGTTACAAAAGATTTGCCTCCTTTGCACGGTCAGAATAATCAGGAAAATATTAGACGGCTGAAAAGAATGGATAGCATGATATCGTAGGCTGCAGGTAGTAAGCCTACTATGCTTGCAAGAGACCAGGAGCTCCAATAAAATTTGTGATAAAGAGAAAATAATAACAGTAATGATAATGTTTTCTTTATTGGCTACAAGGGCCTAACTCAAAGCAAAAATAGAGAATACTACACAAGGGAGAAGTGGGGCTTAGCACAAAACTTAGTGTATAAAATTGAAACAAGAACAAGCAACAAAATCAACAATCAAATTCCCCGAAAAGGGAATCCACCCAGGGACAACCGAGGAACCCTGCACATCCTGGCCACCCCAACCGCAAGTCGTTGCCTCAGTCGTTGCCCTTCTTCTTCTCAACTCCTCCGGCTTACAAACGTATGTTCAGAGTTGGACCATTCCTCGTCACATTCACCAACCTTTCAACTAGCACGAAAATGTGGAATGCGTTGAGGAATCTGGATGCGAGGAATATGGGTAATGGAGAGATTATGATGGGGAGATTAGGATGGAGTGGGTGGAGAAGGAAACCCTTGATGTTTGTATCACTCAACCGATTACAGTTATTGATAGAGATCGATAGACATTGTAGAGATCTTATCGACGCAGGAATGGTTATGTGGTTAAGAAGCTCGCGTTGCAATCAACAGGGTTTCGGGTTCAAGGCTCTCTTCCACTTCAGTGACGAGTCGACCAATGTTTTTGTCAGTGAATATGACGGACGGAAACTGTATATGTAAGTATGTGTGTGTGTGTGTGTGTGTGTGTGTGTGTGTGTGTATGTGCGTATAAGTATATATATACAATGGCGGCCAAAATGTTCAGAACGGCATTGTTTTTGTCAGAAAAGTAGCTATAATTTTTTATCAAAGTTGTTTTATATTCTATAATTTTCACAGGCAATAAATACAATATTATTTGTTATTGCCTGAGATTTTGGTGTAATTTGAGAGGATAATACAAATGTTATGGATGATTTAGTGATTTACTGCAAAACCCATGGCGGCCAAAATGATCAGAACGGTTGCTTTTACTCCGTGTTTTAGTATATTTAACCGGCGAACTCTAATGTTTTGAATTTGTTTACGTGACGGTTCGTTTACTAAACATTAGTAAGAATATTTGCCACTTACTCCGTTACCAATTCGTCAGCAGAATTCGTAAGCTTCGAAGGAAGGATAATTTAAGTATTGGATCATTGCAAAGATTGTTAACAAGTCAAAAAGTGTTGTACACGGTATTCTTAAGGTCTACGATGATTGTGGTTCGTGTAAAGCAAGAAAGTTTACAGGTAGGCCAAGAAAAACGACCAAAAAAGAAGATCGTGCTATGGTAAAGTTGGTTAAAAAGGACAGATTTAAAACTGATGCTGCTGTTTCTCGGAAAATGAGCATTGTATTGAAGAAAACTTTATCTCGAAAAACTGTGTCTCGTCGTTTAGTTGAACATGACCTACAAGCAAGAGCACCTGCAGTGAAGCCACTGATCAGCTCCAGGAATAAAAAGTGTCGTCTTACCTTTGCAACCGAACATGTGTTGTGGTCTCAAGAAAAATGGCAAACGGTGCATTTCAGTGATGAATCTAAGTTTATGTTATTTGGCTCAGATGGGAAAAGGTACGTTCGTAGAAAAGTAGGTGAAAAATTGTCGCCTAAATGCCTTAAGACTAGTGTTAAATTCGGTGGAGGAAGTGTCATGGTTTGGGGGATGATATCTGGAGATGGTGTGGGCCCTGTGGTGCGATTACATGGAAAGGTAAATGCAGGAGTTTATAAACAACTTGTAAAAGATCATGTCTTGCCTGTGCTGAGAAATTCAACTAAGCGACCACCCATATTCATGCAGGACAATGCCCCATGTCACAAGGCTAAGGTGGTCATGAACTTCCTCAAGGCTGAAAAGGTTATTGTTATGGATTGGCCAGCTCAGAGCCCAGATCTCAATCCTATTGAAAATGTATGGAATATTCTAGGAGAACGTTCGAAAGCCAGAAGTCCTAAAACAACTGAGCAATTATAGAATGCCCTTCAGGAAGAATGGAATAAGATCACCCAGCAAGAAATTGAAAATTTAATTTCCTCATGCAGTCGAAGATGTCAGAGTGTGATTGAAGCTAAAGGGCTTCACAGTAAATATTAAATAATTCCAGTATTCTCTGTCATTTTTGATTATTTTGTTATTTTTTCAACCGTTCTGATCATTTTGGCCGCCATGGGTTTTGCAGTAAATCACTAAGTCATCAATAACTTTTGTATTCTCCTTTCAAATTATACCAAAATCTCAGACAATAACAATTAATATTGTATTTATTGTCTGTGAAAATTATAGAATATAAAACAACTTTGATAAAACCACATACTTTTCTGACGAAAACAATGCCGTTCTGAACATTTTGGCCGCAACTGTATATATATATATATATATATATGTGTGTGTGGTGTGTGTGTGTGTGTGTGTGTGTGTGTGTATGTGTGTGTGTGTGTGTGTAAGTATATATATATATATATGTATGTGTATATATATATATATATATATATATATATATATATATATATTATATATATATATATATATATAATATATATATATATATATATATTATATATATATATATATATGTACTGTGTATGTCTTTGTGTTTCTGTTTGTCTCCCGCCACCGCTTGACAACCGATATTGGTTTGTTTACGTCTCTATAACTTGCAGTTCAGCAAAAGGACTGATAAAAATAAGTGTCAGGCTTAAAATCCTTGCATAAGTATTAGGGTCGACTTTTTTTTCGACTAAACCTTTCAAGTTTTGTGCCCCAGTTTGGCCGCAGTCCAATAACTGAAACAAATGAAAGATAAAACAAAGGAAAAATGATTGTAAATTCCGATAAAAAGAAAAGCAAAACAAAGCAATGAAAGTGAAGATGAAGAAAACGATGACGATGAAAGAGATGGAGATGAAGAATTATGAGGGAGTTAAGTGAAATGAAGCAATGAAAGAGGTTGAGTAGCGCCACTTCATGAAGGACCAGGAAGTAAGGAATCTTTAAAACATGGAAAGCGATATAGTTCTAAGCAAATGAAGAAACTTGAATGAGATATTTTAAAATCTGCGTGAAAAGACCTTCAGCTGAAAATCGCGGGCCTTTAACTTCGCGTAACTCGGGTGTCCGTCTGTTATTTATTATATTATCAAGCTCTTTCCTGTTGTCTTCCTATTTTGTCCGTGTGTTACACCAAGGGAGGTAATAACCCGAATGGAGAAAGATAAACTGAGAGAGCAGAGGAGGGAGGGGAGACAAATACACGAACAGAAATAGTGGAATAAGTGAAAAAATACAGAGAGAGGGAGAGAGAGAGAGAGAGAGATGGTGACAGAGATAGGAAGAGATAGATAGGGAGAGAGAGAGAGTGAGAAAGAGAAGGAGAAGGTTCATATTCTACATATCTGTGTTCAAATCGCAGACACCATCGAAATTTTTAACATAATGAAATGATGTCATGAAGATCTCTTAAATTTATGCATTGAAAGATACATCGATAGATATACCTATGGATGTTACATTTTTATCTTTAAATGGCAGGATTTCAAAAGAAATTCTTTGCTTGAGTTTGATACGAGGCTGGGCTGAAAAGTTCATGAGCTGTCTATAAAGAAGTGATGCTAGAGCTATGACATCTTGCATGACTTAATTCCAACCCTTCTTCATAAGAACTGCATTAAGGCAGCGAGCTGGCAGAAATGCTTGCACGCCGGGCGAAATATTTAGCGGTATTTCGTCTGCCGCTACGTTCTGAGTTCAAATTCTTCCGAGGTCGACTTTGCCCTTCATCCTTTCGGGGTCGATTAAATAAGTACCAGTTACGCATTGGGGTCGACATAATCGACTTAATCCGTTTGTCTGTCCATGTTTGTCCTCTCTGTGTTTAGCCCCTTGTGGGTAGTAAAGAAATAGGTATTTCGTCTGTTTTTACGTTCTGAGTTGAAATTCCACCGAGGTAGACTTCGCCTTTCATCCTGTCGGGATCGATAAATTAAGTACCAATTACGTACTGGGGTCGATGTAATCGACTGCCTCCCCCCCCCCCTCGAAAAAAATTTCGGCCCTTTTGCATAGAGTTGCATGATTAATAACTGCATTCTTTATTTCCAGGTAAACATCTGAGTGTCGAGAGAAGATTTCAAAAGTAATCTACAAAATTTGGCAATCATTGTATTATTCAAGTAGCTGCAGAAAATTTGTTTAACTCCACCAAGGACATTCATGCTGACATGATTGCTACATTAGGGAGTGGACGCTCCAGTTTTATAAACAGTGCAGAAGTGGGCAACTGAAGTTAGGAGAGAAAGGGAGAGTCTTGAAGAGGACCAAGAGTCTGGACGTCCTGCAACTTGCAGCGGCAAGGAAAACCTTGATCGTGTTGATCACATGGTGATGGATGACAAGCGATTGACAATAAATCAAATTGCCAATGCTATTTGCATATCCCGATTGAGTTGGAAATATTCTGCACAATGAACTTGGTATGATGAAGATTTCTGTTCGGTGCGTGGACCAGGCTGATCACATCACGGGAAAATCTGACATTGTTTGAGGTAGACCCAGGT
>NC_043012.1:29512982-29522229 GCF_006345805.1 Octopus sinensis
ATTATTATAGGAACGACCTTAACTGTTTGCATGCCCTTTCTATGTCAAATTATTTCTATTTCAAATTTTTTATATTTCAAATTTTAAAGGATTGTATTTTCTTTCTTTTTCTTCCTCTTTCTTTGCGATCCTGGAATCAAAAGGGCATGATGGGTCGATAAGTAAGCAGCATCACTTTCCCTTTTCTATGATCGTAATATCTGGTCCATTGTTTTCTACTTTCTTGTCTGTTTGAAGAGAAAACTCCCCCGTCTCCCGTCCCCCTCCTCCCCTCCCCTCCTCTACCACCACCACCACCACCTCGATATTTCGTCTGTCGTTACGTTCTGAGTTCAAATTCCACTGAGGTCGACTTTGCTTTTCATCCTGTCGGGGTCGATAAATTAAGTACCAGTTACGCACTGGAGTCGATGTAATCGACTTAATCGCTTTGTCTGTCCTTGTTTGCTCCCTCTATGTTAAGCCCCTTGTGGGCAATAAAGAAATAAGAATTGTTAACACGCTGGATGAAATGTTTAGCGGTATTTCGCTCGTCGCTACGTTCTGAGTTCAAATTCCGCCGATGCCAATAAAATAAGTACCAGTTGAGAACTAAAGCGACTCATTCCCACCTCCCCCAAACTGCCCTTGTGGCGAAAATTTGAAATAATAATAATAATAATAATAATAATAATAATAATAATAATAATAATGATAATAATAATAATAATAATAATGATAATAATAATAATAATAATAATGATATTAGTATTATTATTACTACAAGTGGATATTCCGTTACATCCCTTAACGACCTGAACTCGTATCATGCCAAGTTCGACTTTGATAGTCATCCTTCGGCAATAAATATCAGTTAGCAGCTTGTGTCCAGCACAAGAGATTCTCCGATTGGTTTTGTCCCCCCAGCGTTTCCCTTCGCGATGTCCGTCAGCATTGGTGTATCCCTTGTGACTAATATAGTGTAAAATGGTTGAACACCAGAGAACATAGAATAAGCACGCATTGTTTGTTATGAATTTAATTTGACAAGTTCAAATTCCACCGTAGTCGATTTTATCTTCCATCCATCCTGAGACGATAAAATTGAGTACCAACCAAATGAAGTACCAATTAAAACAAGTATCAGTTAACTTGACTGTCTTCACCGCTAAAATTCTGCCTATGTAAGAAACCAATTTCAATTTGATTTAATATTCTTAATGAGATGGATTAACTCAGCTCTTTCTATTTAATAAGTAACTCAATTCGGTGGGGGGAGAAAGAGAGAGAGAGAGAAAGAGAGAGGGAGAGAGAAAGAGAGAGAGAAAGAGGGAGAGAAAGAGAGAGAGAGAAAAGAGAGAGAGAGAGGAGAGAGAGAGAGAGAGAGAGAGAGAGACCCACATGGCATTTTCTGTTGCTGGTCTGGCAGTAGCAAAATGTCCCTTCATACATTTCTTAATCACACGCGTTGCACTTATTTCCTTGTGATCACTTTAAAATTCCAGCGATTTTACAAACCTCAAGTAGCCATGCAATTCTTCTAGCGTACTCTTAAAAGTACACGTACTCCACAGTGAAAACCGCTGCTTAAGCAGCTAGTCTTAAGAAATATTATCTCTCATGAATGGAATAACTCTACTCAAAAACAATTTAACAAATGCCATTTCTACTATGGAACTGTCCACTGTCTTAGATACGCTATAATGTATGCCAGAATGGACGGTTCTGTATTAAAGGCAAAACATACAAAAAAATGGTCGATCGAAAACGTAAATGAACAACAGAAAGGAGAAGTGAAATTGTCCGAAGAAACAAGTTCACACAAAACGAATTGTAATATTTTACTAAAAACATGGAATTGTGCCATGTAAAACGGATTTACTGGACTTCCTTTCCTTATTGTATTCCCACTACCGAAATCCACTGCCTTTTGCTTCTAGTATCTTTGAAAATAATGTCGAATTTACTAAGGTAACTTTGCCATTATTAAGCTGGAGTTTGAAACAAATTAACATGAAATTGCAACGAATGGTTTTAATTAGATTACTGTAAAGGAGGAATTTAGTTTTGTTGAACTTAGGTCTTAGGAAGTTTGGTAGTCAAAGAATTAATCCGCAAAATCCCAATCTTCTAATACTAATTATAATATCGTTATTTATTATTGAGCTGAAGGTGGCGAGCTGGCAGAGTCGTTAGCACGCTGGACGAAAAGCTTAGGGGTATTTTGCCTGTCACTACGTTCTGAGTTCAAATTCCACCGAGGTCGACTTTGCTTTTCATCCTTTCGGGGGTCGATAAATTAAGTACCAGTGAAACCCTGGGGTCAATATAATCGACCAGTCCCCTCCCAACAAATTTCAGGCCTTGTGCCTTTACTAGAAAGGAATATTATTATGGGGCGGTGGAATCGGGGAAACAACTCGTTGTTTGAAGACAAAATTGAATTTGGCATTCAGTTATGTCCCTTTACATTAAATTCTTGCCAGGTTCTACTTGACCTTTAATCAAGGGCAGTTTTGGGCGGTTTGGTAGCAAAAGGTTCTCTAGAACGAGAAAATAAACACTTCCAAATATATTCAATCGACTTTACCCTTTCATGACAACGTTCGAAAACTGTGCTATTGAATTTTAAGTCACTCAATAAAGTTAAAAGAGAGAGAGAAAAAAAAACCGTCGAGTGCAAGGTAGGCAACTCTTACACGACTCTCACCTTAACAGTTCCAAATGAACACAAAAATACAAGTCATGTGAGAGAATCAAAATTAAGTGCTTTTCTTCTTTCTTTTTCAGGTGAATTATGGATGTGGTGTTTCAAATAATGCAGCAAGGTATCGTGTGCGCGTGCGTACACACACACACACACACACACATGTAGATATGCACGAATGACTAACATACACACACTCACATGTACAAACCGATACACACATGCATAAACATGTGTGTATGAATGAACACGTACACACACGTATATTCAGAAACACACACACACACACAACACCTATTTCGACGAGCGAAATCCCTGTGGAGTGGTTCGATCCAGGAGACAGGATGGCCATGGTTGTGTTGCATACGATCACAGGTCAGCTTGTCACTCAATAGAGATAGTAGTTAAGTCCTCCTCAAATCACATCCAACCGTCTTTAAAAAGACAGGACGTTCGTGGCTCCAATGTATTTGATCATAGCACAGCTCCAGCTCAACTCGGGGCTAAATACCACGACGATGACGACGACGACGACCACCACCACCACCACCACTACGTATTGATCGATGTATTGATCGCTAATTGATCGCGGTATTGCGTCGTCTTTCGATATTTCTTTATCCGGACCAGGTCATGGCTGCGCGGTTAAGAAATTCGTTTCCTAATTACTGAATTCCGGATTTCCCTGCGCAGCATATTGGGCAAGTGCGTTCTACCGTGCCGCGGCTTTACAAATGTTTTGTGAACGAAATTTGGTGGACGGAAACTGCTGAGAAGCTCGTCGGATTGGATCGTTTCTATTTTAAGATGGGCTGCGTTAATACGCCGCAACAGTTGAACGCACAACCACCCGGCCATCCTAGAGCAAGGAATTCCCTTTGTTCCAAAACATTCAAACCATGTCTCAGGTCTCAAAATAACCCTCTTCGTCTCATCCATCAGCCTTGTGGACCCTAAAAAGGATCAAAGGCATTGTACTTCTTCCTCTGACTAAGCCGGTATACGTTAGCCCTTTTCCGCCCAAGCCCTACTTCGATTTTCCTGAATGAAAAAAAAAAAGACGAAATAGAAAAAGAAAAGGAGAAGGGCCACGAAAACATTTTGTATTTAGCATCGTATTTGATTCCTAGGCCGAGCTGTGTGGTGTTCTTGAGTAAGACACTTTATTTCCCGTCGCTCCAGTTCACTCAGCTGTAGAAATGAGTTGCGACGTCACTGGTGTCAAGCTGTATCGGCCCCTTTTGCCTTTCCCTTGGATAACACGGTTGGCGTGGAGAGGGGAGGCTGGTATGCATGGGCGACTGCTGGTCTTCCATAAACAACCTTGTCTGTACTTGTGCTTTAGCGGTGAACTTTCTAGGGGCAATACCGTAGTCGTTCATGACCTAAGGGCGTCTTTAACCTTTACTATTTGTATTGTCAAAGCAAAAGATTTAAATCCAATAATCCCCAAAGCAACGAAAATCCTGTCACACTTTGTGCCTATCTAACAAAAGAGAAACACCTACAGGTTTTTTTACAAAGTTCTTTATATATATATCATATGTATAAATGGCAATTTATGTCTGTCTGTCTGTTACCATCTTACTGCCTAAACCAGCGAATCAATTTCCGCAAAATTTTGCATACAAGTTAAACTAATATCCAGTTCAATAATAGACTGATTGAATTTCAATGAAACTCGATAATGAGCACCCTAGGGGATATGGCCGAATTCTATGAAAAATGAGAAGGGTGCAACGAGTATTAGTCTGAGGGAAATGTAGTAGCATAAATAAGTGTGACTGATATCAAGAAAGAGGAGAACAACGTCGTGTAAGCGACAAATATGGAATGGCAATGGGATGTAAATGTTAGTACAGCTGTCATATATACGCAACGCTGTATACATACTTTCGTAAATACACACACATACACACACACTGCACTGCACACACACATACACATAAGTAACTTTTAAAACGTCGAGGAAGGGAGAGAAAGATGGGTGTGAGGAATACGTAGCTTTAAGAAGAGAGGGTGTAGGTGTCTTTTCTGCTGTCCATTGGAAAGAAACACTTACACACACGCAATACAAACACATGCATACATATATACACATACATACGTACATAGATACGTACATACACATGTCTACTATACACCATTGTTTGTAAATGTGTGTGCGTGTGTTGTGTGTGTGTGTGTGTGTGTGTGTGTGTGGTGTGTGTGTGTGTGTCACGTCCTATAACTGTTTGTCTCTCTACTATCATAGGGTCTTCCCTGCTGCTATCACTTATTTTCAAATTTGGTATATTGGAATAATTTTGCACTTTAAATCCGATTTGGTTATTTAGTTGCTCCAGAAAAGTTGCAGAAAAATATTACTGAGGTTTAAAGTTTAATCAATTCTTCCTAATCAGAAAACAAGATTTGGAAGCTGGCATTTTCTGCATGACAACTGCATGATAGCTGTCTATCACAAAATGAATGCAAAATCATTACGAGGAGGAAATTTTATTAAACAAAAGCAAAGCTTTACGACAAGCGAAGTTGTAAGAACTTCTGAAGTTTCAATAAGTTTTAATGAATGAAATCACGTGAAATGGTCGAACAGACATGAATGAAGTCACGTGAAATGGTCGAACAGACATGAATGAAGTCACGTGAAATGGTCGAACAGACATGGAAATAATTTAAAAAGGAGAAAAATTCTCAACGAAGTTTTTTTTGCGAAAAATTGCACAAATCTGTCCTAATCAAGAGAGTTTTCTATCGGGGAAGGCATGGTAGGCATGGAATAAACAAAAATGTATATAAGACATTCTGTTGTAAAAATTGCCCGGCAACGACGGGCTATTCAGCTAGTGCATGTATATATATATATATATATATATATATGTATATATATATGCATATATATATGCATATATATATATGCATATATATATATATATACACACATACATATATATATACACTAGCTGAATATATATATATATATGTATCATCATCATCATCATCATCATTATCCTCGTTTAACGTCCATTGTCCATGCTAGCATGGGTTGCACGGTTCGACTGGGATCTGGGAAGCCAGGAGTCTGCACCAGGCTCCAGTCTGATCTGGCAGTGTTTTTTCAGCTGGATGCCCTTCCTAACGCCAACAACTCCGTGAGTGTTGTGGGTGCTTTTTACGTGCCACTGGCATGGGTATCACAACTACAATTTCCATTCGATTTTTATTTTGATCTTGATGTACTTGACTCAATAGGTCTCCTCAAGCACAGCAGGTCGCCCTACGATCCAAGGAAAGCACAGCAGGCTGTTCTGCGAGCCATGAACTCACTTCATTTGTCGGGTCTTCCAAGTCACAGCATATCTCCGGAGGTCTCGGACTTTCGTCATTGCCTCTGTGAGGCCCAATGTTCGAAGATCATGCTTGACCACCTCATCCCATGTCTTCCTGGTTCTACCTCTACCTCGGATTCCTTCAACTGTTTGGGAGTGGCACTTCTTCACACATCTCTCCTCATCCATCCGTAGTACATTACCATACCAATGCAAACGTCTCTCCTGCACGCCACATCCGATGCTTCATATGGCCAACATTTCTCTCAGGGCGCTTATACTCTGTCGTGCGTGCACACTGACATAACACTACCAGCGGATCATGCTAGCTTCATTTCCTTCAAGCCTACGCATGTCCTCCGCAGTCACAGCCCATGTTTCACTGCCGTGAAGCATGGCGGTTCGCACACATGCGTTGTACAATCTACCTTTCATTCTGAGCGAGAGACCCTTTGTCACCAGTACGGGTAGAAGCTTTCTAAACTTTGCCCTAGCTATTCTTATTCTAGTGGTAACACTCTCTGAGCATCCATCCCCACTACTAACTTGGTCACCTAGGTAGCGGAAGCTATCAACTACTTCTAGTTTTTCTCCCTGGAGTTTGATGGAGTCTGTTTTCTGAGTATCTGTGGTGTATATTGCCCCTGTGCATCTGCCGCACATGAAAGCTATCTTCTCGGTTAATTTTCCTTTGATGTTGCTGCACCTCTTAATTGTCCATAGCTTACACTGGGTACATCTTATGGAGTTTCTACCTACACCTTTTTTACAGATCGAGTAGGGCCACCTACCTGAGGGTGTGTATGATGAGTTCGCCTTCCTACTTACTAGAACTTTGGTCTTTGCTACATTGACTCTAAAGCTATTTGATTCTAAACCTTACTTCCACACCTAAAATTTCTTTCCTAGTTCCGGTAGTGATTCTGCTACGAGGGCCAGGTCATCAGCATAGAGTGTATGTATACACACACACACACACACACACACACACACACACACACACACACACACATACATACACACACACACACATATGTGGTATTATTCATACAAGAAGTGGTGGAGTGGAGTGGAGTGATAAGAATAAAATAAAGCGTACTCATTACAAGTAGTAAATAAATATAAATATATGTTGTTAGTGTTCACATCTTTCCTTTGTAGTCGTTACTGTTGGCGCTAGAGGTTCATAATAATTCCGTTACTATATTTTCCAAGCCTTCATGTTGTACAACAATATAAGGAACGCCTATTTGGCGACACAAAATGTTAAGTTATATATACATTCACACACACACACGCAATCCGACACGCACACACACACATACACACATACATATATGTAGCTATATTTACATACACAATATATACATGTATATATACATACAAGCATACATACATATACATTATATATATATATATATATTAATATATATATATATATATATAGTATCATTCATACATACATACATATGCATACCACACACACGCGCTAAGTATATACATGTATGCATATATATATAAATGCAATAAACATAAGCATATTCACATATATTTGTATGTATATGTGTGTGTATGTATGTGTGTGTAATTTTTTATACGCACTTATATATATATTCATATACTTGTACAGGTATATATACATAGACACACACATATACCTATATATATATAAATATGCTTATGTAATATATATAAAATAATATATATATATACATATATTTAAGCACGCATACATATGTATTTATACATGTTAGCGCATGGGGGAGGGGTATGTATGTGTTTGCGCGAGCGCGTGTTTGTACATGCGTGTGTGTGTGTGTGTGTGTGGTGTGCAAAGGTATTGATAAAAAATAAAATCCTAAGTACACCATATTCTATATTTACATTCCAGTCTTTGGAAACATGAAAAAAAAAAA
Source organism: Octopus sinensis (assembly GCF_006345805.1). Taxonomy (NCBI): domain Eukaryota; kingdom Metazoa; phylum Mollusca; class Cephalopoda; order Octopoda; family Octopodidae; genus Octopus; species Octopus sinensis. The sequence continues at coordinate 29,520,914 of NC_043012.1, forward strand.
AACAAAAAAACAACAAAAAAAAACGAAACAAGAAACACAACTTCATAGCATTCATCATCGTTTATTTCTTTTATTGTATTTTAAAATTATTATTTTCATTTCATCCTTCTTCCTCTGCCCCATCAACATCCATTATTTCCAAACTCCATTCGATCATCATCATCGTCATCATCACCATCATCATCACACTGTTCTTAATGAATAATTTCGATTTCCTTTGTTTTTAAAAAAACAAACAAACCACGAGGAAATTCTTTGATATTTTGTTTCGTTCCATTCCACATTGGCATGGGATTGCCGTCCATATTTCAATATTGACTAACATGCCAGTTTCCGTCATGACGACACAGAATCAACCGGAAGCCACACCGAAACAACACGCCATATTTGTTTTATGATTTTGTGTTATTTTATAAAATAGATTTGTTTTTACGAATTCCTTTTTCAAAAATCGTCTTTTTTTTCTCTCCAAATGTCTAATCAAGTATTTGATTTTGCCGTTTTCTTCAAAAGTTTCTGGCTATTATTGTTGTCCTTCGTATTTATGTTGTGGGTCATGTTAGTCATGCTGTTGTTGTTGTTGTTGTTGTTGACACTGCTGTCATTCTGCTTTGCTTGGCCTTGTTGTTATTGGTAGTTTGGGCGTGTTTTTATATATTTATTTGTTTATTTATATATTGCTATCATTACTTTACATGAAGATGGGACTAGCTTGTGACAGATATTAATAGGCAAAATGGGAAACAGTAAAGCCACACACACACACACACACTTACACACACACATAAGCGTGAACACTCTCTCACACACAACATATATATAAATGCACACAATACATATATACGTAGATACACATATGTATGAATATATGAATATATATATATATATATATATATATATACATATACATACATACATATATATATATATATATATATTATATCTATATATATATAATATATATATATATATATATATATATATATATATATACATTTATATATAGTTAATCCAAACATGAAAACACAACAACGTGAGGATGTGGAACCAATATAGTATTATTGGACGCTCAGGAAAGAAGGAAAGAAGGAGGATTTTACGTTTCGAGCGGAGCTCTCCGTCGGAAACATAGGAGAAGGAAAGATCCAAAGAAGGGAAGACAGAGGAACAAAAATCGCCAACGGTACACACGCGGTCACATTTTGAATGTATATTATATATATAATATATATATATATATATATATACATGTATATATCATTATGTGCGTGCATGTGTGTTTACACACATACATGCATACATACATACAAATACAC
>NC_043012.1:29527329-29598318 GCF_006345805.1 Octopus sinensis
AGAGGAGAGTGAGGAAGAATGAGGTTGTGTTTAGTGTTGAGTCTGAGAGATGTGACATAGTAAGAGTGATGGGTTGAAGGGAGACAAGGACTGAAGTTGTGGTAGAGTGGGGTGGGAAGAGAGAGAGTGAGACATGACTGAGGTGAGCCTGGGTGGAGGGAGTGTGAAGCAACTAGTTGTGTGGAGCAGAGTCCATTGTGGTAGTGGTTGAAGGAGAAGCAGTAGTTGTCAATAACGACAAAGGATTCATTGCTTAGTTGCAAGGCACTGGCTTCCTAAAAGAAAACCCTTCAGGCTACAGGTGAGAAGAATATTTATATTACACACTTGACAATACATAGGGGCCATTTTGGGTACATGGGGGTTTCACGTATTCATCTATATACACACCTTCATACATACCCACACATAATTACACACACACACACATAATCGTCAAATACACACACACAAACACATTTGCTCTAGTTGGTTTGGCTGCCATCATTTCAAAAATTAAGTTTATTGAAAATTTTTTAATTTGGCACATTAATATACTTTTCCATGCTGAATTGCTGGAGTTATTTCACTTTTTCCAGAAAAATGTTTTAAAAAAGTTATAGAGATCATTTTCACCCACCCAGGAAACAGGATTTGGAAGCTGTCATTTTGTGCGTGACTGCACATTTTGTTGTCAACATCCAGAAAATAGCACATGTTGTCAAAAAAGAGTAAACATCATGTCTGTTGCAATAGCACAAACTTAAAAGATTTATCCAAAGACGTTATTTAGCTGTTGTTTTTAGCACACCTCATAACCACCTCAATGACAAAAAAAAACAAGTAAACAACATATATTTTGTAGTTTTAAGCATTCAATATGCATTTAATGCAAATGTGATAAACACATTACAATTTAAAGAACAAACATTTAAGCATTCAACAAATCACAATTTTCACATCTCCTGCACCACATAAATTCACACTTGACCAATTGTAAATACCTGCTTTCTCATAGACAAAAGAGTTAAAGAGTTTTCATGTTCCGCTTGTTACTATGGAAACAAGCATGAATGTGTCTGTGGCTTATGATTGGCTAAAATTAACCCCAAATTTTCAAACTTTAACGGCTGATAACTTTTTATTTGATTTATAGCAAAAATGATTTTCATGTCATTCATTAGCCTATAAAAGTGTATCATTACACTGAATATGAAATCAATTCAAACCGAATTGATGCTGGCAGCCAAACCGAGAGGACCCCACACATTCATTCATACAAGATATACAAACTACACCACACACACACATCTACACCTGTACATAGACATCAACACACATCTACATGCACAAACATCTTTCTATATTCACACACATACCTCACACACACACACCCATCCACATATACATTTTCACACATACATCTATATAAACACATCTACACACTCAGCACACATCTCTCTCTCTCTCTCACACACATACCGAATACATGTCAAAATGTCAGAAAAAAAAAAAGAACCACTTTCTTGAAATATCTCAGTTTTGGAAAAGAAAAAAAGCAAGTTTTTTTCCATCTCGGATGGGGTTAGCTATGTCTACCAATAGCAACAATTACTTTACCAACTCCTTTCATAACCAACGCCACCACGATCTTTATAATACCACCACCACCATAACAAAACTACTATGACCACAACCCCCACTGCCAAGTCTACTTTCACTATCAACAAATCCTACCCCAGCCACTACGCCTTCGATAATCACCGGTACAACAGCACCACTACCACAACAACAACCACAAACTTTCACATTACCATCCCATCTTTCAACACCACCTCTACAATCACCACATCAGCACAATAACTCTCTGTATAGCAATACCACTCCCTCCATGACCACCACCACAGCCACGACCACCCGTACCACATTATACCTCCAATTTAGTAGAAACCTAACCAGATATACCCAGTGAAAGCTCAATATAGCTTCATTGTATTTCACCCTTTTCTCTTACTACTAAGCTACCCAAATTTGCTACACACACACACACGTATTTATACACACGTGCATATATATATACATCCATATATATATAATATACATACAATTATATATATAAATATACATATATATGTATATAATATATGTATATATATATATATATATGATATATATATATGTATATATATGTATATATATTATGTATATATATGTATAATATATGTAATATATGTATATATATATGTATATATATATGTATATTTATGTATGTATATATGTATATATATGTATATATATGTATATGTATATATATAGTATATATATATTATATATGTATATATTATATATATATATGTATATATATATGTAATATATATGCATATATTTTTTTTTTTTTTTGTACTTGTTCAGTCATTTGACTGCGGCCATGCTGGAGCACCGCCTTTAGAGTGGTGAAAGAGTACAGCAGGGATCACCACATCCCGCCGGAGCCTCGTGGAGCTTTTAGGTGTTTTTTCGCTCAATAAACACACACAACGCCCGGTCTGGGAATCGAAACCGCGATCCTCCGACCGCAAGTCCGCTGCCCTAACCACTAGCCCATTGCGCCTCCATATATGTATATATGCATATATATATATGTATATATGCATATATATGCATATATATATATGTATATATATATATACTTATATATATATATATATATCTATGTATATATATGTGTATATATATATGTATATATATATGTATATATATATGTATATATATGTGTATTATATGTGTATATATATATGTATATATATATGTATATATATGTGTATATATATATGTATATATATATGTATATATGTATATATATATGTATATATATATGTATATATATGTTATATATATGTATATATATGTTATATATATGTATAATATATATGTATATTATGTATATATATATATATATGTATATATATATATATATGTATAATATATGTATATATGTATATGTCTATATATATTATATATATATGTATATATATGTATATGTATATTTATACTATATATGTAATTATATATATATATGTATATATATGTATAATATATATATGTATATATATGTATATGTATATATATATGTATATATATGGTATATATATGTATATGTATATATATATATATATGTATATGTATTATATATGTATATATGTATATGTATATATATATTGTATATATATGTATATATATATATGTATATATATGTATATGTATATAATATGTATATATTATATGTAATATATATATGTATATATGTATATGTATATATATTGTATTATATGTATATGTTATATATATATATGTATATATGTTATATGTATAGTATATATATGTATATGTATATATATTGTATAGTATATATGTATATATATAATATATATAGTATATGTATATATATATATATATATGTATATATATATATGTATATATGATATATATATATATATATGTATATATCTATATATATGTATACAATATATATGTATATATATACATATATATATATAAGTATATATATTATATAATATTACTGCTCGTGGCTGTGGTTTCTGTACAGTTAGCTGTGCTAAAGTCCAAAGGAAGACTTACCTGTACACGCACACACTCACACACACATACACGCACTCACACTCACACGTATACGTCTGCGTACGTACATGCTGCTGTTTTAATCTGTCTGAAGAATCAGTTCCTACTTCCTTGAAATTCAGAAGACTGCCTGCTCATGCTGCCACCACTATCACCACCACCTTCATCGCCACCTCCACCACCACCTTCATCGCCACCTCCACCACCACCTTCATCACCACCTCCACCACCACCTTCATCGCCACCTCCACCACCACCTTCATCACCACTGCTATTTCGGCTCGGAAACCACAGAATTATGCACAATATTAGATTACAAATTACTAATATAGCTTCATTATCTTTCTGCTAGCAGCTTCATAGTTGAGTATATGTGAGTACAAAGATAAGAATAAAGATTCATGACTAAACTCTTGTGTTCTATAGAGTTTATTTCACTCTAAACAGGAGTAGATACAAAAACCAAGCAAATAATAAAACAAAAAGCAAAATCAGATCGTTAACCAGAAAAGTTTTCTCCCCCCCACTTTTTTTTTCTTTTTTGTGTTTGTATATTTATAATTCTGTCAATGACTGCAATAATGTCCCAGATATTCCAGCTGACAACAATTGCAGACTGCTGAAAGTTTATTATTATTTACCAAATCTACTTCTTTTGCTAATTATCTCCGTGAGCAAAATTACGCCACTTAATAGCTAAACGTATGCGACATATGGGCGGTTATGTTTCACATAAATTCGACACTTGTTTGTGAAATAGTGTAATGGAAGACTTGCCCCTCGAAATAATAACGTGACTGATGAAGACAAGCGAGACTGCTGGTTCTGGGAGGTTAGTTGGTCTGTTACATACTATCACAGAAACTAGACATTGTGTGTCACGAGATACTAGGGTTGATGTATCATAGTCTAGGCACAAACTGTAACATAAGACACTAGCTTGTCAGTCATGGCACAATCATTAAAAATTAACTGTGACATGACAAATACTGGGATAGTCATGTCACAAAACTAGGTACTGTGACAAGACCTATTTCTTTACTATCCACAAGGAGCTAAACACAGAGAAGACAAACAAGGACAGACACATGGATTAAGTCGATTATATCAACCCCAGTGCGTAACTGGTACTTGTTTAATTGACCCCAAAAGGATGAAAGGCAAAGTCGACCTTGGCAGAATTTGAACTCAGAACGTAGCGGCAGACGAAATATCGCTAAGCATTTCACCCAGTGTGCTAACGTTTCTGCCAGCTCACTGTGACAAGACCAACATTAGGGTAACCCTGTCAAAGAACCAAATACTAACTGTGACATAACCAATATTATGATGGTCATTGTCCAAAGATTTAATGCTAACTATAAAGTGTTAATTGTAAGATGACAGATGCCCAACTGGTCAGTCATAACATGCAGTACCACAAAACTAAGTCTTAAATATATGACACTGACCTAAAATGATTGTTACATGTTATCAAAAACTTGGTCTTAACTATAACAGTTGCATGTTGTTTGGCCCTAGGTCAGCCTTATTCCAAAACCTATGATTGATAGCATTCCAACTGTGACCATCTCATGCTTTTGCTTAAAGCAGGCCACATTGTCCAATGTATCCTTCCATGTTTTAAGATGATTGGGTATATGAGGAAGATTTGGTTGCTGTTTCTAGCAGATCAAACGACCATGTTGAGGCTTTCTCATTGTTTAATCCTAATTACATTGTGTAAGATATTGTAGATTGACAGGAACATGGTGTCAGGTAAATTAAACGTCTTCACCTTTTCACATACAAATTAAAATATGCTTGAAGCAAATTTAAATGAGTTCAGGACAAATTAAATTACTGGATATTTAGATAAAGCATTCAAGAGATTTATATTTTGAAGTTTTTGACTCTGGATTGATTCATTTCGAATTTGAATTTATTTCATCATTTGACGCAGTCCTGCAGTTCCATATTTAATAGTGGATGAGGGAAATTAGCCGCAAAGCAACAGAAGCTTGTCTCAAGCTCCAGATACTGATGTGTCAAGGGGTATCAAAACAGGGAAGTAAAAAGGGGACCCATACAAGAAGTCTGGATTTGGAACTCGTTTGCATGTTCTGTTTGCCACTGAACAAGAGAGTTGAGAATCCATTACTGCTGCATATGGTGTTAAGGAGACAACAGGATATAATTGAGGACAGCGAGACTCTCTGTCACCTTGACACTGTGAGGGGGTGTCCATGATGAAGTTAAAAAGATTGACCATAAAAATTTGGTGAGTCATCGTTTGTTGGGTGGTTAAATGAATGCCCACAATTAGCTATGAAGAATCTTGGTGAATATTTACATTCAATGCCAGTATTGATTGTGGCCCCAACAAACTATAGCAAGGTCTCTTGATGGTGGAACGATTTCATTGACACATTTACAGCCAGATTAACTTGGGTTTTGTATTTTCAAAATAATGATTTCCATAAATTCTTGAAAGATATTTCAGTACTTATTCAAGAAATGTTACCTGTCAAGAGTAGAGTGTAATTTATTGCTTGTTAGATAAAGGTATCAAGAATGTAGTTTCGTAGATTGGCAGGACCATTAAAGAATCAGAAAAATGTTTCGTGGTATTTGTTCTGACTCTTTATGTGCTGAGTTCAAATCCTACCAAGGTCAACTTTGGCTTTCATCCTTTCAAGGTTGATAAATCATCATCATCAACATCCATTTTCCATGCTGGCATCGGTTGGAGAGTTTGACAGGAACTGGCAAGCCAGAGAGTTACACCTGGTGCCAAATGATTTGGCATAGTTTCTACTGTTAGATGCCCTTTCTAATGCCAACCACTTTACGGGGTGTACTGGGTGCTTTTTACATGGCACCCAAAGGGTTGCCAAGTAGCTTGCAAGAGAAAGACCTCAGCTGAGAGAAGGAACCAAGGGAAGTGGCTGTGAGTCCAGTGAGAGGTTAGAGTACAAATAAGGCAACAAAAGAATAAATTTTTTAAGGCATTACCACTTTAGTAACCCTCTAAAATTTTGCTGACTTTGTGCCCTCCCACTCTTGCAACCCCACCTATAATCTCTTTGTCTGTCATTCTCCCTCCCTTCCTCTCATCTATACTTTAACAATTTTATCTATCCACCTGGGTACTTATTTATCAACCTCCAAAAGGAGAAAAGATAATCAATGTCACTAAGCTGCTAGAAATAGCTCAACAATCAGTTGACATCACTTTTCAACCTATAGCTTGTCATCAGCATTTCGCTGGGTCTATTAGCTCAGTCCACCTGGGATGTAAATAGGCAACACGTTGGAAGTGGAGTACACTGCCAGGAATAACAGGACACGAAAGCCAAGGAGTGAATCTCACATTACTCTGCTTTCTTCAACTCAACTTTTTTCTCTGGAATATTGTTAAGGAAGATGTATCTTGCTGGACATCCCCATCTGCCCTACATAGAGGTCACCTGCTGAGGATTGGTTGCGTCTGTGGTCAGAATACTTTTAGTCTCAGACTACAGTCTCTCTGGTTATGCAATCCATCAGATACAAGATCATTGTGATTCAGAACCAGGCCACAGTCCACCACCAATCAGTTTAACTAGGAACATGTATGTCAACATGGCTGTGTATGTGCGTTCTATTTATGAAATGGCAGAAAAGTTACACAAGGGATTCATGGACTGAGACTTTTGTGCCTGGAACCTATCAAACCTTGATTTTATATATATATATATATATGGAGCCTGGTGCAGCCTCCATGGCTTACCAGACCCCAGTCGAACTGTCCAACTCATGCTAGCATGGAAAACGGACGTTAAATAATGATCATGATGAGATATATATATATATATGGAGAGAGAGAGAGAGAGAGATTTATACTCATACAAACACACACACACTGTGTATAGAATTCCATTATTACTGTTTGTTTCACCAAACTTCTCTCTCTTTCTCTCTCTTTCTCTCTCTCTCTCTCTATATATATATATATATATATATATATTATAGATGTGACACACACATATACATAATATATTCATGATATATATACATATACACAATGCAGGAGTGGCTGTGTGGTAAGTAGCTTGCTAACCAATCACATGGTTCCGGGTTCAGTCCCACTGCGTGGCATCTTGGGCAAGTGTCTTCTGCTATAGCCCCGGGCCGACCAATGCCTTGTGAGTGGATTTGGTAGACAGAAACTGAAAGAAGCCTGTTGTATATATGTATATATGTATAAGTGTGTGTGTGTGTTTGTGTGTCTGTGTTTGTCCCCCTAGCATTGCTTGGCAACTGATGCTGGTGTGTTTACGTCCCCGTCACCTAGCGGTTTGGCAAAAGAGACCGATAGAATAAGTACTGGGCTTACAAAGAATAAGTCCCGGGGTCAATTTGCTCGACTAAAGGTGGTGCTCCAGCATGGCCGCAGTCAAATGATTGAAACAAGTAAAAGAGTATACACAAATACACACATGCACACACACACATGCGCATAAGATATCCATGAGGTATGTATATGCATATATTTACACACACATGAATACCTAATATATGTGTGTGTGTAATACAAAATATATAGTTATGTACACACACACACACATTCAAACCAACACGTACACACAAACACACCAACAGCCTACAAACAATTTCATTTGTTCCTTCTTGAAATGCTGTTATTTGTGGTAGACATATTTTTGTGGTGGCGGTATGATGTAGTTGGTGTGGTGGTGGTGGTAGTGGTGGTGGAGAGAGACTCTAGCTATAACACACACACACACACACACACACACACACAAGCACTTGGTTCATTGAGAAGCTGTTATCAGTTAGTGAGACAACATATCTCAAGTTAGTTAAAAAGTTATGTACTAACTCAGATATAATCGCACCTACTTAGAGGGAGGGAGAGTCCTTACTTCCCCACTTCTTTATTCCATACTTAACCTTGATGTGTACAGCGCCGGCACACCACCACCACCATCACCACCACCCTCAGCACCACACCTCCTGCTCCTCCTCCTCCTCCTGCACTGGTGTGGTCTGGAGTTCTGCTGTGTGGTCTGGTTGTAAAGTGACAGTGGGGAGTGTTGTGTGGTCTGCTGTTGTGGTGTGATGTACTTTGTGATACGGAGTGGTATAGCAGTGTGTCTCTAGTGTGGTGTAGCCTGGTGCATTGTGTAGAGCAGTGTATGGTAGTGGTGGTATTGTGCTAGGTTAGTGTGGTGTGGTGTACTGTCCTCTATAGTGTGGTCCAGAACACTTGGTGGAGTGGTGTTTGGTTCTGGAGTGGTGTACTGGTGTGTTCTGATATATTTGTGATGTGGAGTGGCATTGTGATGTTTTTGTGCAGTATGGGTTACAGCAGGGAGTAGTGTCCTGATCTGTTGTGCTGTGTAACGATACATGAGTTAGTGTTGTGGTATATCCATGTGCAGTGTTGACCTGGTGCTCTGTGTGTTGTGGGCCCTTGTTCTGATTTGGTGTCTGGTGCACACCGCATGGCACGGTGGTTACTTTGGTCTGCACTTCAGAGTGGTCGGCTGTAATGTGATGTTGTAGAGCAATGTACTGTGTATTGTTGTTGTTTAGCCCCAGGTGTGCCCTGATTGAGCAGATCTGTGATTAAAGAAGTTCCAACCATGACCATCCCATCACTGACATACAATGCCTCCATTATCCTGGACATATGTGTCTCTTTCTCTAGAAGACCATAAGATGTGAGCAGAGTGAGTCACATGATCACAAGGGTTTCATTTGGGTTCATGTGCTGCTGTTAGTGTTGACCCCTAATGAGAGCCAGTCTCGTTAGATCAAAATCATTCCAGTCTTGAACATTCTCTCTTTTCATGTATTTGTGACTATGTTGTTTCTGTGATTATTTTTTTTTATGTTAGGGTGCAGTCTGAGGGGTATTGGGTGCTATCTCTAACATGTCAAGCAGCTACATAATGGCAACCCTCTCATTCATTTATGTTGTTGGTGGTGGTGGTGTCTTCTGCATTGTTGCTGTTGTTTAACCTCAGGTTGGCCTTACTTGAGTAGCTCTGTGATCAAGGGCATTCCAGCTATGACCGTCCTTAGGAGTACATTATATAATGTGTCCATCTCTTTTTTAAGAGGGTCAGATGAGATTTAGGAGGGATTTGGCTGTTGTTTCTTGCAGGTCTGTAATCAAGTGCAGTGGTGTAGTATGATGTACTTAGATACAGAAGTGTGATGTACTTGGATGTGGTGTGGATTGATGTACTCAAACGTGCTGTTGTGTACTCATATGTGGTGTGTGTTGTACTCCGATGTAGTTTGGTGTGATGTTGTGTAACCTGCAGGTTAGTTTTCATCAAGCCACCTTAAGGCATACGGATTGTCTGGGTTTTGCCCACAGATTCATCCTGTCAATTATGCCAGGTCTCCATTTAACTGCATACAATATTGTACTTTTTGACATGAATTGAGAAATTCCTTGGGATGCAGTTTGACAGTCTGGACACACTGTTTCTCTCAACTGTCCATTTTGTTCCTTGTATGTCTATAGGTTCTGGTGGTGACCACAGCAAGGCAGGAAAAGTGGACTTAGAGCATAACAGACGGGGTGTTCTTTTGTGCTTATCCTTGGTACTGTGCCTCCCAACAAAGTGTTTGGGAGCCAGCAAGACCTTTGATTGTTACAGCTATTTCTGTGTGTGGGTGTGGGTGTGTGTGTGCGTGCGAACACATGCATGTGTGTGTCTCTCTCCAAGCAATGCAGAAACAATAATTGTTTTTAAAACGTCGACATTGTGTTCTATGTATGTGTGTCTGGGTGTTTGAGGCGGTATTTTCATTTAGTGATCCATGATTATTGATGTGTCCATCACATGTCCAGATGGTCTTTAACTTTTTATATTCTTTTATCTCATTGAGTTGTTGTGGCTGTATGGTAAGAAGTTTGCTTCCCAACCGCATGGTTTCAGGTTCAATACTACTACAAGCCCCAGGCCAACCACAGCCTTGTGAGCACATCTGGAAGATGGAAACCAAAAGAAGTTCACCATATACATGCATGTGTATATGTATGTGTGTGTGTGTTGTCTCCTCGCCTTGACATCACATGATGTTTGTTGTAAATGAGCATCACTGTCATATAGGTGGTGTCCTTCATTTCTAATCTTTCTTGAGAAACATGTCTAGTTATGGGGAAAAATTACCTTCCTTGGAGGCAAGTGAGGGTTGGCAACAGGAAGAGCATCTGGCCATAAAAATCCACCTCCAGATTCCGTTCAGTCCATATGAGCAAGGAGAAGTGGACACTAAAACAATGATGTTAATGTGTGAGGTGGTCAGTGGATTTGGTCTGTGTACATCCTCTTATAATGTGTTATGTTGTATGTTATTGTTTTGTTGTAGAGAGATTGAAAACCTCAATTAGGTCTAGAATTGTTCCTGATGGATCCCAGGTCTTGCTTGTACACCATTGATGGTGTTTCTTTCTGTTCGCCAGAAGCAGTTCCAGTAATTACTCTTGGTCTGATGTACATTGTTTTACTTTCTTTCCAATGTCTTTTATATGAGTTGTGAATGTTGTAGCTGAGTTCTACATAACTTTGTCTTCTCTCTTCTGTATGTGTTGGGTATATTCTGAGTGCAATGGTCTGATAGTCTCTGGTGTTGCTGATAAAAAGGGAGACAGTGGATTCATTCATTAGTTGTTATATTAAGGGTAGACCACAGTTTCCAGGTGATTTCAGTGGAGGTTTTGTGGAGAATGGTGGAAAGATGTGCCTGATCTCTGCATATCAGTGTGTCTGTGTTTTCTGGAGAGGTATGGGGCTCATGTACGTGTAAGTTGAAAAGAGTAGGTGAGAGAATGGATCCCTGTGGTACTTCATTCAGGAATATTGCATGTTCTGAAAGTGTTGTTCTTATATCCAACATAAAGTTGGCAACCTGACAGTTTGTTGGCCAGCATTTTCGGTTTGTTTCTACTGAAAGTGGTACTAAATGGGGGATGGATAGGAAATGTAGTCGAAAGCTCAGTGAGGTGGTGGTGTGATATTATATAATCAGGTTGGTTGGTCATGTGGCGTGATGTAAAAATTAAAACAGTCAATTTCTACTTATTAAAGGCATGCCCTTACATATATAACCATTATATATATATGCATGCTTGTGTGTGTATGTGTGCGCACACACATACATCCATGCATACACATTACATACATACATATATATATATATATATATATATATTATATATATATATATAATATATATACATACATACATACACACACACATTGCAGCAGCCCAACAGGAAATGAATACAAAAGTGTAATTCATACAATTCATAATATTGCCTGTTTGTGTGTGTATATCTGTGTGAGTGTGTGCGTGTGTGTAATATGATACCAAAGGATATATCCAACCTGATGAAAGATATCCAATAAAATTTTTCTTATTTTCAGTTTGAACTCAATAAATTTAACATATTTTCAAAATTTATTTATTGATCAAAATAAATATTTTTCCAAGTGTAAAAGCTAAATTAAACAAAAACACACACACACACACACACACACATAAACTGGAATTTGAAATGAAGTTGATTTTTAATTTAAATTTCAGTTTTGGAGATTTATTTTTTTAATTTTTGATTCAAGTAAAAAGTACCCAATTTGGTACCATGTAAAAAAAATGCCCATTACACTGCAAAACATGGCTGGCATTAGGAAGGGCATCAGCTGTAGAAACCTTTCCAAAGCAGACAATTGTGGCTTGGTGCTACTCTTCGACTTGTTAGTTCCTGTCAAACCATCAAACCTATGCCAGTTTGGAAAATGGATGTTAAATGATGATGATGATTTCAGATGCCTCCTCTTCTTGTCTTCATGCATTTTTTTTTATAGTCTATGTAAATATCTGTTTCATTAATATTAAATTCCAAACTGAAATTTAAAACAAAAAAGTAACATTCTTATCACACATTTATTTCAATCGAAATCAGACTTCTTCAGTAATATTTCAGATTCATGATTTCAAGAATTCATAATCATAAAATTCAACACATCCCTCTGAAGAAATCTAGTTAAGCTTGAAATGTATTTGCACACGTGTATGTGTGTGTGTGTGTGTGCACCCCTTGTCACGACATTTTGCATCAGTTGTAAACGAGAATGAACATTAGGTTGTTCTCTTTCTGTCTTCCATGCAAAACATGTCCTGTATAAAGCAAGGAAGATTTTGAGTGTCTATAAATCATCATCATTATCATCTTGATCATTTAATGTGCAGATTGCATCCAGGCATGGATTGGACACTGTTTGACGAGAATCCAATGAGTCGAACGACTGCATCATGCTCCAGTGCCTGCTTTGGCACCGTTTCTATGGCTGGATGCCATTCCTAATGCCAACCACTTCCTACAGCAAGGACTGGATGCCTTTTTTGCATGGCACCATCCCTATTGAGGTCACCATGTACCTCGCAAGTCTACATAAACCCAGGGCAGGAGGGATGTTGTACCCTTGTGATAGATGTAAGGGGGGGGCGTCAAGGTATGAGGGAAGAGGTTGGGGTGGAACAGGTTCTTGCAGAGGAGCCACATGGTGGCTACTCACATTTAAGAGAGAGAGAGAGAGAGAGAGTGAGAATGAATTGATGGTGTTTCTAAAGAGATAATGGTGATTAGATATCCAGGTGGCACCTTGGTAGGAGTGGGGGGGGGGAGAAACAGGTGAAGTGGGAGTGAGGGAGGTCAGTAGGCAACATCTGTAAAGATTGGGAAGAGTCGAGGGGAGAGGGATGCTAGCAGCAGCAGGGTAATATTTATGATGTATATGTGTGTCTGTCTTCTCTTCCCTCTCATCTTGATAATATGACACCCTCCTGCCATTCAACACTATTACTATTGACCTCTGAACTTTGCTGTAAAAAAAAAAAAGAGTCTTTCTAATGTTATTTTATATCCAGATATTTGTCTACCTATCATATTTGCATAATAAGCTTGGGACATTTTCCTCTGTGAATGTATACATACATACGTACATACATGTGTGTGTATGTGTTTTGGTGGAACAAACTGGGGAAATAGAACTCACTACATAAGACATTATGTGTGTGTGTGTAAATTAATTGGTGAATCACTGACATAACTTTACAACTGATTAATGTGTGTGTGTGTGTGTGGAATGGTTTAGAAGTTCCCTTCACAACCACAAAGTCCCAGGTTCAAATCCAACCTCAGCAAAGAATAGCAAGTTTCAAGATGACTTATCATTTGATGCTTGTTCAGTTCGTTTGGTACCCACTTGTCTAGCTTCTTTACCATGCCGATTTGTTTCAGATGGTCCAATACAGTTAGAATCAAAACACCAAACCTTGCTGCTAACTCATGTGTAGTTTGAGATGTATCTGCTTCCACTACAGTTTTCAGCTTATCATTATCCACCTTGGTCTCTGGGCTAAAATGGGGCTGATTTCAAAGAGTAAAGTCACTAGACCAGAACTTCTCAAACCATCAACGTACAGTGTGCTCATTTACCATATCTTCATTGATGTTTCGAGGTGTTTGGGATGCATTGATTCCACAATGGAACTCATACATAATCAACACGAATTTTTGATCTATCCCTGGGTCTACAAAAACTGTTGAACAAGAGATAACTCACAATATAATCAGACACCATGAACTGCATTTCGAAAAGTGATGATGTAACTCTTCACTGTCGTAAAACAAAGAATTGTCAGAATAAAATATTAGAGTTAACAAATGTCAAATTTGGTAAATAAGAAAATTGGACATTTCATTCTTAATGACCTGATATGATGTTTTGCACAGTTGGTGAGGTCATGGTGGGCAATCAACCAAAAGGATCGAGAACACCAAGTTACAATGTTGCTTGCTCACTTTCATTGTTTATAGAAGTGCTTGGAAGCAAAGTGTGTAGAGTGTGGTTGTCTGAAAAGAGAAGATCGGGTTTCAACTACACAAGATCTCCTTCATTGTGATGAAGAAGAGGAAAACTTTTTAAAAACAGTCATAAGAGGTGAAGAATCATGGATTTATGGCTATGACCCTGGAACCAAGGCTCAGTCTTTGCAGTGGAAGACCTCTACAAGATTCCAAGACATTGAGAATGCAACAAGGTAGCTGCTCGCTAGCCCCAAAAAGTAGTTTCAGGAATTCTTCCATCAATGGAAACGACTCTGGAAAAAGTGTGTTGCTTCAGAAGTGGACGACTTCGAAGGAAGATTAAATGCTGAATTGATATGTGCTGTAGTTTTCTTTTCATAACAACAGTTAGGAAGGGCATCCAGCCATAGAAACCATGCCAAATCAGACTGGAACTTGGTACAGCTCTCCAGCTTACCAGTTCCAATCTAGCAATCCAACTCATGCCAGCATGGAAAGCAGATGCTAAATGATGATGATAATGGTGGTGTTGATGGTGAGTCCTGATACTTTTTGATCGGTCGTCATATATTGTGTTTTAAACATGAGACTATGAAGAGATTTTTATCTCTGGCAATTCCATAGCACCATGCCTTCTAATGATCTGTATACATTTAGTATGATACATATCTTGTGATTTTAATTGAATGCCATTTCAATTGCTTACACTGAGTTTTTTCTACAGCTTGGCAAGTTTCTACAATACTATTGAATGTTTTATCCCTTGTTTCTTGTATATAGAGGCAAGGAATTTCATTCAAGTCGGTAACAACTGAGAGCTTGGCATTGATGAGCTGCAACAAAGTGGAAATATATCTGTTGTTTCCATAAGGCACAGCAGCAATGTTTATCTCAAACAGTTCCATAGCATCATGCCTTCTAACAGTGTGCAGACTTTTAGTATGATACATAGATGGCAATTTTAGACTTTGGCTGATTTGGAAGTCTTCTGAAACTTCAGTTTTACAGACCTCCTGGATGTTTATAAGTGTGTGTGTGTGTGTGTGTGAATGATTCCTTTACAGAAGAGCATATTGGTAATGTTTTTATTGTTGTTGGAGCATATGGAAAACTAATTGAAAAGGAAAAAAATATACTTGAAAAAGATGTCTCCCCAACACCACCACCAACCCACCACTACAAGCCCCGAGAAAACTTTGTATTGAGAATGTGTGTGTGTGTGTGTGTGTGTGTGTGTGTGTATTAGTCTTAAAATAGCAGAAAAAATTTCAATGAAATCCCTAAAATGATTTTTAAAAGTTTCTGGTCCCTTCCCAAAAAGAACCCTGATAATTCCAGGCAATAATTACAGATGTACATCTCAGCAACCCACCCTACTCACATTCTCCCCCCCCTCCTATATCAACATGCTCCTTCATTTTGTCCCCCATATTTCCAGAGCCCTAAAAGGGATTAAATAACCACTATTTCAATTCTGGGTGCATTTGTTGTTAGCTCTGGTCCTGCCAACCTATGAAATTCATCTCTCCCTCTCTCTCCCTCTCTTGTCTTTCCATAGAATGTAATTTCCTTCCTGCCTTCCCTCTCCAGAGATACACATAGATAGGACTTGAACTCCCAAATAGCAGTTTGCTTATCAAATTCTTTATCCATTTCAATATTTCATATCCAGTGGATAGAAACACTTTAGCATGTAGTCCCTCGTCCACCCCAACTCCCGTGTACATACAGACATTAAATGAAACAAAATATTACAAAGAAGGTAATATATGATATTGATGATGATTATATATATATCATTGTCATCATCATTATCATCATTTTAACATTTATATCCCATGTTAGCAAGGTTTGGACAGTTTGGCAGGATCTGGTGATCCTCAGGTCTGCCTTGAGCTTCACCATGTTCTCTACAGCCGATGCCTCTCCTAATGCCAAATGTGTACTGGGTGCCTTTTTTTGGTGCTGCCAGCACCATTGAAGTTTGACATGTAATTTGAAAGGCAAGAAAAGAACTGGGGGGAAGCCCACATGACTACATAATGGTGGGGAGTATTTGAGAGGATGGATAAGTGGTTTTATGAAAGGCTTATGTATGACAGAGGGACAAGCAGGTGTCTTTGTAATAGCAGATACAATACTTCCTCACATTATATAAGGGAGTAGCTGGGATGATGATAAAGATGGTAGCGATGAGATGCTGGAAAAAACAAATAAGGTACAAGAAAGTGAGCATAAGAGATACACACGGTAATCCCTTTGGTAAACTGAATTATTTCTTCATTACTGCAGATGTCAGCCAACCATGTACAGACAAATGAGGTCAACCTTACAAAACCTTCAAGTATGAGGAAATTATTCAGTTTGCTAGGACAGAATTATAACATGCTACAGTTTTTTTTTAATTCAGGTGTGTATAGAGCACATTGCATTCTCTTGAAGGAAAACACAACTTCCATTTAATATTGTTTTTGCATGTATGTAGCCAGCTTGGTTTGACTGTGTTTTTTTTTCATATAAAACTTCAAACTGTGCATACATACTCCCAGTAAGTCTCATAGAGTGGAGTATATATACACCAAAATTTTGTGCAAGTATCTTGGAATTTGGACATAGCAATCAGTAGCAGATTTCTGTCATAGTTGACATAAAACAAAATGACTGCATGTCACATGATGCATAGTAATCTCCGTTGCCCTAAAATGAGAGGGTTTGCAAGTTGATATTCTGCTTATTACTCAAGTGGAGTGGCTTATGATGTAGTATTTCTCAGTCAAACATAAATTGCACTGCTTGAAAATATATAAAGTAGCTCTGTTCCAAGATACATCAAGTAATGTCATGACTACAAGTGAAAGAAAAAATGGCATTACTGTGTTTTAAAGGTTTAACAGAAAACTCATTTAAACACCAACTATTCCAGTCCTCCAAGTTCTTTCCAACAAAGACAATATTACTTCACTCTTGAAGCAGATGTAGCAAAGAAGGATTAGACATCTACACAGCTGCTTAATGTGTTAGAAATAGCAGCCAATCTACCTGAAATCACATCTTACTGTCTGACAACAGGAAGGACCTAGAAATGCTGAAAATGGGAGAGTCAAGGCTGGCCTTTTATCCTAGGCCTACTGGATTAAGATTGACCTGGGGTTAAACAAAAAGACACCACAGAGGTGGCTACTTTTGATGTTGTCCAAGATAAATCTAAAATAGACTGGATGGTCACAGTTGGGATGGCTTTGGTCATAGGCCTGCTTAAGTTTAACCTGGAGTTAAATCACAATAGTAGTTACGTTAGTATCACCAACAGCAATAACTACAAGTGTAATGAGGAGCCAATGAGGGAGGGAGGCAGCATTATGTGGTTGCTTGACCTGCTAGAAACAACTGCCACATTGCCTTCAAGCCATAACTTATATTCTCGAAGAAGGGCAGGACATACTGGGTTATTGGATAGTCAGAGAAACATTGTGTGAAATTAAGTTGGGTTGGTCATGGCTGGAACATTAGCTGACCTATGGTTAATCACAACAACAAGAATGCCAGCCCCACCCCAGCCCTTGTTGGAAGTAGAAGGAAGAGGAGGAGTTAGGTGAGAGATCTGGGTTAACTGTGAGGGGAGGGGAGGGGTGTCGAAACTGTTATCTATCCCAGCATTCTTGGTATCACATTTCTTCATGCTCTTCCGATGGGGAGAAGTAAGAGAGAGAAATATGGGAGAGGAAGTCTTTCTTTTTTATCTTCTTTTTTTTCTCTTTTTTTAAAAAAAATTTATTTTCACACATTTCCACCACTCCCACCCACCCACTCCAATTACTTCTGTCTCTGTGTATATATATATCAATCTATCTTTCTCTCTTTCCCAAATCACTCCATGTAATTCTATCTGTTTCTCTCTCTCTCTCTCACACACACACACATAATATATGTGTTTGTATATATATATATATGTATATATATGTTACATACATCTGCCAGTCTCTCTTTTACAATCCCCCTCTCTCTCTTTCTCTGTACACACACACACACATATAATACATCTGTGACCATATCTCTCATCTTCTCTCCTGGAATGTACCAATTCTATTGAATTACGCACACATGCACACATGCACCCACACACGTACACAGAGACTCATACATGCACACACATTGTGATTCATTTTGATTTTTTTTTTTTTAGAGGGTGGGGGTTATCTGCAATTCAGTTTCAGAACAAAGAGAAGCAATTTTGGACCAAATTCTTGATGGAATTTAAGAATTCCATCAAGTATTTTGCGTTGGTGGTGTTACTGTGTCATTGTGGAGCAACACAGGTCAACCTTCACCCAATAGAGCCTGTGTACTGAAGCGGTTGAGTAGTGGCCATCCTGTGGAGTGGACTGTCTCATCATTGTTTAGTCACCAGATCAACTCTTATTCAAAGACATTCCAGCCATGACAACTCTGTGAGGCTTTTGTGGTTGTGGTGACCATTGGTGCATAGCTCCAGGTCAGACCTGACTCATTAGAGCTGTCATACAAAGGTGCTCCAGTTATCCAAATGTTTGTTATCCACAGCCCCCCCCCCCCAGTGTGCTTCATGTCTGCTTCATGTGTATCACATGTCCAGTACCTCCATTGTGCTACATATCTAGTACCTTTCACTTATTTAAACTTATTTCCTGCTAATGAAGATTTCTCTGCTACTAAGGAGACAGACTTGGATCATTGAGTTGACAATAAACACACTCACAGTCACACACACACACACACACACACATACTCATACACACAGATACAATCACTGATGTATGCACACAGACAAACATACAAACACTCCCAATTACATACATATGTGTTCCCCAGACACATGTTGACACATTTCACATACACACACACACTCATACAAATATACACACACCCATGCACATACACACCAGCACGTGCATACATACACCTGCAGATATCCATACACACACTGACTTCCCTGCGTGCACTCAATCACATTTACATACGTTCATCCCTTCCTTTCCCCTCCACCCACCTCTCCATCTTCTATTGACTAAATCTTACCAACACATTATTCCAATGTTTAAAGAATCCAACCAACAGTCAGCACCATTTCTAAATCTCACATCAATATTTAGATTTCAAAGCGCCATTTTTTTCTGTTCTTTCACCAAAACTCCAGCAGACAAAAGAAATTCTAACTTTTACCATTTATTCTAAATTCTATTTATTTACTTATTTACTGCTGTACAACATTTGTTCCATCCATTTTGATGTAGATGGAGTAGTTATTTGTCTTGAAGACTACTACTACTACTACTTCTTCTTCTTCTCGTTGTTGTTTTTACCTAGGAGTATATTATTTGATGTGTCTGTTCTTGTTAGCTTTAATTTGGAAGACCTATGACCAAATGCATTCCAACCATGCCCATCTCATTTAGGATTACATTATTTGACATGTCCTTTCCAGTCTTGGTCCTGCAGATTTGTAATGAAATCTTTGCGGACAGTGACCAACCATCTTTTTTTTTCCTGTCATAGTGTATCTAGAGCTACACTAGCAAATGTGTCCTATACTTTTTAAAATAAATTTACTGTAATTTGAGAGAGATTTGGCTGCCATATCTTAGAAGATTAACAAGATTAGTCCATAGAGGGTCTCTCATTATTTCATGTGTTGGAGTCATTGTTTTTGCTGCTAGATGTCGCTTCAGCATTTCTTATCACTTAACACTGAAGTAGGGAGTGGAACCTGTTGGTCAGCCAGGCAGACTAGAGTGAAAGAGTTTTGTGCCTTTGTCAAATATTGGTGGTCATTGTGGTGGGAGGGTCTTTCACTTTTAACCTCCTTCCTTTCTACTTCATTTGTTGAATGTTTGGCAGGACATATGGTGAAATGGCTACTGCCACACACCCACACACCCCCACACTATACCCTTCTCTCTTCATTTTCTTCCATTTATTGACCACATAACTAACTGATCACCCGTCCAGGCATTCAAACCCATACTTGCTTTACTAAGCTGTGTCCTCTCCTTTTATCAGTCCTGTATATAGTTGCAGGCATGGCTTTGTGGTAAAAGGCTTGCTTACCAACCACACTATTCCAGGTTCAGTCCCACTGCATGACATCTTCAGCAAATATCTATTGCTATGTCTCCAGGTTGACCAAAACCTTCAAGTGGATTTGGTAGATGGAAACTGAAAGAAGCCCATTCATTTGTCATCATCATCATCATCATCACCGGCATGGGCTGGACAGTTCAGCAAGGAGCTGGCTAGTAGGAGCTGTCCAGACCCCAATTCTCTGTTCTGGCAGGGTTTCGTTGGTTGGATGCCCATCCTAACACCAGCCACCCAACAAAGTGTGCTAGGTTAAACAACCCTTATTCAGGGACCTTTTGAGCGGGATGAGTTACTCGACCAGAAGAAAATTCTAACTGGGCCCCACCTGCAAGGTCACGTGCTGTTTATCTTGATATGAGATCACCATGTTGCGCACATATGGTTGTGATGTATGTGCCTAGTGTACCTTTATCAGATGGGTAGTCATGATGGGTATACTGGGCTTCATATATTTTACCCCAGTGTCACTTTGATGGCATGCACTGCTCTCTCACTCAATAATAATAATAATAATAACAACAACAATAATAACAACAATAATCTTTTCTATTATTGGCACAAGGCCTGAAATGTTGGGTGAAGGTTGTGGTGGGAGCTCGTCGATTACATCGACCCCAGTGCATAACTGGTATTTATTTCATTGACCCTGAAAAGATGAAAGGCAAAGTCAACCGTGACGGAATTTGAACTCCCAGCTTAATGAAGGACAAAATGCTGCTAGGCACATTGTCCAGTCTGGTAACAGTTCTGGCAGTTTGCCAACTTATGTAATAATAATAATAATAGTTATGGCTCTTGTGCCCCATGTTAACAATCATTGTCTGTTGTCTCCTTGTGCCACCAGGTAAACAAGCAGCTTCTAGAGACTTCCTTGACAACTGGTCATCAAGGTGATGTATTGTTGAGTAAGTCTCAGCAGTGATGCACACAGGAGGACCACCTCATAACTGTTTCATGTCATCAGCTTGCTGCCAGCCATAGGTTCAGAATAGGGGGTGCAGAAGATGGAAGTGCACCAACTGAATTTGGAGATATGGGGGGGGGGGCAATGCAAATGCTTTGAACAGCCTCCTGAAAAAACTTCATTGCCAAAACACATACAAATATAATAATAACGATGATGATGATTAGGTGAAGATAGTTCCAATTAATGTTGGTTCCATGGGAACAGTATTACAAGGCATGAAGAGGTATATAAAGGAAATCGGAATAGAGTGCCCAGTAGAACTGTTACAAAACGTTTACTTCCTTGGCACAACCAGAATAATCAGGAAAGTATTAGAGAGCTGAAAAGAATGGATAGCATGGTACCGTAGGCTGCAGATGCAAGACTCCAGGAATCACAACAAAACCTGAGATAAAAAGAAATAATAATAATTATTTCAGTGGTTGTTTTGATATTAAGATTGAAAAAATTGATCTTGTTTGTAAGAAATTTTGGACTTGGGTTTGCACCTCCAAAACAGATTTTGTTCCTGCACTTATGTTGCTCATATAGTCTCTTGTGGTGATATTTACTTGAGATAGGAGTAAAGTTCAGTTGTGACTATGAAAATGGCTGGTAGCAAAGGTGCCGAAAGTCTTTTGTTTCTGTTTACGCATAGAGATTAGCAGTTTGGGAGGATTACCAGTATTTGGAAATGATTTATCTAGAAGTTGTTGTTATATTAGCTTAAAATATGTTCTAGCTATGACCATCTCATCGTTTTATTGTTCACATAATGTATCTAAGACTACACCATCCAATATGCTTTTTATTACGAGGATGAGTCAGAAAGTAATGCCATTTTGTTTAGGACAGGTAGAATTACCAACACAGGAACATGTATCATACATCAAAAATGAAGCTGGTCCTCTGTGGATCACATCCCTACTTCTCAACTTAGTCACTGTTTCTCTCAATAGCAATGTTCCACCTTCGAATGAGAGCATGTATCTCTGCCCCGTAAAATTCTTTGACTGTTCTTTGAGCCACTTCTTCACTACAGTTTTCACTTCCTCATCATCAGATTTAGCGCCTTCAGACTATCATCTCTTCGGCCCCATGAAAGAGGGTTTGAGAGTCAAACATTATTTTAGTGATGAGGAAGTGAAAACTGTAGTGAAGAAGTGGCTCAAAGAACAGTCAACAGAATTTTATGGGACAAGGATACATGCTCTCATTCAAAGGTGGAACATGGCTATTGAGAGAAATGGTGCCTATGTTGAGAAGTAGGGATGTGATCTACAGAGGACCAGCTTCATTTTGATGTATGATACATGTTCCTGTGTTAGTAATTATAGCTGTCCTAAACAAAATGGCATTGCTTTTTGACTCACCTTCGTATTTAAGTCTGCAAGGGTGGTTGGATTGGCAGAATTGCTGGGATGTTAAAAAATATGCCAAGTGCAATTTAATTCAGCTGTCTATGGTCTGAGTTCAAATTGTACCAAGGTTGCCTTTATCCTTCAGGGGTTGATAAAATACTGTACCAGTCAAATACTAGGGCTGATGGTATTCACCTGCTTTCCCCTCAAAACTTTTAGCATTCTGCCTCAATTACAGATGGTCATTTAAGACTGAAGAATCCTGAATCTCAAACTTTGCAACTTGGTGACACAGTGGAAACCAAGCAATAAACTAACTACTTCTTGCATTCTTCACATGGAAGGTAAAAAAAAAGAAGAGAAAAAAACTATTGGTACTTTTCATGAGTGGTAAAAAAACAAATAGTTCTCTTATATCTGGAAATTATAAATATACTGGCACTGTTTGTATGGAAGACAAAAAGTTATTGGCACTCTTTCTTTGGGAGGCAAAAAAAACAAAACATATGAGAGGTTAAAAAAAAAAAACTAATGCCACTCTTCAAATGGGAGGTAAGAAAGTATGAGCAGTGTTCAATGGAAGGTTGAACAAAACATGTTTTAAAAGATATTTATTAAAAAAATAGAGAAGATTATAATTTGTTTTAATAAATTATATTTGTAGATAAATTTATGAAGAACAAGTTTACACAGATACTTGAGGATTAGAATGGATTATATAAAGCCTTTAAATTATAATATTAAGAATCTATGATGCACCTGTATACTATTTGCAATACTGCAGTGCACTGTCTGAGGTAAAGTAAGATTGAAAGATTTAGCTTCTATTTCTAACAAATTAAACAACACATGGAGGTTTCAGGATACTGGGTCTCAAAGAGTGTCACCATTATGCCACAATCAGTAGAATGTGATAAACACACACTCTGCAGTGTTCAAGTTAAGTCACTTTCTATTCCAGGTTCAACTTCTGGGGTCAATGAAAGACAGAATGAACCAAAAGGGATTTCAGCGATGAAACCTTTCTCACAAATTCCTTCTTATTTTTCTATAAAAGAGATTATTAATTTAAAAAATTAAAAAATTATTATTATTATTGAGTGAGAGAGCAGCGCATGCCATCAAAATGACACTAGGGTACAAATATACGAAGCCTTATATACCCATCATGACTACCCATCTGATAAGGGTACACCAGGCACATGCATCACAACCATATGTGCGCGACGTGGTGATCTCATATCAAGATAACAGCGCATGACCTTGCAGGTGGGGACCAGTTAGAATTTTCTTCTGGTCGAGTAACCCATCCCGCTCAAAAGGTCCCTGAATAAGGGTTGTTTAAGGATGTTGAACAAACCACCCATATTTCCAGAGGTGAATTATTCAAACCCCAAAGAATCCCTCTCAACACATAGCTATGATGCTCCCCCACTACTTCTGCTTGTGATCAGAGATGCACATATCATCAGCCACTAAGGGACATGCTCAACTGGTTACGGTCAAACAACTGACAAACAAATCTGTGGTATTGAGCAGAATATTTGCTGTAGCCCATCTTTTATACCAAGACAAAACAATGTACATGATAACACTTCCAATCAGTTAAGATATTATTATTATTATTATTATTATTATTATTATTATTATTATTATTATATAGGAAGCGAGCTGGTAAAATCATTAGTGCGTTGGACAAAATGCTTAGCGATATTTTGCCCATCGCTACATTCTGAGTTCAAATTCCGCCAAAGTTGACTTTGCCTTTCATCCTTTCAGGGTTAATAAATTAAGTACTAGTTGAATACTGGGGTCAATGTAATCAACTCATCCCCTCCCCCCAATAGCTGCCCTTGTGTCAAAATTTGAAGCCCTTGTTGTTGTTGTTGTTGTTATTACTGAGGGTGCTGCCTTCCAGTGTGTTTATCAAGTGGTTGACAGTGGCAAGACTGGTGAGACTGGATATGCTTTTCTAAGAAACTGGAAGATGGCACTTTCCCATGCTCTAGAGATGGCAGAGTAATCCGGGATTTTTGTGTGGGTTTTACTCCAGATTACCCTAAACAAACTACCCCGCTATTTCAGATTCTATTTATTTCTCTCATTTCTGTTATATTTCCATGTTATATCTTTCAATGTGGTAGTATTCTCCTTTGATTGCTGTTAACCCCACGTTTTTTTGTTTTTTTCTGTAATCTTTTTTTGTTGTAACTCATCCTTCGATATTGTCCTCCATGTCTTGAGCCCTTGTGACCCATAAAATAAATCATCATTATCATCGTTATTATTATTATTGTTAAGGAGGTGAGCTGACAGAATAACCAAAGTCAACTGTGCTTTTCATTCTTTCAGGGTTGATAAAATGAAATAACAGTGAAATACTGGACTCAGCTGAACTACTTTCATTGAGGTTCAGTCATATCAAGACCCTTCACAAGGTTTTATATATATATATATATTTATATATATATATACACACACACACACACACATATACATTATATATATATATACACACACATATACATTATATATATATATATGTATATATATATACACACATATATGACTGCTGTTGCTTAGTGAGTGGGATTGACTCAGTGCACAGCCTTTCCTCACTTTAAAAAAAAATCTTCTTGCACAGGCATTGCATGATAACAACATTGATTAAGCTTCGTGCAATGGCCATACTCGATAACGAGGGGGCAGTCACCATATATACACATATACATATATATATACACACACATACACACACACACACACACACACACATATATATATATATATATATATATATATATATATATTATATATATATATATATATATATATCTTTTATTCTTTTACTTGTTTCAGTCATTTGACTGTGGCCATGCTGGAGCACCGCCTTTAGTCGAGCAAATCGACCCCGGGACTTATTCTTTGTAAGCCCAGTACTTATTCTATCGGTCTCTTTTGCCGAACCGCTAAGTGACGGGGACGTAAACACACCAGCATCGGTTGTCAAGCAATGCTAGGAGGACAAACACACACATGTATATATATATATATACATTTATACGACGGGCTTCTTTCAGTTTCCGACTACCAAATCCACTCACAAGGCATTGGTCGGCCCGGGGCTATAGCAGAAGAAACTTGCCCAAGGTGCCACGCAGTGGGACTGAACCCGGAACCATGTGGTTGGTTAGCAAGCTACTTACCACACAGCCACTCCTGCGCCTATATATATATATATACATATATATATACACACACATATATATATATATATATATATAGTGTAATAAATAAAATATATGCATACATACAAACATATATGTGCGTACCGACATCTACATGTATATATACATGCATATATAAATATATATACGTACAGGACACCACAAAAAGACGTAAAACTCAACAGAAACGAAAACGGAAAAGCCATTTTGTTACAACAGAAAGACAGAGACGTGGAACAGGACGAGAACGAAAACGGGAAAAACATTATTTACAACAGAAAAACAAGGTACAGGACACAAGGAAAAATCCCCTTCATCAGCTGTCACTAGTAGACTTAAGCGTGTTTCAAAGGCAACACAGGACATGACTCGTCAATACTAGGCCTTCCTGCAAGAGAATTAAAATAAAATAACCTCGCAGAGGGGTAAAACAAGCACGGAAAAAAATGTAACACAAACGGGACGTAACAATAGAACTGCACAATAAAATACAAGATAAAAATACATGTACAAGAAAATACAAAACGAGAAATAAAATAAACAAGAAAACAAACGAAAAAACAAACTAAGGCCTTTGTTCTGGCTGGGACGAAAGAGGTACTGGCGAGCGCAAGTTTTACGTCTTTTTGTGGTGTCCTGTACGTATATATATTTATATATGCATGTATATATACATGTAGATGTCGATATGTACATATATGTTTGTATGTATGCATATATTTTATTTATTACACTATTGTCTGACAGCGCTTCGCGTCGTGGTTCGTTCGAATTTTCGCTTCGTTCTGTCTTCTTATCCTCCCAGTATTGTTTTATTATATATATATATATAGAGAGAGAGAGAGATGGAGAAGGCATGTGGCCTGGTGGTTAAGCTCTGGCACTCATGATTGCTACATTGTGGATTTGATTCCCTTATTGGGTGGTGTGTTGTGTTCTTGAACAAGACACTTCATTTCATGTTGCTCAAGTACCCACTTCAATCAGAGGGGAATGTTGGCCTGCTTGCCTAGTCATTTGTAGGCTAAAACCATGCAAAGTGCATTGTGATCAGCGATGTGTTACAACACCTGATAGCCTGGTTGATCATGTGATTTCTATATATATATATACATACAGTAGGCTTCTTCCAGTTTTCATCTACCAAATCCATTAACAAGGCTTTGATCGGCCCCAAAGCTGTAAGAATAGACACTTGCCCAAGGTGCGATGCAGTGGGACTGAACCTAGGACCATGTTGTTGAGAAGCAAACTTCTTACCACAAAGCCACATCTGCACCAACACATTTAAACATAAACAATAAAACAATTAAAATTGAAAACAATAAACTTCCACAATAGGGTAGACAGTACCACTCAAGGTCAACAAACTATCAAGGACCACCAACCATTAAGGGTGCCATAGGGAGTTGTCTCTCTCCCATGCATTCTCTCCAGTTACCAGCTTACCCACATGATGAAGGTCTGAAATTTGGAAGGAAGACTTCATCAGATGGGTAGTCATGATGGGTATACTGGGCTTCGTATATTTTATCCCAGTGTCACATTGATGGCATGCACTGCTCTCTCACTCAATAATAATAATAATAATTCAAACCTCAGGGGGACGACAAGCAAAGTTGACTTTGATGGGTCTTGAACTCTGAACAATCGAAGATTGTTACTAAATGCAACTGAGCATTTTGTTCAGTACTTGAATCCAATTCTGACCTTCCCTACTCTGAGGATACTAAAAATAATGAAAGGCAACACATTTGTACAAAGAGAGAGGACGAGAGAAAGATAGAGAGACAGAAAGGTGCATGCAGTAAGAGAGAGGCAGAGATAGAGAGGTGCAGTGAGAGAGACAGGGAGACATGAGAAGAGAGAGGTGCAATGAGAGAGATAGAGACATGGGGAATAGAGAGGTGCAGTAGGAGAGACAGAGAGACATTGGTATAGAGAGGTGCAATGAGAGAGATAAAGAGACATGGGGAGAGAGAGGTGCAATGAGAGAGATAGAGATACACGAGAATAGAGAGGTGCAGTAAGAGAGACAGGGAGACATGGGGAGAGAGAGGTGATGTAGTAAGAGAGATAAACAAAAGGACAGCTATGTAAGAGGAAGACGGTGTAAGGGAAGACATTACCTCTTATGCTTGACTCATACTTTATTGTGTCCAACCCAGAATTACAAAAACAAAGATGGCTGCCATAATGACCCTCCCCTCCCAAAATAGAAAATCAAAATAAGTTTTCTGATTTAGGAACAAAATGAGAAATCTTGATAGAAGGAGTTTAATAGAAACCCTCAATCCTAGTACTTGACCAGGACTTTATTTTATTGACCCCTGGAAGGAATGAAAGGCAAACTTCACCTCAGTAGAATTCAAACACGGAACTGAGAGAGATGGGACAAAAATTGATAAACCATTTTGTCCGACACTCTACCAATTCTGCCAGTCTCTGGCCATTTCTGCCCTTCCATAATTTCTTACAAAAGCACAAGGCCAGAAAAGTGGGTGGGTTGAGTGGGTGGGCAAGTGGGTGGGCAAGTGGGGTATAAGAGTCCATGGAATTGAGCCCTGTCTATATAAGGAATTAGATGTGGAAGAGATGGTAGGGGTGGCCATAAGGGGACAGTGATTGATTAAGGGATTCCAGTACACAAAAAAATCCCTCCTCCCCACCCCATCCCCAATAATCTTTCTGGTTTTCTTCAAGAAAGTTGCCTCTTTTTCTCTTCCCTCTTCTCTTTGTCTCTCATTTCTTTTATTGCACCACCACCACCTTCATCGCATAGCTTATCTCTCTCTCTCTCTCTCTCTTTCCGTGTATTTCCCTAGCTCTCCCTCTTGCTGCACCTCCCTCTTGTTCTTTCTCTCTCACTCCACTTTTCTGTCTCTCTCTCTCTAATTCTTTCCCTTCTCACTCTCTCTCTCTTCTCTCTCTCTCTCTCTCTCTCTCTCTCTGCCAACATACACCACCACCACCACCACCATCATTGCTGCTGTTGGTACACAGCAATGATTAAAAAGCAAGGGATGCTGGGATGGTTTGGCTGAGCTGATGGTGAGGTGGAGGGGAACTAAAAGTGCCTACTGTGCTAAGTCAAAGTGATGGCGTTGGTGGTGGTGGTGGTGGTGGTGGTGGTGGTGGTGTGGTGGTGGTGGTGGTGGTGGTGGTGGTGGTCTACAGTAATGTTACAAACTGCTTGCCTGATGATATTGCTGGTGGTGGTAGTGAATGGGAGGGAGGGAGTGTGTGTGTGTGTTGGTGTAGGAATTAAGGAAGTAGGAAGACTGAATAAAGACAGAACATACCAAACTAGGAGCAAAAATGGCTAAAAGATGAACAGAATTCAAAACATTTGCTGGCAGCAGCAGCAACAACAACAACAACAGAAACAAAGATTTCAAAGAAACTTTCTCCACATGTTAACTGGAATGAGAGAGAGCATTGTGTGTGTGTGCGTGCGCGTGTGTATAAAACTATACATGTGTGTATATTATATACATATATATATATATATACTCACACATATGTATTTTGTACTAATTTGAACCTTATGTGTGTAGTGATGTGTCTAGTCAGTCTGTGTGTTGGGTTTCATACATCCTTTTTGTCATATGACTAATGTGTGCGTTTGTGTGTGTGTGTGTGTGTGTGTGCATATATACATATATATTGTGTTTGTATGCATATATATATATGGATGCTATCAGCAAAACTGAAGTGGATGATAAGCAATTTCAATGTTTACACAACAACAACAGCAACAACAATGAACCAAGGAAGAGTCCATGAGGTTGCTAAACAAGTTAGGAAAAATAATAGCAACCAAGGAAAGGGAAGTCCTATCGGCTTCTAAAAAGTTTGGATGATCATGGCTGGATTGCCTTTGATCATTGGTCTGCTTATTCAAGGTTGGCCTGGGGTTAAATGAAGTTAGTAATTCCAATACCAGCATCGGTGTGGATGAGATGAAGAGAGTGTGATAGTTGACCTGCTAGAAACAACAGCTAAATTGCCATTAAATCATACTTTGTTTGTGTGTGTGTGTGTGTGTGTGTTGATAGATATGAAGAGTTGGCATGTGTATTTTATATGTTGTGCCTGTGTCTGTTCCACCCATACAACTTAACAACCGGTGTTGGTTTGCTTACATCCCTGTAACTTAGCAGTTTGGCAAGAGATACCAATAGAATAAGCACTAGGCTTACAAAATTAAGTATCATGGTCAAGTTGCAGCTTTCACGGTAGTGCCCCAGCATGGTCACATTCATAAGAGACGCATACACACATATATATGGATATCATCATCATTTAACGCCCATTGTCCACGCTGGCATGGGTTGGACAGTTTGATTGGGCTGGTATGCTGGAAGGCTGCGCCAGGCTCCAGTCTGATTTGGCATGGTTTTCTACAGCTGGATCTCCTTCCTAAAGCCAACCACCCTGAGAGTGTAATGGGTGCTTTTCCATGTCGACCGGCATGGGTGCCATTTGCATGACACCAATATCTGCCACAACTGTTATTTTGCTTGGCTTGATGGGTCTTCTTCTCAAGCAGGACATAATACCAGAGGTCTTGGTCATTGCCTTCCTCAGCCACCTGGCCTCCATGAGGCCCCTTTTGAAAGGAACTCAGCCACCTCGCCTCCATGAGGCCCCATTTGAAAGGCACTCAGCCACCTCACCTCTGTATATATATTTTCCAGCAATGGCTCTGATGAAAATAGCCTGAATTTTCTTTGGTCGTTCAATTTGCCTCAAATGATCATTAGACCAGTTGAGTAAACCTATCAGTAATGTACCTATAATAAATACTGGAAACAGCTCTAAGCCAAATTTACTCTAAGAAAGGAATTATATATAATAACCATTATTTTTTAACTTGCCTCATAGACATACATACAGGTATACATGTGTGTGTGTGTGTGTGTGTAATTATTCTTAAACAAGAATATGATTGACAGTGATTTCGAAGGTTCAACCAACTAAACCATCATCTGGCTGGGTTGCTCAGAAAATTTTAACTAAACAGAGAGTATAGAAAGCCAGTTGGAAGCCAAATGTATGACAATCCAGTGATGGCTTATCTGGCTAAAACTTCATGGTCCCTGTCAATGATATTCTTCTTGTAGAATAATAAATCTGTTCTCTACCAAAAGTATTGAGTAATTCTTTAATTTAATGTAAAATTGTTTAGGCGTGGGAGTGGCTATGTGGTAAGTAGCTTGCTTACGAACTACATGGTTCCGGGTTCAGTCCCACTGCGTAGCACCTTGGGCAAGTGTATTCTGCTATAGCCTCAGGCCAACCAAAGCCTTGTGAGCAGATTTGGTAGACATAAACTGAAAGAAAGCCGTCATATATATGTATATATATGTGTGTGTGTGTGCATGTGTATGTTTGTGTGTCTGTGTTTGTCCCCCCACCGTCGCTTGACAACCGATGCTGGTGTGTTTACGTCCCCCGTAACTTAGCAGTTCGGCAAAAGAGACCAATAGAAGAAATACTAGGCTTACAAAAGAATAAGTCCTGAGGTCAATTTGCTCAACTAAAGGCAGTGCTTTA
This sequence comes from Octopus sinensis, assembly GCF_006345805.1. NCBI lineage: Eukaryota > Metazoa > Mollusca > Cephalopoda > Octopoda > Octopodidae > Octopus > Octopus sinensis. Next base: position 29,559,034 of record NC_043012.1, read on the forward strand.
GCCTGGCCACGGTCAAATGACTGAAACAAGTAAAAGAATAAATATATAATATATGTGTGTGCTTATATATATACTAGCATGACTGGATAGTAAGACGTTTGCTTCCTAGCCACACGCAGCCCTGCTTGCACCTTGTATGTGCACCTGTAGATGTGTTAGTGTGTGTGTGGAGGCTTGCTATGATCTGCTGGAGCACCCCACCTCCCTCAGTAATACTCCAGCATGGTTCAGCTAATCATAGCAACCCCACTGTTTCTGTATACTATTGATTTAATCAATCTCTATGGATCTGCTAAATTATGTTTAAGGTGTAAAGGGAGGTAATTAGGTAGAATAGCCATAAGCATAAACTCTCATACACAACGACACACACATGCACACTTGCGTTTCAGTGTGTGTGTGTGTATTGGTGCATATCATTACAAGTTGGTATGTTTGTACATGTATATCTGTGTGTGTGTGTGTGTGTGTGTTCTTTGTATCTAGTTCTATCCACTTACACACACACACACGCACACACACATATACAAGTGTAAAAACTCACCCACCCCTAAATACACACACACACACACACACACAATTGTAAGGAGATTAGCCATCTGTGTATGTAAAGGATAGTGTTGTGGTGTTTGTCTTCTAATATTGCCTGATAACAGAATTCTTGTTGATGTGTGAGGGTGAGAAACTAGTCCTCACTGGTCCTCGTTGGGTCGTGACTAGACAGGATCAAATTATTTTCACATACCAACTGTTTTGTTGTTTGTGTTGTTGTTGTTGTTGTTGTTGTTGGGCACAGTGTATCACGTTTCTGTTGAAATACTGAAGACAGGTGACATACCTGTATCAAATTTTACCTGAAACTTCCCCAACCCCACACCTGCCGCCATAACAAAAAAGCCATCTCATCAATAAGATATGTCGAAAAGCACAAAATGTTTGATATTATTAGGTTTGGCAATGCAAACAGTGAAATATAACTGCTATGATAAATGTTGACACGTTAATGTCTTGCCCTTTGAATCACTCTTTTACCTGCCAAGAGGTGGCAGAATTGTTGGGGGGGGGGGGTCAAGCAAAATGCTTAGCAGCATTTCATCTGTCTTCATGTTCTGGGTTCAAGTTCTGCCGAGGTCGACTGTGTCTTTCATCCTTTCAGGGTCGATAAAATGAGTACCAGTTATGCACTGGGGTCAATGTAATCAACTCATTCTCTCCCCTGAAATTGCTGGCCTTGTTCAAAATTTGAAATTATTATTTTTTTATTATTATTATTATTATTATTATTCCTACTATTACCATTTGTTATGTTGTGACTTCAGATGCCACTACAATCAACTTTGCTTTCATCTTTTTGGGGGGCTCAATAAAATAGATACCAGTCAAATACTGGGTTCAGTGTAATTGATTTACCCTGCCCCTCAAGCACTGCTGGCCCTGTGTTACAGTTTGAAACTATTATTATTATTATTACCATCTTTCAATTCTGTTTCCATTTCTTGCTGAGTGTCTTCCTGACACCTAGGGGAGAGAAACATACTATATACATTTGTAGGCCATTAAAATAAACACACCAGATGGTTCATTAACAGAGTCATGTGATAGAGAAAAATAAAAGATAAAGTAAAATAAAATAAAGGGGGAAAAGGAAAGAAAATTAACATTGACAATACTCTTAATACGTGTGACGAACCAGTGAAGACAATCTTTTGTGCGTCCTGCATGGATGTGAGCCGGGGATCGTTCTTAAATGATTTTGAATTCCATTTTTGATCATTCCAAGTGCTCCCACTGGTATTGTAACTGTCTTGAGATGCCTCATCTTTTTGATTTTGAATAGCAAATCTTTATATTTTATGAGCCTATCAAATTCTTTTACTGAGATATTATAGTCACAGGGTATGCTCATATCAATCAATAAACAGACTTTATTGTTTTGCTCTTTCACAACCATATCTGGTTTGTTTGCTGTTACGGTCTGGTCTGTACATACTGGGATGTCCCAAAGAATAGTTACATTTTCTCCCTCAGTTACCGCCTCAGGGTGGTGCTTGTACCATTTGTCAGCAGTTTTGATTTTATGACGCCAACATTTTATCCAGTGTAGATATTGGCCAACTCTGTCATGTCTTGATTTGTACTCTACAGGTGCTAAAACTGTACATCCAGAGATTAGGTGGTACACTGTTTCAATCCCATCATTGCAGTATTGACACTTTGGGTCTACACCATTTTTCATTACATTGGTTTCATAGTTCTGGGTCAAGAAGCTCTGATCCTGAGCAGCTAAGATAAAGCCTTCACTCTCTGCCTTTAGCCCTGAGCTCTGTAGCCACTGATGGGTGTGTTTCTGGCCTACATTAGCTTGTTTGCTACTGGCTATATGCAAAGGTTTTTGTTCCCACCTATCAGCCAATTGTTAAAGCATATTTTGCTTTGCTATTGATTTCACCTTCTTTGCAACTACAGTTGCCACACTTCCATCGTGCTGTTTGATCTGGGTATTATGCATAAACTCACTTGAAAATATTTTGCTCTCCTTCATAACAGAATGAAGCTTCTCATGTCTTTCATGGTTTTCAATAAGCTTTAGCATCCAATCGTTAGATGTTTCAAGATATTTTACCAGTCCACTTGTGGTTTTGTAAAAGATTTCAAATTGGATCAATCTTCGACCTCCTTGAGCTGTGGGTAGGTAAAGATGATCAGCGTCTGCCTTTGGGGGGTGCATTTTATTGCAAGTCAGCAGCTTACGGATTTTCCTGTCAATCTTCTTTATTTCGCTCATATTCCAGTTCAACACATTGAAACTGTAAATAACAACCAAGACTGTTAAGGAATTTGTAGCTAACACTTATTATTATTATTAATAGTAATGCCACTTTGTGAGTACAATGTTTCTTTTCTTTCACATAAAAAGCACCAAGCCCATTCTACCCTCCTAATGCCAACCACTTTACAGTATGGACTGGGTGCTATAACATAGCAGGAGCACTTCTACATGGCTCCGGCACCAGCGCTTTTTATGTGGCACTGGCACAAGTCCTTTTACATGGCACCAGCATCGACAAACCCACAAAACTAGGCTGAGAGACGGATGTAGAGGACTGCATGCATGGCCAGCCATGATTTTATTTAGCTTGATGTCTCTTCTCAAGCACAGCAAGCCACCAGACTGGTAGTATATAGGTAATGGGGCTTCAAAAAGGGGTCTCAGAGAGTAGCGTCCCTGCCTTCATGAGCTAGTTTTCCACCACATTTCTTAAAAATCATGGTAGAGGCCTTGGTCTCGGGACCACTCCTGTCTAGAAACTGAGGTTGGGGGTAAGCAAGGGTATTGCTCCCAGTAGAAAATCCAGCTCCAAAAAAAAGCCTCATGATAGCAAAGGAGAATGGGCACCAGCCAGCCCAAAGGTTGGAGTGGGCAGCACTTACGTACTTTGGTTGCTATGGCTTTGAGGAAGATCCAGTCACCCAGATTTTAGACACTGGATGATGATGATGATGGTGGTGGTGGGGGTGGGGGGTTATATACACATACGGTCAGTTTTCACTTAACACTGTCAATAGGTTTAGAAATTTGACTTTTCGTCTTTTAATGAAACATCATCAAACACAAACACTGACTGCTTTTGAAGGCAGCAGATTTTGTAAGAACTCACCACTCAACCATTTTGTTTTAGTAATTTATATATTTAACCCCTTTCGCTCCTCTACTTGTCTTCACTTATAATTGGCATTGAATACCATTCTTTTACTTGTTTCAATCATTTGACTATGGCCAAGCTGAAGCACTGCCTTAAAGAGTTTTTTTAGTCGAGCAATTTGACCCCAGGACTTATTTTTTTATGCTTGGTACTTATTCTATCAGTCTCTTTCGCCAGCTGCTAAGTTACAGAGACATAAACACACCAACACTGGTTGTCAAGCAGTGATGGGGAGACAAACACAGACACATATACATGACAGGCTTCTTTCAGTTTCCATTTACCTCTCACAAGGTTTTGGTTGGCCTGAGGCTAATAGTAGAAGACACCTGCCCAAGGTGCCACACAGTGGAACTGAACCCAGAGCCTTGTGGTTAGGAAGCAAGCTTCTTATCACACAGCCGCAACTGTTAAATAATCAGCAGAAAGACAAATTATTACAGGAAAATCATTAAAGAAAAGAAAAATTTTGAGTTCAGTTGATCCCAGAAAGATCAAACAAATCCTGCTTCAGAAGAATATTAATTTATATCAGATAAATATGGATATGATATTAATTTATAATATACATTAATTTTATATTGATGAAATACAATTTTATGCTTTAATTTATGTTGAATTTGCTTGAAGTTTTGTCATAAGTTAAAAGAGTTTCAGGTCTATCAAGCTGGCAGAACACTGAAAAAGATGGTCTCTTTGATGATGTTCAGGAAATAAATAAACAAATCAAATTACTGGAATTATCATCCATCATTTATTTATACTAGCAGTATTGCCCGACGTTGCTCGGGTTTGTTTCAAATTTTTGTTGGAATTTTTGAAAAGTAAAAATTTCGTATCATGTAGCTTGTTATTCTCTTTAAGAGAACATTTTGCTGATTGAAATACACCGAAAAATGGCAACACGGCAGTCAAAAAATCGTAAAAAATAGGGATTTTCATAGAAAAAAAAGCATCTTTTTGATGTAAATAATTTTTGGTGTTAACATGGTCCAATTTGAATTTTTTCTTCTACAAAATGAAGAGCAAGCCTTCTTCTATCATACTCTCAATTTTGGTCAACTTGCACCACAGGGTCTCGGAGGAGATAATGTTAGTTGAAGGCTACCAAACCTGCCATTTCAGCTTTATATAGAGAGAGATTTTACTGAGTTGAGAATGGAACAGATTACAAAATTATAAACAGAAGAATAAAAACAAACCGAAATGCAGTTTTGACTTGTGGAGACTTTGGGAATTTTGATTTTACAATATTGCATTTTATAGCATTTTGTGTCATCTTCAAAATGAAATGGCATTAAACAAAAACAGCATGTCTGTATGTCTATCAATATGTATACTGTTTGTGTCCATTTAACTATATTGTATGTGTGTGTGCATGCGTGTGTGTATGTGTGCTAGGACCTGGTTTTGAAAAAGAAAATTATAACCTAGTTGAAGAAAGAAGATTAGCAACCATATCAAAGATTGTAGAGGGTAAAGCAGCAGAAGTGATGAAGATCCTGCAAGCCATCATATGTAAATATATGTAAATATAGATTTGAAATATTTCAGTTTTATTTCTTAATGAAATAGTTTATTTTATTCATTTCATTCAAATTTGTTAACTGTTTTTATATATTCATCACCCAAACATTGTGTCATTGCTGATGATGATGTTTATATTTTAACTGTCGAAACAGCTGTAGCAAATAGGAATATAACATAGAAGTATCAGTGGGATCTTTGCTTTTTATTCATCTGAACATTTTGCTCTGAACATTCTTGTTAGCTAATCTGTGTCTACACAAACTCATTCCTTGAGTTCGTAAATTCAATAGAATTTTTCTTCTTATTATGCTTAAGCACTAATTCAGTAATGTGTGTGTGTGTGTAAATTCCTCACTGGAGGAACCTCTACATTACTGAAATTTAATGAAGCACTCTGCAATTTTAGAAGCACAGTGCTACTACTGCTTACAGCATTGCACCTCTCCCCCCTGCTGTTAAATATTCACATTGAGAGATGGATCATTTTTGAACCATGAGCCTGGTTGATCTTGTAGACCTAAACTGTTTGATGCCACCACCTGGTACTTGAGGGCTTGTAGTTCAGCCCAGAGTAGCAAATATTCTAATATCAAGGGATCTAATAATATTTTGATACTTCAGCATCAAAGTCATCATAGGGGTTCATCAACCACCACCACTACTCTCACCTGTCCCTGCTGTGCCCTTTACAATCTTGGAAGCCCTGAAAATGATAGGGTTGCCGACCTTCATTCTTTGACTAGGCTGTGATTTGTTTTCATTTAAATTTAGGGCCCAGTGACTATATATCACTGAGCAGATTCTTGGCTGGTTGTGTGCCCCTGTCTCTTCCGGCCAGTGGAAGGAAAAAAGAGGGAGTCCACAGCTAGGCACACTATGAACCTCTGTGTCCACTCCACTGTAAATCACACACACACACACACACCTATACATGCAGTTTTAAACCTCTCTCTCTCTCTCCCTTCTTCCCACTCCAATATATCTCACATTTTCAGATCATCTTTACATATGGGTGGGGTAGGGTGGAGAAGAGTTACAGCTGTTGACAAAGGGGGTGGTGAGTGATTATTCAAGCGGTGGTGGTGGTGGTGGTGGTGGTGGTGGTGGTGACGACGATGATGATGATGATGGTGGTGGTGGTGGTGGTGGTGGTGGTGATGGTGGTGATGGTGATGGTGGTGGTGGTGGTGGTGATGGTGGTGGTGGTGGTGGTGGTGGTGGTGGTGGTGGTGGTGTGGTGACAATGTGGTGATGATGGCTGTTGTGGTACACGTGGTGGTGGTAATGGAAATTACAGTAATGATGATGGTAGTATTAGTGGTAGCGGGTGGTCCCCCCCCCCGCCGCAAGATGGTTATGGTAGTGGTGGTGGGGTTTACAAAGGTGTTAGTAGCATTTGTGATGTTAATGATGGTGGTGGTGGTGTGCCACCAGTCTGATAACCACTATTGGCTACCACTACTACCACATCCACGACCGCCACTACCATAACCACAACCAACACTATTAGACACTATTATAAATACCACCACCACCACTGGCAGATATGACAAGACTGGTTTCACACAATCTTTGATATCTGACCCTATTAAATTAGCTGGCAATTTAGACTTAGTAGTAGTAGTAGTAGTAGTAATAGTAGTAGTAGTAGTAGTTGGTGTTGTGGTGCGATGCAGTGGTGGGGCTGGGTAGAAAGCAGGAAAGCTTTTATTATATCAAATGTTGCCATGGCGATGACATCTTACTTCAGACTGCAATATTACCCACCGACATACCCACCCAACCATCCACCCCTGCTCCTGCTGCTATCAACATCATTATTGTTATTGTGGTGGTGGTAGTGGTTGTTGTTTTGTTGTTGCCACTCAAAAATGCCATGAAAAAAAGTAAAAATATATGAATACTTTTACACACACATACACACGAATATACATATCTATTTACATATATGTATGTAAGTGTATGTATACACACACCTACATGCATCACATTTGCACATGTATGTATGTATATTTACATGAGAGAGTGAGATGTAGTCATACACACACTCATATATATATGTGTGTGTTTATATATATATGTATATATATACACTCACTGATACACATATACAGTTTTTAAACCTGGATTTGCTTGGGAATAAACAGAAAAATTAGTTCTCATATGACCTGTAACCGAAAACCTTCTGGAATGATCAGTAACAACAACAACAATTAGATTGTGAGTGGTGACAGTGGTGGTGGTGGTGCTAACACAGTTTTTTTTTCTCGCCTCCTTTCTCTCTTCTCCCCACCCACCCTTGAAACATAACCATTCTGTTCATCATCGGGGTATCACTAAATATTTTTGCCTTTGTCTCATGTATCTAAGGAGACTCCTTGATGTCAGGGTGTTGCAGGTGTTGGAGTCAACTGGTGGAATTTGGCCAAAAGAGCTCAGCAGATAATGTGTCCTATCACCAGACACCACTGTGCTGGGTTTTGTGCACCCAGATATGGAATTTTCAAAATGGTCTCAGAATGAGCTTGGAAACTAAACAATGCAGTAGATAGTTCAGTACTTGTGTTTGGGTGTGTTTCTGGGACAGAAAACTGTTTTGAGAGTTTGTTGTGAAGAGTCATCATTGAGAAAAATCTGAGTACTTCCCTTCGCTGTGTCCTCCTGGACAGTCCTGAGGTCTTTGAGTACTTCCCTGATATTGTGTACTCTTAGACAGTCCTCACTGAGATCAATGAGTACATCACTGTACTCCTGGTCAATCTTGATTGAGCAAATCTTCAGGAGTACTTCCCAGCTGTAGTGGACTCCTGGACAGTCCTGATGGGGCAAACTGTAAGGAATACCTTGCTTAACATTGCAGGCAGAGCTGTTGTTGTTGTTGTGGTGATGGTGGTGGTGGTTGTGATGTTGTGTACTTCTGTTGCTATGGTGCTGAATGTTGCTTTTTTTTGTTAAGGTGGTGGTAATTGCAATTGATATGATGATGAAGACCTTGAGGCACAAGAATACTCCGGTGTCTGCTTGGCCGTCCTGAGATTTTGTTCCTTTCATCCAGTTCCTCTTTGTAATGTGTCTGTGTCCCATTATTTCACAAAATTTGGATATTTGCAGGGATAAATGGAGCTGCTGTGTCCATAGTTCACACTTATGTGCACACACACGAGGGAGGGCTGAAAAGCTCCTGGCTTTGGGTAAAAGAAGATATATGAGGATCAATTAATTATGATTTTATTCAATATATTCTCCTCTCAGCTTCACACACTCATTGCAGTGGTTCTTTGTTTTTTTTTGTAGCCCTGTAAAAGAACTCAGAAGGCTGGGCTTCCAACCAGGCCTTCCACAATACTCTTTAAGCCAGGAACTTTTCAGCATCCCTCATGTGTGTGTGTGTATATATATATATATATATATATATATCTAGTATACGATATGGACTCAGAGAGAGTTGTGTGACCACCAGCGAAAGCTCCTCATACTGGCTCAGTTAATTTACACACATACACACCATCATCATCATCATCATCGTCGTCATTTAACCTCTGCCCTCCATACTGGCATGAGTTAGATAGTTTGAGAGGATCTCACTACTCAGAGGAGTGCATCAGGTTTCCAATATCAGTTCTGGCATGGTTTCTCTGGCTGAATGCCTCTCCTAACACCAAAGCCACTTTACAGAGAATACTTTTGGGAGCAAGAATATTTCTCTGTAGAATTCAGCCTTGGCACTTTAGGAATTTGTCTGTGACTGTGGCCTCTATTTGTAGTCTGACTAAAATTTGGAAGATAGAAACTGCATGGAAGCTTGTTGGTTTTAATGTGTGTTTAAACCACATGGTTTCAGGTTCAGTCCCACTCTGTAGCACCTTGGACAAGTGTCTTCTATTATAACTCTGAGCTGACCGATGTCTTGTCAATGAATTTGGTAAATGGAAACTGTGTGGAAGCCTGTCATGGATATATGTTTGTGTTTATACCTAACCACAGTTTGGCAATTAGTGTTGGTTTGTTTACATTCCTGTAACTTAGCAGGTTGGCAAAAGAAGACCAAGAGAATAGGTTCTAAGTTTTAAAAAATAAGTACTCGACTAAACTCATTGAGGTGACATCCCCCCAGCATGTGTGTGTGTGCCTATAAGCATTGGCTCAAGAGTACCCTTAGTTTTGTGTTGCCAAAGATAAGGCTGCATGTCTAGTGTTGATGTCACAAAAAAATGCTTCCTGTAAATTCTGTAAAGAAATGGTTGGTGACAGGAAGAGCGTCCAGCCATAGAAATGATGCCAAAAAGGAATCGTACAAGAACCAGTCTATGAGAGCAGTTGTGGCTCCTAATAAGAATTAACTTAGGTTGTAATGACCTGTCCATCTAACCTATGGGAAGTGGACATAAAAGAGAGGATGATGTATAGTTACCTGTTGAGAAAAAAAAGAACTCAATACAAATGTCGAGTGTATATTTGTGATTGACGTTACAGTTCTTTCCAGTTACTGACCAATTTCATCTCCAGTAGATACGAAATTAGTCTAACACTGTGAAGAATTATATTTTCAATTTCCTCAGTGTGTGTGTGTTTGTGGGTGCGCATGCATATATGAATGTGTGTATGTCTGTGCAGTTGTGTATGTGTGTATATGTATGTTCATTTGTGTGTGTGTGCATATATGTATGTTCATTTGTGTGTGTGTGTGTAATTACAAACAAGGAGAATGGGATAAGCAAGTCCTTTTGTTTCATTACAATTGTTTCATTGAAATTTGATCTCATGAATATTGTTATTTCATGCAATAATGTACACAACAATTTCTTCATGAGGTCTTCAACTCAGCTCATCAGAAATTATTTCATATATTTATACATACATTGGTGCCATGCCTATGGTATTGCCACATGAAAACCATTGGTGTTGATGCCACATAAAAAGCACCCCGTACACTCTATAAAGTGGCTGGCATTAAGGAAGGGCATCCAGCCACAGAAACCATGCAAAAATAGATAATTGGAGCCTGGTACAGCTCTCCAGCCTCTGTCAAACAGTCTAACCCATGCCAACAGAGAAAACAGATTAAATGATGATGATGATATATATATATATATATAAGGAGAATTCACAAAAAAAAGCAAAAGACGAAGACAGGTGGTGTAGACAACAAACAGATGTATTAGTATAATGCTCGGGAAGTGAAAAAGCCTTTAATGTTTCGAACCTACACTCTTCCACAGAAAGAAACAGGAAAAGAAAATAAAGAATGTGTAGTGGCTAGCGATCTATCATATATATGTATACACACACACACGCACACATTTGTCATCCTCATTTCATTCTTGCATTAGCTGTAATTTGTCAAGACAGATTGTCTGTACAGCTGGCCGGATGCTCTTCTTGTCAGCATCTCACACCTGTTACCAAGCAAGGTAATACCTTCTGTAATCCTCCAAACATAAAATAAGACAATGGCTGAATATACTACAAAACAAGATTGCAAATGAATGATGCACTTGTACAATGGTAACATGTGCTTACAATTAGGCAAGAAGAGACATACATGCACCCACACCATGTACACACACGTATATACAAATACATATGCCTTGACTGGCTTCTGTGCCGGTAGCACATGACCTGCTGTGCTTGAGGAGACCTATTGAGTCAAGTACATCAACATCAAAATAAATATCAAATGGAAATTGTAGTTGTGATACCTGTGCCCGTGGCACATAAAAAGCACCAACTGAACGTGGCCAATGCCAGCGCCACTTTGACTGGCTTCCGTGCCGGTGGCACATAAAAAGCACCATCCGAACGTGGCCGATGCCAGTGCCGCCTTGACTGGCTTCCGTGCCGGTGGCACGTAAAAGGCACCCACTACACTCACGGAGTGGTTGGTGTTAGGAAGGGCATCCAGCTGTAGAAACACTGCCAGATCAGACTGGTGCAGCCTCCTGGCTTTCCAGACCCCAGTCGAACCGTCCAACCCATGCTAGCACGGAAAACAGATGTTAAACGATGATGATGATGATATAATGCCCATGTACCAAATCAGTGCTTCGCTGACCAGGTGGTCCACCTGTGTAACTCAGTCCTTGATGTTAACTTTTTAATTAAAGCTTCAGCTTTAAATCTGCCCAGGGTTATCTCGTTTTGGTATTTCCCATTGAGGAAAGTAAAGGGCCAGAAATGCATGCCTGGTAATCCGCACTGGGTGGATATGGTGGTGTTTTTACACCTTTTACTGTAAGGGAGAACTTTTTTGCTCCATGGTAACTGCTGGGATTTGCCTTTGTCACAGACATACACTTTACCTACCCTAAAATACATTTATCCCTAATCACTGCTTGACACTGATACTGCTATCATCATCATCATTATCATATATGTATGTATGTATGTATATATGAATGAATGAATGAAACGATAGATAGAAAATCTTAATTTTAAATCTTAATCCTTCCACCACTGGTTAGAGTGGTTCAACAGGATCCAACAGGCCAGAAGAGCACGTCTCACTCCACTTTCAGTTTTGGCTTTGTGTGTGTGTGTATTCATTCAACTAAAATTCTTCAAGCCTGTGCCCCAGCATGGCCACAGTCTAATGACCGAAACAGATAAAAGATAAATATATATATATATATATATATATATATATATATATATATATATATATAAATAAAAAGTGACTATCCATATATATATATATATTGTTTGTGTTATGTCTCAGTGATGATGAAAATAGCAACGATGACACTGATACAGGCTTCCTTGATTACTGTTGCTGTCTGAGACCATCTTGGAGAAATAATGTCACCCAAGCTGAAGTCTGATACATTTCATTTGATATGAATTGTGTATGTGTGTGTGTGATGTTTATAATAACCGTGTGTCTGTCTGTACAGACTATAACTGCCCTCGTTCACTGTTCTGCTTAGTTCTTCAGTATTGATTCCATTTTTGTATTTTACATTGTTGGTTCCATCATGTCTGTGACCTAGCTGGAGCACTACTTTGTGTGTGATTCTTTTATTGGTTTTAGCCATTAGACTGCTTTCAAACTGGAATGACACTGTCTTCAAGAGCTTTCGTTCAAATGCTTTGGTCTCAGATATGTATTTTGGTCTGGATGTGAGTTCCTTGACCTCTGTTTCTTGCATGGCTAATCTGCATTATGATGTGAAGGAACACAACACAACACATTTTACACTCTTGTTCTCTAACACATATACAAAAACACATGCAAACATGCATGCATGTATTACAGGCTTCTACATAGTTTCCATTTACCAAAGTATGGTCGTTGCCAGTGCTGCCTGACTGGCTTCCATGCCAGTGGCACATGAAAAGCACTGTTCAAGCATGGTCGATGCCAATACCACCTGACTGGCCCTTGTGCCAGTGGTGTTAGGAAGGGCATCCAGCTGTAGGAACCTCGCCAAATCAGATTGGGGCCTGGTGCAGCCTCCTGGCTTGCCAATCCTCAGTCAAACCCATGCCAGCATGGAAAGCGGGTGTTAAACAACGATGATGATGATGATGATGCTGTTACATATTTCTGCTAGAATTTACTACTTTCTTTCAACTGATTTTTAAAATAATGAAAGATTTAGAAAGATATCTTTGTCATTATTAATTTGGTTTTTGGAATGTAAATCAAGATGAAGATTACTTGGAAGATTTTAATTGAGATCTCTTTAAAGCAGGCAGTGTGTATCATAAAAGCAGTGGTGGTCTCCAGTGGGTTGGCACCAAAAGTGTGGAGTCACAAAGTTTTAGTCAGTCTGCAGCTATGATAGCATCAGTCAAGCTGCTACAGAAAGGGCTGAAGCTTGATTGCAAAGCTAGCTTCTTAACCATATCTATTTCTTTACTACCCACAAGGGGCTAAACACAGAGAGGACAAACAAGGGCAGACAAACGGATTAAGTCGATTATATCGTCCCCAGTGCGTAACTGGTACTTATTTTATCAACTCTGGAAGGATGAAAGGCAAAGTCGACCTCGGCAGAATTTGAACTCAGAATGTAAAGACAGACAAAATACCGCTAAGCATTCCGTCTGGCATGCCAGTTTCTGCCATACCATTATACTGAACCATACCATTATACTTACACCCATACACATACAGACACACACACAAACACAAGTGTGAATATATATATATTTATCAATTTATTTATCTATAGGTGCAGGTGTGGCTGTGTGGTAAGAAGCTTGCATCCCAACCGCATGGTTCTGTGTTCAGTCCCACTGCGTAGTACTTTGGGCAAGTGTCTTCTGTTATAGCCTTGGACCAACTAAAGCCCTGTGAGTGTATTTGGTAGGTGGAAACTGAAAGAAGCTTGTGTGTGTGTGTGTGTGTTTGTACCCACACCACTGCTTGACAACCAGTGTCAATGTGTTTATGTCACTGTAACTTAGAAGTTTGACAAAAAAGATTGAGGGAATAAGTACTGGGATCGATTCGATGGTGCCCCAGCATGGCCACAGTCAAATGGCTGGAACAAGTAAAAGAGATATACGCGCACGCACACACACACACACACACACACAAATAACCATGTATATATGAATGTAACCTAATATTTCACTGCTTTCTGTTGGACACATCTACAATTCAAAAGAAAATTCGTATTTGTTTACATTTTATCACAAAATATTGTTTTACAATCATATATGTATGTGTATGTATGTGTGTGTATATATATGTGTCTGTGTGTATAACATACATATATACCCATATAATAGCTGTACACACACACACACATATATTCCAATAATAGAGCTGACATGCCTTCATTGCTTTAGTTTTCAGTTCCTTCCTCAATCTTTATCATTCCTTTCTCTCCTTCCTTACTCTACCTCTCTCTCTCCCTCTCTCCCCCCTCTGCATATATATATATATATATATATATGTGTGTGTGTGTGTGTGTATATATATATATATATATATATATATATATATATATATCTTTGTATTCCAATATTCCTCTAGATTCATATATAACTGCAGCATCTCTCTCTCTCTCTCTAGGTATATATATATATATAAAATGTGTGTGTATGCCAATCTTCCCCTAGATACACCCCTCCCCCATACGTAGCTGTCTCTCTCTCTCTCTCCTCCCTCCCCTATACTATTTCTATGCCTATGTCTTCCTGTAGATATATCCTCCATGTAACCCAATCAGGCCGCTATCATGTTACCATAGATCACCTCATCTCTATTCTATACTACCACCACCTCCCCCACCCCCGCAGCCGCCACCACCACCCTTCGCAAACATTCTGACTCTCTGCTCTCATTTGTTGTGTTCTGGGTGTGTGGGTATGTGGGGGGGCTGTTGTTGTGGTAGTGGTGATGGTATTTGGTGGCAGTGATTGTGTTGGTGGTAGTAGTTGAAAAACTTACTCAAACGTCTGTATATATGTGTGTGTGTGTGTCTGAGTGTATACTCACATACACACACACATGGCTTTCTTTCTATCAATGGAGATAACTCAAGGAAGTAAATAGGGCTGTGTGAAAAAGAAAGATCCTTCCTTGTTGTTTTTAGCCCTAGGTCAACCTCAACAGAGCACATTTGTGATCAAACCATCCAAACCATGACTACTCCATAGAGTATGCAGGACTGTGTCGTCTAATGTGTCCTTTTCCATTCTCGAGATGTTTGAGCATGACTTGAATGAGATCTGGTTTTGCTTCTATTTCTAGCAGGTCGAGAGACTTGTTGATTCATAGCTGTTGCTGTAGCGATCAGCTAAGGTCCATTTATTTGTGTTGTATATATTTTGTGTATAATTCTTTCAAGGCCTGAAATTGGGGGAGGGGAGCAAGTCAATTACATCAACCCCAGTGTTTAACTGGTACTAATTTTATTGACTCCCCAAAAGGAGAGAAAGGTAAAGCATACTTTGGTTGAATTTGAACTCAGAATTATATAAAGCTGAACAGAAAATGTTGTCAAGCATTTTGTCTGCTGTCTTAACAATTCTGCCACCTCCCTGCATTTATGTTGTGTTTACTTAAAGTGAGTGGATTAAACCTGGCTATCTAATCATCTTCATCATTTACCATCCGTTTTCCATGCTGGCATGAGTTGGATGGTTTGACAGGAGCTGGCTAAACAGAAGACTGCACCAGGCTTTTGTGTCTGTTTTGGCTGGGTTTTTATGGCAGGATGCCCTTCCTGACACCAACCACCTTACAGAGCAGACTGAGTGCCTTTTATGTGGCATTACACTCTGTCGGTTCCAGTTGATCCAATCTACAGAACAGCCTGCTCGTGAAATTAATGTGCAAGTAGCTGAGCACTCCACAGACATGTGTACCATTTATGTACTTCTCAGGGAGATTCAACATCATGCAGAATGTCGCAAGGCTAGCCCCTTTTCAAATACAGGTGCAATTCTTTTTTGCCAGCTAGGTGGACTGAAGCAATGGGAAATAGAGTGTCTTGCTCTAGGACACAATGCACCACTGGGAATTGAACTCACAACCTCACGATTGTGAGTTGAATACCCTAACCACTATGCCACATGTTTTCACATATATAATGAAAAAAGGTATTGGAGGGGCAATGCATACCCTGCATGCACACCATGATATAAAACAAAATTTAATCTAATAATCTCAAATGAATTCATATTTCAACAAAATTACATCAAGAGTCATTTCCCCTACTTATTTTTTATGCATATGTAACAAAGGAAAAAACATATTTTGATTCACCCATCCACCAGTTTTGAAGATAATCAAACAAAAATTTAATGAGTTTATGCCACTCACCCAATGAGTATTTCTGCTAAATTTGGTGAAAATCTGTTCAGCCATTTTCCAGTAATTTTGAAAACACACAGAGTAAGATGAGTAACTACAATACCCTGTTTTCACTTGCATGCACACGGTAAATATACGCATAAGTAAAGTGGCTGGTAAATGAACAGAGAAAATGTAAGATAGGGATGTCCCTCTTTAGTATTGTCTTGAACAGGACCCCTTTAGTGCTTCCACTGTAAGAAAATGTGTCCAGTGCACCCTGTAAAGCGGTTAGCAAATAGAAAGAGCATCCAGCCATAAAATCTTAAGCTAAATGACGTGTGTAAGAACCAACCAGTCTATGGAAACAGTGTCCCCCCCCCCCAATAAGGAGTGACTCAGACCATGATGACCTAGCCAAGCTATATCAGCATGGAAGGTGGATGTAGAAATGATGAGAATGGTGACATCCACAACACAGGTACTTATATGTATGAGTACAAAGACATATATATATATATATATATTTATATATATAATGTACTATATAATGTGTATATATATATATATATATATAGTACACACATAAGCCCCAAAATAACATTAGCTGCAATAATAATATAAACCTTCACATTGGTATGAATAAAACTAAAGTACCCCCAAAGAACCAATATGAACCCTGTTAATAACAAGAAAATCACGCCATCTAGTCCACATAAACCCTACCAAAGCAACACCAATAAAACAGACAAAAGTTACAGGAAAGTGAAACCCAACTATGGAAATAAGCTGGATAGCCGTAACCATAACATCACACGACAAACAAACAAGGAGGGTAGCTTCTATACTAGAAAAAAACAAAAAAAAACAACAAAATAGTGATAAAATCTGGTTCGTAATCCCCTTCACTGTGCACCTCAAATCAAACATAACTTAAACGTTAATAATAAATATGCAGAATTATTCAGGTATAAAATTAGAGTAGGTCACAGCCTGACCAATAACTTAGCTACAATCATAGCCTCAATAAATAATAAAAAAAACTAGACAAATTCTAAGAAACTAGAGAAATTGTGAACAATAAAAATAATAACCAACCAACTAATAGAACTAAGCCCACCACTAATGTAGCGCCTCCTACTAACTTAGATATAGACCTGAAGAGTAATACACCCCCCACAACATAACACAAACACCTAATAATTTATGTGGTTGCAGGGATAGAACAAAGTGCCATTTCTTAAATAGATGCAAGACAAATAACATAGTTTACCAATGTGATGTGCACACAAATAGCCAGATAACATCATATATAGGCGCCACTAAAAACCAAATGATACTGAGATATAACACACACCAATCTAGCTTCAGAAATAGGAGTACGGCAAATTCAACAGGGCTCAGTAGATATATTTGGGAACTTAAGGATAAAAAAATAGATTATAGATTAAACTGGCATATACTCGCAAAAACAACCTCATACAACACCGCCAATAGATGCTGTGATCTCTGGATGTGTAATGTCAGTGTGCACACACGACAGAGTGTAAGCGCCCTGAGAGAAATGTTGGACATAAAAAGCATCGGATGTGGCATGCAAGAGAGACGTTTGCACTGGTATGGTCATGTACTACAGATGGATGAGGAGAGATGTGTAAAAAAGTGCCACTCCAAACAGTTGAAGGAATCCAGGGTAGAGGTAGACCCAGGAAGACATGGGATGAGGTGGTCAAGCATGACCTTCGAACGTTGGGTTAGGGTTATATATATATATATAGATAGATATAAAATCAAAATAAGAAACAAGGATATCCATGTTGGTTATTTTGATTTTAGTGACCTTACTCTGAAATTGTATGGATAATACTGTACTAAATTATGGTGCTTCAACTTAAGTACCATATTTATCTGAATTTGAATTTTATATATATATATATATATATATATATATAAGTTAGACATGGCCTGGGCCAATAATGGCCGAAACCTATCAAAGTATCAAAGTATATATATATGTATATATATATATAATCATTGTCTTCATCATTGAATGTCCATTTCCCATGCTGGCATCAGTTGGATGATTTGATCTGGCCAACTGCAGAGCTGTGTTGAACATGTTGTCTGCTTTGGCACGTTTTCTATAGCTGGATGCCTTTCCTAATGCCACCCAAATTACAGTGTGTAGTGCTTTTTTCCCTTGATAGTGGCACTAGTGAGGTTGCCAAGTAACTTATAGATAAATGTGTGTGTGTCAGTTAGTTGTTAGAATTCTTCCCATGACTGACTTAATTTCTAACCAAGAAACTGTGCTCCATTGCTGGAAATTGGATGACAACAATAATAATAGTTATCTACAATATGTTACAAAATGAGATGAAACTGGAAAAAGTCTATGTGCCGGTAAGTATGGAACCTCTGAATGTTACATCAAATTGTTATCCTTCCAACTTGCCACCCTGTCACATTGTCGACTTTTCAACTTGCCAAACAGTTAGAATGGTCAGTGACTTGGTCACAGACTTGTCCCTTTATTATAACATTTGAAATCATGCTTTTACATTTTTTTTCTCTTTGACCCTTTAGCATTTTAACCAGCCATATCCGATTGAAATATTCTACTTGTTTTATGTTCGCTCGTAAAAAGCACCATCCGATCGTGGCCGTTTGCCAGCCTCGTCTGGCACCTGTGCCAGTGGCACGTAAAAAGCACCCACTACACTCACGGAGTGGTTGGCGTTAGGAAGGGCATCCAGCCGTAGAAACATTGCCAGATCAGACTGCTGGTGCAGCCTTCTGGCTTCCCAGACCCCAGTTGAACCATCCAACCCATGCTAGCATGGAAAGCAGATGCTAAACGACTTCTTTGGAGAAGTCTTGTATATTTTTATGATCTCACTTATTTGTATTGTATTTGTGAAGTATGTGTTGGCAGGTCGCTTTTGCTGCCCCAAACCCATAGCTTTTTAAATTTATCACTTAGACATTTACTAACAAAGCCAGGTGCTTGAATAAATAAATAAAGGAATAAATGTGAATTAATAATCTCTGAAGAGACAACATAGGCTTTGGAAGCATTTCATCATCACCATCATCATTTAAAGTCTGCTTTCCATGCTGCCATGGGTTGGATCATTTGACAGGAGCTGGCCAGCCAGGGAGCTGTCTGGGCTCCATTTGTTTGTTTTAGCATGGTTCCTATAACTGGATGTCCTTCCTAATGCCAACCACTTTACGGTGTGAACTGGGTGCTTTCTACATGGTACCAACATAGCTGCTTCTACATGGTACCAGCATAGCTGCTTTTACATGGTACCAGCACTGGTGTTTACATATGTCACTGGCACATGTGTTTTTCACATGTCATCAGCACCTGCTAGCCCTCAAGGGAAGGACCTCTCAGTCATCTATAAATATTGTTTTTCACTGAATTTGAAAGCAACATTCACCCCTTCAACACAAAACTGCCCTCTCTGACTGCACTTGGATGTTCTCTTTACTGTTTCAAACAAACAAATCAGGTTTGTTATGTTTGCATTCGTCAGAGCTTTTCATAAGAACATTTCATCACTATCCCGTGTGTTGAGACATATTTCTCTCTCTATGACAGAGATGCTCTCTTTATTTATCCTAGACTACCTTTTCTGCAGATATCATCACATATTGTTTTTATCAGCAGCAGTCTGTCATAATGGATGGTAGTACCTTGATGTCATTTTAGGGACAGCAGCTGAACCATGTAATGTCTTCCACAGAAATAGGAAATAATCAATTTTGGTCATATTTTAGAAGATTAAGGGCTTCTTCTGTTTTAATATCTGTGGAATGGATTTTCTCTAAGACAAGTATTGCAAATGTTTGTATCATTACTGCATTGTGGGATATTATCATCCATCAGTTCTATGTTGTTGCTTAAAGTCTTGTAAGTCTTGTATAATATTCTTTGGTTGCTCTGTGTTCACAATATCTCTATACGAGATATTTTCATCCATACCTACCTCTTTGTAGCTCTAATTGTGTGGAACAGGGCAGACAGAGAAATCATTGGATGTAAAGACTGTTGACTAAATCTTTTGTGAGCCAATCAGTTTAAGTAACTCCAGCAGCAAGTACTTCTACAAAGTACGCTGACTTTACCAGCCACGAGTGGGAAACAGAATCCAACTTTGCTCTGTAAATTAAGTCATTTGGTCACAAGGTTTCTGCAACTTGTTCCTTCTTCAGACTTCTCAGCTTTAGTAATCAAAAGTTCTTCAGCATATTCCCATACTCTCTTCTTGCCACTTGTCAGCATTTCGATTTCTATCTTCTTGGATCCACAATGATCTTGGAGGAATTGGTTGAGATAGCTTGTGTAAAGCTTCTGTATAATGTTTTGGTTAAGTTTTCTTTGAAGTCAGCATTGCTCATATTCTTGGTTACAAGATTCACCCATGCTACGATGAGCCAATCTGGTACTTCAATCTGGCCTTCTATAGTTCTTTTAAATGTATATACTACTGTTTTGTTTTGTCTTTTTTTTTTTAAATGCATGTGTCTGGCAAATGGGTTGATGTGAAATAATATGTTAAAACAAAAAACAGTATGGAAGATACATATTAGCCATTCAAAAACAGACAAAGGCTGTTAACTTAAGCATTTATTTAGTGACTCATTCCAGTGCAGTGGGGCTGTGTCTGACCAGGTTGCAGATAGTGTGACAAAAGGATTAAATGGAGTTAAGTTTTTGTGAGTTTTTTGAATGGTGAACAAGTGTATTTTATTCTGTAGAACATCAATGTTTTGTGCCAATATCCAACTTCAGGACCTCTTCCTGGCAGCTTTGTCTCTTACAGCTTTGGTGAAATCTTCAAAGTTGATTTATATAATTTTAAATGATGTTCATCTGATGTTTGTTTAGTATTCTTCTACGACTGACTGGCCATGATGCATTCTCACACAAATCTTGTGAAGGTTTGGTTCTGACACTTTGCAGAAACTCATCGTGTCTCTACACACATTGGAGTGTCTTGTGTTTGGTTGTATTTGATTAAATCAGTTTAATTAAAGAGATGTAACTCTAACTCAAACGAATTATAATTATTATAATAAATAGACATCGTTAAAATGAGGAACGAGATGAAGAAGTATTAGTGTCACTAAAATTCACTAAACAAAAAATGATATTCGTAGAGGAGTTAGTAATAAATATATCTTTATATTTTTCGGTACATTACACACACACACGTGGACAACAAGCTTCTTTCAGTATCTTTTTACGAAATCTATTTACGTGGCTTTGGTCAGCCCTGGGCTATATTAGATGACACTTGTCCTTGTCCATGGTGCTGGGCAGTGGGACTGATCCTCTGGTTGAGAAGCAAACATCTTAAACACAGTCATGCCAGTGCTTCGTGTGTCTGTGAGTATATATAGGTATGTGTGTGTGTATACACACACATGTATCATATTACATGAACATACACATAGATACTGTATATACTTATATATTATAATGAATTATATAATGTGTGTGTGTGTGTGTGTGTGTGTGTGTGTATATATGTGTGTATGTATGTATATATATATATATGGGTGGGGATGTGTGTTTGAATGTCTTGCTGAAAGTTTTAGGAAATTGGTAGCAAGGGTAGATGCTGGGGAATGGTTGTGGGGTGGGGGTTAATGGTAGAAATTACATCAGTTATCTGATACCCTGGTGTATGTGTGTATGTTGTTGGATGGCAGTAGATTTCCTGTTTGGTCCTGGCAGGGATGCTGATAGTGTTGATTATGATGATGATGATGGTGGTGATGGTGGTGGTGGTGGTGGTGGTGATGGTGGTGGTGGTGGTGGTGGTGGTGGTGGATAGTATGAGAAGTTGTTTGCCAAATAGCAGCACATTGCTCTTCTCTTTCTTTTCTCTCCTTGTCTTTCTCTTCTACCTTATTTCTCTTTTTCTTTCTTCTCTCTCTCTCTTTCTCAACTCTATCTTCCCTACTTTCCTCTTTTTCTCTCCTCTCTCATTTCCTTCTCTCTGCTTATCTCTACTTCCTGTTCTTTATCTTCTTCACTTCTCCCTTTCTCTCTCTCTCTCTCTCTCTCACTTTTTCAATCAGATCTCTTCTTTCTTCCTCTTCCCTCTCTCTCTCTCTCTCTCTACCTCTCTCACTCTCAACCTCTGTCTGTGTGTCACCAAGATCAGGTTTCTTCTAAGACAAAATACTATTATAGTTGATATAACGGGGGGGGGGAGGCAGTACACTGACTGAGAGGGGGGGGAGGGACAGTGATAAGATGTGAGATAGGAAGTGAAAAAGAGATGGAAAAAGGTGTGTGTGTGTGTATATATATGTATATGTATAAGCAAAAGGAAAGTTGTGTGTATGTGTATTATTGTGTGTTCATGTATTATTGTGAGCGTGTGTCTGTAATGGTGTGTGTATGTACAGATGTGGGAGTGTTTATGTATGAATGTGTGTATAGCCGTCGGAGTCTATGTATGTATAAATCTGTGTGTGTGTGTGCAATCATCTATAAATGTGTTTTTGTGTTTATATATGTATGTCATATATTATGACCGTGTCTGTATATGTATGTATATATCCGTATGTGTGTATGTGTTCCTCTCTTAGTAGTGCCTGAATATCGATAGCTGGGGTCTGTATGTATAGACGTGTGTATATATTATAGAGAGATAGATAGATATTTATTTGTATATCCATATATGTGTTTGTGTATGTATGTGTTATACACTAAGGCTATTAATATATGTATTGCTGTATATAGGAGTGCCTATGTGGCAATAGCTGTATATGCTTGTATGTCTACAGGGGCATGTGTGTATGTGTATACACTCATATATATATATATATATATATATATATATACACACACACACATATATGAATGTATATACATACACACATGCCCCTGTAGACATATAAGCATATGTGTGTGTGTGTGTGAGAGAGAGATCTGTGTGCTTATACATGCATCTGTGTGTGTGGGAGTGTACATCTTTATGTATGTATATGTGTCTGTACAGATATATGTTTCATAGTGTCTTGATGAGAGAAGGGAGGTCCAGTACTGATAAATCCCTTTGTGGCCTCCACCATCGACAAGTATCCTTAGATGATAGCCTGGGTACTTATAACAGAAAACCATACAGAAGGATAAGGCAGAGATAATGGTAACCAAGCAATGCTCTGACCACCACCAAAGAACACCGACAATCCACTTGATGGGGTTTGTTCATTCATTCTTACCTAGATTCTGTCTACTTCCAATTTGCACTGAAAAAGGTTTCATACATACTGTGATTAGGTTCATACAGGCACACATGATATATATACACACATGATATATAAATATATATATATATATATATATATATATATATATATATATATTCAACCGTTATTGTGTCTGCCTATCTTCCAAAGAAAATGAATATAAAGTTAGAAAGTAGGTGACACAAGTGTGTGTGTATTAAGTTGGTGTTGGGTGTGTGTGTGTGTGTGTATATATATATATATGTATATATATATATATATAATTCAGCTGTATACATACACACTGGTGTCACTTAATTCTTTCTTACATTATATATACTCCCTTATATCTGTCTGTGAGTCTATATATATACACACATATATATGTGTGTGTGTGTGTGTGTGTGTGTGTATATGCACATACACATATATATATATACACACACACACATATATATATATATAATATACATGCACATACACACATACATATATAGTTTGGTAAGTGAAATTGCACAAAAATCTTGGCCCATTTATAACTGTTGCTTCTGAATATGTATATAAAAATATTTATGTGTGTGTGTGTATATATATACATATATATATACATACACTCACAGACAGATATAAGGGAGTATATATAATGTAAGCAAGAATTAGGTGATACCAGTGTGTATGTATGTATATAGATAAATAGATATTACAGCTGAATTATATATATACATATATATATGTGTGTGTGTGTGTGTATAAATATAAAGCATACGTTTAGATGAAGGTAGTGTGAATATTTTTGGGGGTATGTGTGATAGCTGTGCATGTACTTGTATGTGCCAAAAGTGTATATATGTTTATAAACATTGTGTGTGTGTGTGTGTGTGTCTGTGTGTGCTGAACTTAGAAATAAGGAAGTAAATTCAGAACAGAAGGAAAGAATCTCTCTGATAAAATATTTTGCTTTCCTCTTCCAACTTCTGCACCACAGCCCCCCCCCCCTCTCACTTTCTCTCTCTCTTCTTCTCAGCCTCTTTCTGTGTGTGTGTGTGTGTGTAAAAAAAAAGATATATATATAAGTGTATACAAATGTATATACAAACACGCAAATCCATGTGTTTATAATTTATGCCGTTTGTTTATAGTTGTATGTGCTTGTATGTGTCTGTGTGTATATTTGCATATATGTTTATGTGTATATCATATCTATATATATGTAGGTATGTATGCATACATACATATATTTATTTGTATATTTATATATGTATATATATTTATATCTATATATATATACCTTCACAGTATATCTATACACTAGCAGTATCGCCCGGCGTTGCTCAGGTTTGTAAGGGAAATAACTATAAAGCATTTTTAGAGAGTTATAGCCAAAAAATAGCAAAAGAATGGAAAAAAAATGCTGGTAAATTTTTTTTGAGAGTTAAAAAAGGTAGAGTTGCGTCCGCTAGACGGTCTGTGGTTTTGGTTTCTAATTCTCGACCCCATGTCGAATTTATCGATTTTTTTCAGAACTGGGGGAACTTTTCAAAATTTTCGCTGCGTTAGTTTTGAATTATGACATTGGGCTATGTGTGTGTGAAGTTTCATCAGAATCGGTTGAAAGCCATGGTCAGAGTGAGGGTACGAGAAAACAGACACACAGAAAACGCACAGACAAACTGCCGTTTATATAGAGAGAGATATGTAAATATACATGTTTACACACATACACACACACATGCAATCATATACGCAATTTGTATACACAAAAGTATCATAAGACTTTTATAAATGCACACAAACGCTCTCTCTCTCTCTCTCTCTCATACATACACATATATAAACACACACATACATAAACACGTACACATATATTCACATTAAAATGTGTGTTCTAGGTGCAACAAGAACAACAACATCATGGTCATGATTATCACCACCACCCCCCGACGCCACCACCATCGCTATCAGCAGGTCCAGTGGCAATAAAGATGGCCACTGTAGCAGGCAAGGATCAGATTTCTTTGCTCATTTTCTAGAAATTTCTTTCAAACACTACACCAACCCAACACTCAATATACACTGGCATGGCAGGCAGGGCATGTGTGTATGTATGTGTGTGTATGTCTGTATGTGTGTATATTTCTATATCACTGTTCTTTAGTTTATTTCAGTCTGCATGTTCAAGGCCATGCTGGAGTTCCAGTTCTGATTTGTGAGTGTATTTATTTACACACACACACACCACACACACACACACACACACACACACACACACACACACACAGTATATGTATCCATATTATCTCTGTGCTGTGGCTGTGTGGTAAGAAGTTTGCTTGCCAACCTCATGGTTCTAGGTTCAGTCCCACTGCATGGCATCTGCTACTAGAATCAACAGGCCAACCAAAACCTAATGAAAGGACTTGGCTGATAGAAACTGAAGGAACCCTGGCATGTGTGTGTGTGTCACTGTGTTTATGCTTGGCCCCACCACCACCACCACTTGACAACCAGTGTTGGTTTGTTTATGTCCCTGTAACTTACAGAATAAGAACCAGACTTAAAATTAAGTACTGGGGTCAATTTGTTTGCCTAAAAACCCTTCAAGCGTGTGTGTGTGTGTTTTAAGGTGGGGGGTCTGGCTGTGTGGTAAGAAGTTTGCTTTCAGCTGCATTGTTCTGTGTTCAGGCCAACCAAAGTGAGTGGATTTTGTAAATGGAAACTGTGGAAGCCTCCATGTGTGTGTGTGTGTTTGTGTCTGACCCACTACCACCACTTAACAGCCAGTATTGGTTTGTTTCCATCTATGTAACGTAGAATGTATATTCATATATATGTGTGTGTGTGTGTCTGAGTTTGTCTGAGTTTGTCTCTCTCCTACTGCTTGACAACCCATGTTGGTTTGTTTATCTCCCCACAACTCAGAGATTCAGCCAAAGAGGCTGAAAAAGTACCAGACTTTTAAAAAAAAAAGCAACGGGGTCGATTTGTTTGGTTAAACCCTCGAAGGCAATGCCCTCAGCATTGAAACAAGCAAAAGAATAACAAATACTAAGGTGGGGGAGGGATATTTAGAGGGAAACAGAGAGAGAGAGAGAGAGAGAGAGACTACTGATTTAAAAGATTATGTATGAGAAATATGCATAAATATACAATCATACACACACACACACACACACAAGTGTGTTTACATGTATGTAAAAATGTTTTCATCTTACCAAATATGAATATATTCTTACAAATAGGTAGATTATAGATAAATATGGAATGGAATGTATTTGAGAGAAACACCTAAATAGGCAGCAGGCTTAGAATAATATATGCAGATTCATAAACGTTATGTAAATATACTTTAATACCCATATATGCATGTGTGTGTGTGTATGTGTGTGTGTATTTATACACACACTTATATATAATTCGATTAGAGGTTATGTTAGCCTCATATTATGCTCAGGTTGTTGATAATGAGCATTTATCAACTTCACAATCTCCATTTTCTTTTTCTTCCTTTATATATATATATATATATATATATATATATATATATATATGTGTGTGTATGTGTATAAAAATTATATATAAAAATACAAAATGGGACAAGAACGCAAAATACACAAAGAGACGACACAAAAAACGGACGGGTCATTCGAAGCCTCTAATCTTCTGTCAGGAACCGGATCATCCTAGCAAATTTTGGCTGATTAATCCTGATATCGCTCCGATCCGGCCAACCCCAAGGAAAAACTAAACTGCGAGCATTAGATTTCTTCGAAAAAGGATCAAATGTATGACCTTTGAACGTTGGGCCTCACAGAGGCAATGACAAAAGACCGAGACCTCTGGAAATATGCTGTGACTGAGAAGACCCGGCAAATAAAGTGAGTTCACAGCTGTAACCCACACCAATGTGGCATAACCAGCTTACTCAAAAGTACCTTGGATCGTAGGGTGACATGCCATGCTTGAGGAGACCTATTGAGTCAAGTACATCAAAACCAAAATCAAATCACAATCAAAGGGAAATTGTTGTTGTGATCCCCATGCCGGTTGCATGTAAAAAGCACCATCAGAACGTGGCCAATGCCAGCGCCATCTTGACTGGCTTCTATGCTGGTGGCACGTAAAAAGCACCATCTGATCATGGTCGATGCCAACCCCCTCTGGCCCCTGTGCTGGTGGCACATAAAAAAAAGCACCCACTATACTCGGAGTGGTTAGCGTTAGGAAGGGCATCCAGCTGTTGAAACACTGCCAGATCAGTCTGGAGCCTGGTGCAACCTCCTGGCTTCCCAGACCCCAGTTGAACTGTCCAACCCATGCCAGCATGGAAAACGGATGTTAAACGATGATGATTATGATATATATATGAATGATTTTAAGAGAAAAATTAGGTGAAAGAGACATGAGTTGCAGTGTGCAAGAGAGAAGACTAAGCTGGCATGGTGATGTGATGTGTATAGGTGAGGACAGCTGCATTAAGAAGTACCAATCTTTAATTGTGAAGGGAACCTGTGGAAGGAGTAGACTTAGGAAAACGTTGGACTTAGGAAAGGATCTTCAGATGTTGGACCTCGCTGAGTAAATGACAAGCAACCAAGATTGGCAGTTTGTTGTGCTTGAAAAGACACATGAAGCAAAGTAAGACCTTGGCTGTCCGTACATACAGGCATGTCGTCTTCTCTCTCTCTCAGCATTGAGGGTTTGTGGGTGCTGGGGTCCCGTAAAAAGCACTCTTCTTGGTGACACATAAAAAACACTCAGCACGCTCCATAAAGTGGATGGCATTAGGAAGGGTATCCAACCACAAAAACCATCTCAGCAGACAATCGGAGCCCAGGCAGCTCTCCAGTCGGCCAGTTCTTGTCAAACTGTCCAACCCATGCCAGTATGGAAAACAGGCATTAAATGATGATGATGGTGATGATACATGTGCGTGTATATCTTTTACTGGTTTCACTCATTGGATTGCAGTCATGCTGGTGCACCACCTTGCAGGGGGTGAGGGGTAGTCAAACAAATCAACCCTAAAACTTTTTTCTTAAGCCTAGTACTTATTGTATCAGTCTCTTTTGCCGAACCACTATGTTACAGGGACATAAACACACCAACACCAGTTGTCAAGCAGTCGTGGGAGACCCACGCACATACATATATACTGAGTGCTTTTTATGTGGCACTGAAATGACCCATCATATATATATATATATGATCGGCTTCTTTCAGTTTCCATCTCCCAAATCCACTCACAATGTTTTGGTCAGCCCAAGACTATAATAGGAGACACTTGCCCAAGGTGCCTCACAGTGGGATTGAACCTGGAATCATGTGGTTGGGAAACAAGCTTCTTACCACACAGCCAAAATAATCTTTGACAATTTTCATTGATAATCTATGTAAAAATGATTCTATTCTAAGGAAAACAGATTTGGAGGGAAACAGTTATATACCTGCCTATATACAAATATAACTGTACATATGAGGGGCGCTGAAAAGCTTCTGGCTTCAAGGGTATCGTGAAAGGCCTGGTTGGAGACCTAGCCTTCTAGGTTCTTTTACAGGGCTTAGAAAAACTTGAAGGACAGCTACAATAAGTGTGTGAATCTGAGATGGAAATATGTTGAATAAAATCATAATTACTTGATCCTCTTGTATTTTCTTTTACTCAAATCCAGGAAGTGCTCACCCCCTTCTCTGTATATGTGTGAATGTGTGTGTGTATGGTATTCATGTGTTCATACACACATAGATACAAAAAGGTTATAAGTTTAACCCCTTAGCATTTAAGCCAGCCATATTTGGTGAAAATAGTCTGCCTGTTTTGCATTCAAACTTTCCAGATCTGACTTATCACACACATCCTACAATGTCATTCAAAACAATGAGAATAAACAAACAGTACATTCAACAGAGTAATCTGAATGTTAAAGGGTTAAGAGGAAAACATGTTCAGAAAAACAGTAAAACTTAAGTTCATGATAACAGTAAGGGAAATGTTAGTTTAGAGACAGTTGCAAATTTTTGCAGGTAATAAACATAAAATATTTCATATGCCGTAGAATAAGATGAGGATAAAATATGTGTTTGGGGTTTGACTAGAGAAGTTCTTTTAGAATGAGACTCATACAAATGGATTTGTACAGTAAAAGAGACCTGGGTTTAAAATGACTAAAAGTCTAAAATATTTTGTGTTGGCAAGAGAAGTACTTTCTCGGTGTTTGTTGAGAGTAGGAGGTTTAGCTCTCTGTTATGCAAGGATTGCAAAGTCTTTATTTCCAGAATATGATTTTTAGATAAAATATTTTTATGTTAAATTGATAATTTTTAGTTTTCAAATTCCATTTCTAAGAGAAAAGAGAAGTCATTGCCATTTGTGTGCATGAGTTTCAGAACATGTGTGTATGCAGGTTGAAATGATGTTCAAATGGTTTAGAAGTCAGACCAATTATTCCTTTAACTGAGTTTGTACAGTGCACTATTGTGTGTGTGTGTGTGTACGTGTTAATGTACAGACTCCAGCTTCTATCCGTCTTCAGTACTTAGTGGTAAGAGAGGGTGGTGATGGAGAAATGCATCATACATATGCTTCTCCCATCCAGTTATCTCCACCTCTCAGTTACAATGTATCACCTTGTGGTCCTCAGCATCAGACAGGAGTTGTTTTTATTTTTGTATCTGACCAGAAACCTACCTTCCTCTATGTGTGCATCTATACTTCTTTTTATTTATTTTTGTATTCATATCTCTTTTTTATGTATGTCCTTGTGTGTCTTTGCATTTGAAAATGTCTTTATTTACATACATACATTTTCATATATATACTAGCAGTATCGCCCGGCGTTGCTCGGGTTTGTAAGGGAAATAACTATATAAGCATTTTTAGAGAGTTAATTCCCTTATATAATAGCAAAAAAATGCATTAAAAATGGGAAAAAATGATGGTAAATTTTTTTTTAAATCGTAGACTCATCATAGACGCGCGCTAATACCCAGAATGGCTCGATATGAATGACGACTATAAGATACCCGCTTTTGGTTAAACTGCACCGCAAAATGTGGGAGTAGTTAGGAATCTAAATCGTAGGAGACAGACACTCACACAACTTCACTTTTATATATAAAGATATATATTTAAACATAATAAAATAGGGTAATAATAAATTATTATTACCAGTAATATTATTATTCGACTATATATATATATATATATATATATATATTAATGTGTATATGGTCATATATACATAAGTATATATGTATATATTTACACACACATGCACACATCTTTCCACTCTCTGGTGTTGTAATGGAATTTAAAACCTTCAGCTTATTTAAAAACGAAAAAAGATAACAACACTAAACTATTTACTAGAGTTTTTCTTATATGTATATAACATTATACATGCATGTATGTATGTGTGTGTGCGTGTATACACATACACACACCTCACTGACACGTTTTTGTATCTTTTTTTGTTTTATTCAAATTAATTAAATTTCATGTTGTGGTAGTGGTGGTGGTGGTGGTGGTGGTGGAGGAGGAGGAGGTTTCTGTTCAGTTTAGCTGTCAAGAAAGTGAAATCTTTGTGTATGGATTGTGTATAGATTTATGTTTGTAAATATGATGTCTGTATGTGTCTGTACTTATGTATGTATGTGTGTGTGTGCATGTTTTAATGTGCATATGTTTGTGTAAAATAAATGGGCTACCTGTTCATAGATCATTAGTTCAAATCCACAACTGGTATTTTGTGTTTCTGGGTCAGCCTTTCCATACATATGCACATATATATTCACACACACACACACACACACACATATTACCAGGTTAGTTTAAATACCCTGCATTTTATATACATTCATCATCACTATCCTCATCCTAGCTACTTTTATAAGTTCACATGCGTTGGACCAAATTTGTTGATTTAGGTTTTCTACAGCCTGATGCCCTCCCTTTCACCAACCCTCGCTTGTTTCCAAGTAAGGAAATATTTCCCCTTGACCAGACCTGACTCAGAAGACTGGAAATCAAGGACACTGCTTGTATGACAGTGACACTCGCTTACAGCTATCATGTAATGTCAAAGCAAAGAGATAGTAACACACACACATATACATACATTTGTGTGTGTGCATGCACACATGCATTCATGTGTGTGTGTGTATATTATATATATATACAAACTTACCATTAACAAAAGTCGGGATGCGTGGTGTTCAGTTATTCCATAAATGAAAAATGCTTTAAATACTACAAAACGTACAAAAAGAAGGACAGACACAGAAGAACCGTAATTCTTCATCGTTTATCGACCGGAAAATACTAATACCCAGTTTCGTGCCTTTAACGGTAAGACTAGGAACTTCGTATATCGGCGGTACCCGCAAGATTTGCAGAGTATTAGGGCTCAAGCAAACAAAATAATACAGGCAGGACGTATGAAAGTAAACAACAGTAATTTGAAACGATAGATGAAGATAATAAATAAATAGATATAGCCTTGGGGCCAAACACGAAAACGAAGGATTAATGCCTGGGAGAAATCCTCAAATGGATATAAAGAGCAGAATTGAGAAGAGAAAAAAAGGTAGACCCACACATACACAAAACAGGTTTCTTTCAGTTTCCATCTACCAAATGAAATTGCAAGGCTTTGAACAGCCCAGGGCTATAGCAAAAGACATATATATATATATATATATATATATATATATATATTTATTCACTCTTCCATGCTCATACATACTCTTTCTTTATACACACATGCCCACATGCATACACATGTGGAAATAATTGTTAGGATTTAGGATACAAACACAAGTGCATAATGTGAGTCCATTAATAGTTTTTATATTCTGCTTCATTTCGAGCCAATGGTCGTTAAGCCCGTTATAACGAGCAACCAATTCTCAAGAACTATAATCTCCGAGAGAGACAGTCATTCTATAATGATGCCATTTTTGGTAATTTATTATGGAACTGCTTGATCAGGGTTGCATTGTAGGGCCTCCATTGAACAATGTTCACCTTGTGTGTGTGTGTGTGCACACGCATGTATACATGTGTGTTTGTGTGTGTGTATACATGTATGTTTGTGTTTGTCCTCCACCACTGCTTGACAACCAGTGTTGGTGTGTTTATGTCCCTGTGACTTAGCGATTCGGCAAAAGAGACTGATAGAATAAGTACCAAGCTTAAAAAATAAATCCTGGGGTCAATTTGTTTGACTAAAGTTCTTTGAGTTGGTGCCCCAACATGGCCACGATCTAATGACTGAAACAAAGCATAAAAGAACCAGAATAGATGTCTCTTAGCATCTTGTTTGGTCTTTCCAGAACTGCAAATCTTTGGAAATCTTTATCTGTAGCCCTCTGTGTTCCTTCCATGGATGGACATGGTTTCATTTTGATTTACACTTTGCAGCTGCTTTCTTGGGTCCTGTCAATCCCATATCCTGTAAGGTAATCAATTCTGAGAGTGAGGGAACCTTCTCTCTATTTTTGAGAGCCAACAGAGACCATGGGTCAATAGAGAGAGCAGAAAACTCAAAAGAAATAACTTGCATTTTATTACACAAACATAAGAGAAGAAACATACAAAAGCTGTGAGACCCTTTTAAGGATTTATAGGTAATGTATATTTCTGGGTTTGTTAGAAAACAAAAATTAGCTTCAGTGGTACATTGATACTGTGGTGAATGGCTATTACACTGGTTCAGTGGTGAATAAATGAATATTGTCACCCTCATAGCCAAGGGCTGGGGTCCTCACCCATCCATTGCACCAATAGGTTCTTTACAAGATAAATAGGCTCAGATGAGGGCCCTTAATTCTCTTCCAATCCTCTTTGACATCATGGTTATCTACCTTCTTCTTCACTCCTTCAGTTACTCATAATCAATGAATGTTTATTCTTGAAGTTGTCCTTCCCTTAATCCAGCTGCCTCCCAAGGCTGCCACACCCAGACCACTCGTGCAGTTACACCATCAATATACTGGTCAGTGCAACATTGCTTTCTCCTGCAGTCATGTCCGAATAAAAGTTCAGGAGTGCCTCACTGCCAATGACCTGACAGTATTCCAGATACTAACCCAAAATAGTCCCCAGCTCTATTGTTACGTAGTTACTGGTCCTATATTGGGTTCATCCATCCTCCTCTTGGCACGTGTTGTTTTCGTGTTGCTGTGGATCTAGAGCCCATACCACCCCCACCATACAAGCCTGGTTGTGTTGTTGGTTTTATCACCAACCATCCAACCATCCAACAGGTTGCATCAGACTACAACTGCTTCTAGTCGCACTAAGTGCTTGCAAGCAACCTGACACTTCATTCATTCTTCACGGCTGCTGAACATGCTAGACTAGCAACCAAATCTCCCTCAAATGACAACCTCCTAGGGGCATATATCCACGGAGTGCTAGGTGAGCATTCCACAAACACCAGTGATGTCAAATATTCTTTATAATAATTTCTGTTGTTGATGGAATCTGGTTCCAGTTTTCAAATCCAGTAAAATTCTTTGAGAAAGACTAAGTCAGGTTGAAGTCATATTCTTTACAGAAATAACCTAGCATTTATTTGTATGTTTATAGTTTATTCAAGGGTGGTAGGGTTACCATGGCAACACACCCTCTGACAACAACCACCATATTTCACTGCTTCCTACCATCTTTAAAGAAGGGAGACATTGTATAATACAGCCCTAAATACATCATTTATCAAAAGATGGGATGGTCATGGTGGGAAACCTTTCTGAAATTAAACAGAAATATTTAGGCCCAGCAGTAAATTTTTTATTACTTTATATTGTCCACTCCTTCTCATCTGCCTATGAGTTCAGTAGATATGACCATCCCTAAAGATTTAATATCCCCTTGTGGAGGTTTCTGCTGTTTTAGCCATTTTGCCTGTACTTACAGGTATCTCTGACACGTGTTTTGGTCTTCTATACAAGGATGTTAGTCACAGACACCCACAGTAAAGGGGCTGAGGATGGGGGTATGCATATATACATGGGAATGCTGCTCTCTGTGTAAAATCTATATAGGGTGGTGGGCAGGACATGGAAGTAGAACGTCCAGGTACAACAGGGACACATGATAATGATGATGATGATGATAATGCTGTTGTCTTGCTGAAAGATCTAAGAAGACTAGGGGACAGAACATGGATAGATTATAATGCTGCTATGTATCAAAGG
Source organism: Octopus sinensis (assembly GCF_006345805.1). Classification (NCBI taxonomy): domain Eukaryota; kingdom Metazoa; phylum Mollusca; class Cephalopoda; order Octopoda; family Octopodidae; genus Octopus; species Octopus sinensis. Next base: position 29,593,468 of record NC_043012.1, read on the forward strand.
CTGCAGAGTGGATGGGGTGCATGACATGGATTCATGATGGTGATGTTGTCTCTTTGAAAGGTTTTTGGGTAGCGAATGATAATGCTGAGAAGGGTTTTTTTTTTTTTTTTTTTTTTGTATAAGTCATATTTTGGTTAGTGTGGTGGGACATGGAGACATAATGCTACTGCTGTTTGCCAGAGACCTATATAGGTTCAGCAGGGCAGGGACACAGGAAGATTTGATAATGTTGTTTTGTCTCTGTAAAAGACCTCTATAGGGTTGGTGGTGTTGGTGGTGGTGGTAGACACTTGATAATGCTCTGGTTCACTGTAAAAGACCTATATAGGGTAGGAGGACACCTGATAATGTTGCTGTCTCTGTGTCACAGAGTTATATAGGCTCAAGGGATGGGGTGGGAGAAAGAGAGGAACATATGATAATACTGCTGTTGTTGTTGTTGTTCTCCAGTGAGAGACAGGCTCCGGTCTCAACAGCTGAAAACTGCTACCTCCATGGGGACCCACTTTCAAAACACCTCTTCTGCCTTACTTTGCCACTTTCAGACAACAACACAACCCCTTCTTTTGTCTCCTCTCCCCCCACCTCCCACCCCTCATAACCTTATTACCATCATGCAGTGATGCTATTTAATACTTTTAGAGCAACACATAATTAAAACCATTTCTTCTCTTCCACTGCACTTGTTTTGTTTTTTCTTTTGTTTTTCTTCTCTTTCTCTCTCTCTCTCTCTCATTTCTTTCTATATTTTTTGTTATTTATTAGCTTTTGTTTTCTGTTTTGTTGGTGTTTTCTAACATAACAATAACAATATTACTATTATTATTATTAGTAGTAGTAGTAGTAGTAGTAGTAGTACCACCACTTATAATTGTCTTTGTTGTGTGTCTGATGGGTTTTTAAAAATTTTTATATACATTTATAAATATATGTATGTCAGTTTGTGCATGCGTGCCTGCATGTGTGTGTGTGTGTGTGTATACATATATATATCCTCATTGACTTCTGTTTCAACATACTTATGTTTCAGTGGTTGTGGAGGTGGGGAGTAGACAGGGTGGGGAGAGCAGAAGGGGCAAAGGGGGGGGGAGTTAATGCAAAATATTTTTTTTCACTTGCTTCCATAAAACACACTAGCAAATACACACACACACATTAACAGGACCAAATAAATAAATAAATAGAAAATAAAATTATCAAATATTTTCTTTCTTTCAGTATCTTCATCATCATCATTATTATTATTATTATTATTAAAGGCAGTGAGCTGTCAGAATCGTTAGCACACCGGACAAAATGCTTTGTGGCATTTTGGCCGACTTTGCATTCTGAGTTTAAATTCTGCCGAGGTCGACTTTCCTGTTCCATCCTTTCAGAGTCTATAAAATAAATACCAGTAATGCACTAGGGATGGCATAATCAACTTTACCCTTGCCCCGAAATTGCTGACCTTGTGCCAAAATTTGAAATCATTATTGTTGTTGTTGTTGCTGGCAAGCTGGCAGAATTGTTAGCATGCCGGACGAAATGCTTAGCGGCATTTCGCCAGTTGCTACATTTTGAGTTCAAATTCTGCTGAGGTCAACTCTACCTTTCATCTTTTCTGGATCAATAAATCAAGTACCAGTGAAATACTGGGGTCAATATAATCGACTAGTCCCCTCCTCCCAAATTTCAGGCCTTGTGCCCTTAGTAGAGAGGATTATTATTATTATTATTATTATGGTGGCAAGATGGCAAAATTGTTAGGATGTTGAACAACATGCTTCGCAGCATTTCGTCCATCTTTATGTTCTGAGTTCAAATGCTGCCAAAGTCAACTTTGCCTTTCATCCTTTCGGGGTTGATTAGTACCAACTGAGCGCTGGGGTTGATATATACGACTGTCCATCCCCACCTTAAAATTGCTGGCCTTGTGCCAAATTTTGAACCCATTATTATTATTATGAAGGGTGAGCTGGTACAGTTATTAGGATGCCAGACAAAATGCCTAGCAGCATTTTTTTTGTTTTATGTTCTGAGTTCAAATTCTGCCAAGGTCATGTGTGCCTTTCCTCCTTTCAGGGTCGATAAAATAAGTACCAGTCATGTGCTGGGGTCGATGTAATCCCTTTGAAAACTGCTGAAATGATCATTAATATTAAGGTGGAGATACCAAGGTTTGACTTTACTTTTCATCCTTTTGGGGTTGGTAAACTGGGTACCGGTGAAGGCTTGTAGTTTAGTGGTTAGGGTTTACAGCTCACGATCATAAGGTCATGAGTTCAATTCCTGGCAGAGCATTCTGTCTTTGACATTTTATTTCACGTTGCTCCAGTTCACTCAACTGGCAAAAATAAGTTGTTCCTTATATTTCAAAGGGGTCAGTCTTGTCACATTCTGTGTCATGTTGAATCTCCCTAAGAATTACATGTCTGAGGTGTGCTCAGCCACTTGCATGTTAATTTCATGAGAGCAGGCTGTTCCATTGATTGGATCAACTGGAACCCACGTCGATGCACTCAACTACCCCTTGCCTACCCCCAAATTACAGGCCTTGTGCCTAAAACAGAAAGGCTTATTATTATTATTATTATTATTATTATTATTATATCATATGTTATAAATTATTGTTTCGTTGTTGTTTTTTTATGAGTTAGTATTAATATTATGATGAATGTTTGATAGTTCCCTGAGGAAGAAATATTTCCATACCAACAATATTCCGCCGCCATCGCCATCATTCCGCCAATAATGGCAACATTATCTGCCCTCAACAAAGTTTCTAACCTAATTGTCTCTATGACATGGTGGGAAGGGGTTGGGCGGTGAGGTGCAGGGAGGGGAGAGGGAACTGATTTAACAACAACAATACACTGTTTCTTTAATTTAATGTGGCTCTCCTTATGGTTGTTGTTGTTAATGGTGGTGGTGGTTGCATTGATAGCGTTGATGTTGGTGATGGTGAGGATGATGATGATTGTGATGGTGGTGTTGGAGAGGGGGGTGTTAATAAAAACGGCAGCTTATTGCAAATTGTAATGATGACGATGGTGGAGATGCTGATGATAACGACGGTGCTAATAATGATGATGATGACAAATGTTACCTGTTTTTGTTGTTATTGTCATTGTTTGGGGTGTTTGGTGTATTCAGGATGGCTGTGCTGATGGTAGTGGTGCAGACTGAGAGATTCGACAATCTAGTTTATCATAAAAAATATTCTACAATTTTTTTTTTTTTTTAACTATTTTTATAGTGTTTTGTTAATTTTATTTCTTTTATTTCAAGATACGTATATAATTCCCTTTTTTTTTTGTCTGTTTTTGTTTCAGTCTTCATTTTAATAATAATTCTTTCTCGAAATTGAATTTTTTTTTCTTTTTGTATTTGTATTTTTCAAATTGAATTTTTTTATTTTCTTTTGTTTTTATTACAAAGTTTATGGATTGAGAGAAAAAAAAGAGGGGAAGAGAGAAAAGAGTCCAGCTATTACTTTAACTCTCTCCCCATTCCCTCTCCCCTAGTTCCTCCACCCCCAACCTGCCATCTTCGTCTTCAGGTTTTGTCTTACATCTGTTGCTTAGTCATGTCTTATCCGCTGTGCCATCTACATTGCTCACCCTCTTGTTTTAAAAAGACAATCCTCCATATTAACCCACGACCACCACCACATCACTCCACCCTGCTGTTCGCTACCCCTTGTATTAAATTTCTTTAAAATTGCACCCCACCCTGACTGCTCTCATCTCTCCTTCCTTCTTCCACATCATTCTGTTGCCATAGATACTTTGTACTTTCTATCTACTCTTTACATTGATGCTTATGATGAATGTGGTGATGATGTTGTATAAACAACCATTGTTTTTTTGCTGCTCAGGTGACCACCACCTGCTAAAGGATTGCGGTTTGCTTCGTTTCCTTTATAACTTACAGCTGTTAATGTATGACAGGCTTGCAGTTGTTAAGGGTGGAGAGATGTGAAATTGAAACCTGTACCTCTCACATCTACACCTGGTTGTTGTATGACAGTCCTGTGATTGTTGCTGATTAAATTGACCTTCCATTAGAGACATCCCTGCCATAACCATCCTGCCTTTTTAAAGGGTTATTATGTTAGACTGCATTATCTCACTTGTCAGTTCTGTATCTGAGGTGTTGGGAGGAGAGAGAGGTGGGCTCACCACATCTGTTGGTGTATAACAGTCAGCCTGTGGGTTAAGAGTGGGGGATGTAGAAATGACCCCTGTTGCACTACTGAAACACATGCAGTCTTTTGATGCATGAGATCCTGTTGTTAAAGAGTGGGAAGATGTACAGATAACCTCTGGGCCCACCACAATCCAAACAGACCCTCATTAACCACCGTGTTCTTACCTTTTCAAGAAGACCCTCATCCTTAGTCTCCACTTCGCAGGTTTTTTATATTAGCTTTGACTTGTAGGACTTATTAAGTGACTTTCTCTCTCTCTCCCTCTTACTTTCTCCTAGCCTCCTCTTCAATTAGGGTCCATGATATGACATGTCAATCAATGATAGGTTTACTTCATAGATCTGATCAGGGACCTTTTTTTTTGCTTCTCCCTTTATTGAAATTTATCAGGAGAGTAATATGCCCAACCTCCCCTCAAAAAATGAAACACATCATCATCATCATCACTACTACAACTCCTTATCAAATTATATTTCTGCATCTTTTAATTGTGTCAGTCATTGGACAGTGGTCATGCTGGGGCACCACCGCAAAGGGTTCAGTCAAACAGGGAGAGGTGGGGGTATAATCTCTGGTACTTATTTGCTGAATTGCTAAGTCATGGAGACATAAACAAACCAACACCAATTATCAGGTAGTATGTATGGGGTAAGAAGCAA